>NC_136261.1:328751151-329066151 GCF_964187855.1 Myxine glutinosa
GGACAAGACACAAACTCGTCCGAGAAGATGTTTATTGTATAATCATCTCCGGGAACTCTGAAAGCCCGTTTATCGGATTCGCATATATATATCCAAACCAAAAAGCATACATCAGAACCAAAGCCCCGCCTCTCAGGCGAGGCACGCTTTGGTGGTCATGTGACCGACAGGTGCAAAGGATTATAACCTCGGCACCGCGGTTTGGCCGCCGGTTACGTCACCGGCTTGGGCCAGGAGATTCTGTTGCAGGTCTCGAGCTTTGGGGGACCCATGGGTCGCTACAATATCGAATGTGATTTGAAATAAAACTGGGAGAGAGAGCAAGACACCACGGGCCTACAAAACAGGCCTCAAAGCTATGCGAGTTAATAAAATGGTGGATATTTGTTTATAATTATATGAAGCCACTCCCAGAATGGGTGGAGCTATGGGTGGAGCTACTCTGCAAACCGAGTAAGCCACACCCCGGACAGACGCCCAACAGACAGACAGACAGAATCATCTACGGCTATTATAATATAGATATATACTAGCAGAAGTACCCGGCATTGCCGGGCGGGGGAGGGAGAGGGGAGGGGGAGGGGAACGGGGGTGAGGGGGGGGAGGGGAACGGGGGGTGAGGGGGGGAGGGGAATGGGGGGGAGGGGAATGGGGGGAGGGGGAGGGGAATGGGGGGAGGGGGTGGGGAATGGGGGGAGGGGGAGGGGAACGGGGGGGAGGGGAGAAGAGGGGGGATAGGGGAGAAGAGGGGGAGGGGGAGAGGGGAGAAGAGGGGGAAGGGGGAGGGGGAGAGTGGAGAAGAGGGGGAGGGAGAGGGGAGAAAAGGGGGAGGGAGAGGGGAGAGAAGAGGGGTTAGAGGGGAGAAGAGGGGGGATGGGGAGGGTGAGGGATGGGAAGTGGTGGGGAGGGGGAGGGTGAGAGTGGAGGGGAAGGGGGGAGGGGGAGGGGTAAGGGGGGGGAGGGAGAGGGTAAGGGGGGAGGGGAGGGGTAAGGGGGGGAGGGGAGGGGTAAGGGGGAGGGGGAGGGGGTGGGGGAGGGGAGGGGGGGAGGGGGAGGAGGGGGGATGGGGGGAGGGTGGGGGATGGGGGGAGGGGGGAGGGTGAGGGATGGGAGGGGGGGGAGGGTGAGGGATGGAGGGGGAGAGGGGAGGGGTAGGAGGGTAGGGGAGGGAGGGGAGGGGAGGGGAGGGGAGGGGAGGGGAGGGGGGAGGTTACATGACACCGATTTACATTGAAAACTGCTGAAATATGTACGCAACTTCAACTTAGCACAGTTTAGTAAATACTCGAGATAAATCCATGCAGTAAAAGATTGCTGAGAGTTGCTAAGACCTACGACTTAGAAATTCCACCTGGACACACTTCAGGGGGCACTTTCAAAGGGGAGATGTGCTTATTTCTTTCTAAAAAATATTTTAGGTGTGGTATAGACACGATATTTGCATGCATCGGTTTCAAAAATCGAGCAAATATGGTAAATATTACTCACGTGAAACCAGGATCCGTCTCGGTGGTAGCCATGAGTGTGTAGATGTCACATGATCAGTCATGAAGAGTGGTTAAGTCCAAAATATGACATACCATGGCATAAAAACGATTTGCCCGCAAAGCATTGCACTGCAACGGCGGGTCACAGAGTGCCATGCACAGCCTGACGTAAGTACGTGCGCGCAGCGCCACGCCCCTGGCGGAATTACCGGTCCCTATCAAAGACATTTAATTCATATCGCACAAAATCGACAAAAATCGACACAAAACACGATCACTTTTCGCTCTGAATTACGTGCAAACGTGTGACGGAAATCACCATCGCCCAGCATCGAATGCCAACCAAGATGGCGCCCGGTAACTGCATCTCCACCTATGTGGAGTGAATGGCAATGGTCACATCACGTGATCTCTCTGAGCGAATCAGCGAGCTGTTCTGACACCGGCTGAGATTAGCGGGTACTTCGCTGAAATGCGCTGAGGTAAATATGAATAAAAAATATGGATCGTCAAATATTTTGAGGTCGGCCATGTTCGTCCCAAGCTCAATGGCCATGTCTATGCCAAATATCAAGCACGTGAGCCTCTTCGTTTTGGAGTCTATCGGTAACATAACACACACACACACACACACACACACACACACACACACACACACACACACACACACACACACACACACACACACACACACACACACACACACACACACACACACACACACACACAAACTGTGTTTTTATATATATATATATATATATATATATATATATATATATATATACTAGCAGAAGTACCCGGCATTGCCGGGCGGGGGAGGGGAGGGGAGGGGGAGGGGAACGGGGGGGAGGGGAGGGGAGGGGAACGGGGGGAAAGGGGAGGAGGGGGGGGGGGGGGGAAAGGGGAGGAGGGGGGTGGGGAGGAGTGGAGGAGGGGGGGATGGGGGGAGGGAGGGGGGAGGGGGAGGGGGAGGGGGAGGGGGAGGGGGGGAGGGCCTCTCCCTGAGCCTCTCCGTTTAGGAGTCTATCGGTAACATTACACACACACACACACACACACACACACACACACACACACACACACACACACACACACACACACACACACACACACACACACAAACTGTGTTTTATATATATATATTTTTTTTTCTACCACCGTTAATACACCCCAAATCCACCTTTTTCAAATTCCGACTTCTTTCCTGAATGTCCAAGTAGTGTCCATTTGTTTTTTCAACTACCACCCCTCCCTCCCTTCCACCCCTCCCACCCCCAAACCACCCCAAACCACCCAGCCCTCTCTCTTTCACAGATATACCGATGTCCCTGCTCTCTACTGTTGTGCTTGTGTGCTTGCCTCTCTCTCCCCCTCCCTTTATTATATGTTTTATGTTTGTTTTGTGTCTTTTTATGTCTCTTTGTTTTGAGTTTTATGTTTTTGCTCTTACATGAGCCTCGACTTTGTATACAAAAATAAAATAAAAAACACGAAAAAACCGTACTGTCGTCACAACCTGCGACACAATATTTATTTTTCGCCTCTTCTGTCCACTCAACTCCCTCATCCTTGCTGTTAAAGGTATTCGATATATATATCGAATATATATAGTTGTGGGTTTGAGAATCCTGTTCCGGCTTCCGGTCCCTCGAGCGACGGTTGCTTCGATCTCTCCACGGCATCAAATTTTTAATGGTTTCCCGTTCGTTTCTTTGTCAAATTTCCGCTGCGTATTTTGTTGTGTATGTGTTATTGTGTGTTTCTATTTGGTTTTGGTTTTGTAGTTGTTGCAAATTTGTGTGTAATTAGTCGTTTCTTTGTTCGCGCCTCGTGCGGCCTGGTGTCTCGTGCGACCTCCTCGTCTCGACTTGTGCCCCGCCCCCTATATCTCGTTTTTCTTTCACCTCTGCTCCTGCTTTTTCAAATCCACGTTCTCACTTAGAGACTTTTCCCAGATTGTTTTTAATGGTTTTGTTTAAATATTTATTTAAATATGTTTAAACCGCAGTCGTGATGCTGACGCCGCCCACCCCCCCCCCCCAGCCCCCAGAATTTCCATGTTTTAAACGTTTCCCAGTGTGTACCCTGGATAAGAATAGATACGCCGTATCCCTGCGTGTCGTAAGAGGCGACTAAGAGGGTTGGCGTCAGGAAGGGCATCCGGCCATAAAAACATTGCCTCCAAAAGAGAACCATGACAATTACAACTACATGTGGGCAGGGTACAGCCCGAAGTGGAGATCGGTTTCTGAGGTTTGGGACATGGAATGTAGGGACAATGACAGGGAGATCAGGAGAAGTGGTGGAAGTATTGGTCAGAAGAAGAGTGGACATATGTTGTGTGCAAGAGACGAGATGGAAGGGAAGTGGTGTGAGAATGGTGAAGGGTAGGCAGGGACAGAAATACAAGTTTGTGTGGCAAGGGTGCCCGGAGGACGTGAATGGTGTTGGTGTCCTGTTTTCTGAGGAGTTTATAGACAGTGTGGTGAGTGTGACTAGAGTGAGTGATAGGTTGATGATGGTGAAAATGATGATTGGAAAGCTCTTGGTGAACGTCATCTCGGGATATGCTCCGCAGGTTGGTCGAAGCGATGAAGAGAAGGACAAGTTCTGGTGTGCGATAGAGAAGCTGATGGAAAACGTGAAAGATGAGGAAGTTGTTGTGGTAGGAGGAGACCTAAATGGACATGTGGGAAGGAGTATGGATGGTTTTGACGGAGTTCATGGGGGTTACGGATATGGTGTGAGAAATGGAGAAGGTGAAAGGATTTTGGAGTTTGCTGATGGAGCTGATTTGTTGATTTGTAATACTCAGTTCCAGAAAGAGGATAATAAGCTTGTTACATACACGTCAGGTGGGTCGACGACAACCGTTGACTACCTGATGGTGCGTAGGCGAGATAGGGGGCACCTCCGGGACACAAAGGTGATCCCAGGGGAGGAGGCTGTTTCACAGCACCACTTGGTTGTCTGCGACGTAAGGGTGAAAGGTGCGAGGAGAGCTCGGCGGGTGAAGTACCAACCGAGAATGAAGGTGTGGAGGTTGAAAGAGGTGACAGTAAGGGAAGCATTAAAAGAGAGGCTGAGTCGGGTCGAGGATGATGTGGTTGAGCTTGAAAGTGGTTGGATGTCAATGAAAGCTAGTCTGTTAGGAGCCGTTGGTGAGGTATGTGGATGGACAAAAGGACCACCGAGGCACTCCGAAACATGGTGGTGGGATGATGAAGTTGGAAAGAGGTTTGACGAGAGGAGGAAGAAGTTCAAGGAGTGGCAGAAGGCGAAGGGTACGGGAGCAGAAACAGCAGAGCATGAAAGTTATAAGGCAGCCAGGAAGGCTGCAAAGAAAGAGGTAGCAAAGGCGCAGGAGGCATGTAGGAAAATGTTCGGAGAACGCTTGGATTCGGAAGAGGGTCAGAATGCAGTATTCAGGATTGCAAAGCACATAGCGAAAGAGAGGTGTGATGT
Organism: Myxine glutinosa; assembly: GCF_964187855.1. Classification (NCBI taxonomy): domain Eukaryota; kingdom Metazoa; phylum Chordata; class Myxini; order Myxiniformes; family Myxinidae; genus Myxine; species Myxine glutinosa. The sequence continues at coordinate 328,756,104 of NC_136261.1, forward strand.
GATGGGGGTGAGTTGCTTGAAGGATGAAGTGGGACAAATCGTTGTCGACCCAGATGGAATTAAAGGAAGATGGAAAAGATATATGGAAATGCTGTTGAATACAGAGAATGAATGGGATGGCAACATGGAGAGTAACCCAGTTTTAGGACCGGCAGAGAAGATAACTGAGAAGGAAGTTGAGGAAGTGATAAAAGCAATGAAGGGTAGAAAAGCGGGAGGGCTGACGGGAGTTGTGGTTAGATATGTTGAAGGCAGCAGGAAGTTGGGGTGTGAAGAGAATGACAGAGATCTGTAATCTGGTGGTGAAAGAAGGCCGCATTCCAGTGGATTGGGAACTGAGTACCCTCGTCCCTCTATACAAGGGGAAAGGTGACCCTCTGGAGTGTGGCTCGTACCGAGCGATAAAGTTATTGGAGCATGGAATGAAGGTATTGGAAAGGGTGTTGGAGAGGAGGATAAGGAAGAAAGTGAAGATCGACGAAATGCAGTTTGGATTCATGCCAGGAAGAGGAACGACAGACGCGCTTTTCATTGTGAGGCAGTTGCAGGAGAAGTACATGGAGAAGAGGAAGAAGTTGTTTCTTGGGTTTGTTGATCTGGAGAAAGCATTCGATCGGGTTCCACGCAAAGTATTGACATGGGCATTGAGGAAGTTAGGAGTGGAGGCATGGTTGATCAGAGTAGTGATGGCAATGTACAAAAGAGCGCGCACAGCTGTAAGGACGAAGGACGGGAACAGTGGTGAGTTTGAGGTGAAGGTGGGAGTGCATCAGGGGTCGGTACTAAGTCCACTACTATTTGTAGCTGTGATGGAGGTGCTGGCTCAGAACGTAAAGGAGGGTTTACCGTGGGAGTTGTTGTATGCAGATGATCTGGTGTTGATTGCGGCAATTATGGATGGACTGAAGGAAAAGATGAACACGTGGAAGGAATGTATGGAGACAAAAGGTCTGAAGGTGAATATCGGAAAGACGAAGGTGATGGCAAGTGGTAAAGCATGTGGTGAGGTGGAAAGAACTGGGAAGTGGCCCTGTGCTGTGTGTAGGAAGGGTGTCGGAGTGAACTCCATTCAGTGTACAATGTGCGCTGAGTGGGTTCATCAAAAATGTAGTGGTCTGAGAGGGTCATTAACCAGTGTGGCAGCTACATTCAAATGTAAGGTGTGCACAGAGGGAGCTGCAGATGGAGGAAATGTTGAGTTGGATCTTGGAGACGGCGTGAAGCTGGAAGGTGTGAAAACATTTTGCTACCTCGGAGACATGCTGAATGGAGAAGGTGGATCAGACTCGGCAACGGTTGCTCGAGTGAGATGTGCATGGAAGAAGTTTCGGGAATTGAGTGGCGTGCTGATGATGAGGGGAGTGTCGTTGAAGCTGAAGGGAAAGGTGTATGCTGCATGTGTGAGAAGGGTTATGATTTATGGGAGCGAGACATGGGTAATGAACGTAGAGCAGCAACGAAGGTTGGAAAGGGTGGAAATGCGAATGGTTCGACGGATGTGCGGAGTATCGTTGAGAGAGAGGAAGACAAATGATGAATTGCGAAAGATGATGGGAATAGAGCCTGTGATTGATGCTGTGAAGAGGAACAGGTTGAGATGGTTTGGTCATGTGTTGAGGAAGGATGAAAGTGACTGGTTGAGAAGAGTGATGGAAATGAATGTAGAAGGAAGTAGAAGACGGGGAAGACCGAGAAAGACTTGGCTAAAGATGGTGGAAGACGAAATGCGGGCAAGGGGTTTAACAAGGAGAGATGCAGAAAATAGGGCAAAATGGAGAAGATTGTCATGGGGACCGCAAGGCGAACCCCCGCTCTAGCAGGGAAAATGGCCTTTAAAATGCATGTTGTTGTTGTTGTTGTTTGAGAATCCTGTTTGTAAATATGCCCCTCTAGTGATTCTTGTAAATACCTCCGTTTTGTGTGTAAAGGTCAAAGGTCGTCCCCTTAGTTAATCCATCTCATGCACGTAGAAAATCATATACCCTTCTAAATAGTTATTTCCTTATTATGTGTATTAGCTTAAGGCTCTGTTTCCCACTAGTTGACTCTGCATTGCACCAAATGACATAAGATAGTTCCCTTTTCAAATCCCCCAATCATCTATTCGAAGTGTCAGTGCATTGGGCGGTTTTCTTCACCCCAAACTCCATTACGCACGCGGTCAGCTCGGAGAAGAAAGGCATGTCTCCACCTCGTCATGAGAAGGAGGAGTGAGCCAGCCCCCGATCAACCAACCAAGGATGAGGGGTTTGGCCTGAGAGGGCGGAGAGAGAGCGTTCGAGGAGGCTCATGAAAGTTCCATGGGCATGGTTATATAACCCGTCGCCCGGAGCCTCCCAACCGTAGTCCATCGGAGCAGTCCACCGGAGCCCAGTTGAGTCCAGTCCAGTTAAGGAGGAGCTGTGAGTCCAGTTGGAGCAGATAACTGAGGAAGCCCCCACAGCAGATGAGTAAGGAATCCACCGCAGCTGGGTGGAGTTGAGCTTTAACGGCGGTTCGACCCGCAGTCGCAAAGCAACGCCGCCGTGCGAACGGAAGTGTGGAGAGTCGGCGGCTGCTCACTCCCGGCCCGGCTGTTCTCCTGCGTCCAGCTGAACCTTGCAGCCCTGTGGTCCCACCTCCTCATCCGTCCAGCCATCCACCTCCTGCCATTCATTCCTGTCATCATCCCCATGTAAGTCTGACTGTCGTCTGTTTGTCCGTGTTGTCCCTGGGAATAAGTAAGACTGTATAGATAAGTAGAATTGCACTGTGTCTTCTCCTTCTGTCATTATTTTCATATCTTTCCTCCTCCTTGGTTTCTTTTGACTTGTACATATTTAGTAGTAATAAATCCTGTTATTTCCTACTTTTGCCTTCTTCTTCTTCCTCGTCCGATCGTCCTTGTCTTTTCCATCATTGAATACCTGTGGCACGATTTGGCCAACGAATAGGATCGGGTCTAGTTTTTGTTAATGGTTCGAGCCGCGGCTGCTAATCCGCTCGGCAAATAATATCTTGTCCGCGGTCTCGAACGAGGTTGCTCACCTGCCTCTCTGGAGGGAGCTGGGCAGCTTCATGACTCACGTCGGTCAGTCGCAGACAAGGGGATTAATCCCCCCTTGGTAAGGGGAAGAAGGGCTGACGGTGAGATTCGCAACAAATATGTCCCGCTATATATATACATACATACATACATACATACATACATACATACATACATACATATATATATATATATATATATATACTGTATATATATATATATATATATATATATATATGTTACAGACCGCGGATAAGATGTTGTTTGCCGAGCGGATGGCACCGCGGCCGTACAGTTACCCCGACTAACCCGATTCCCGAACGTTGGCCGGATCGCGCCACAGATATTCAATAGGGAAAAGACAAAGGCGACACGGATGTGAAGAAGAAGAAGACAAAAAGGTTGGCAATACTACTAAATTTATTCCTATTATATACACGCTCAAAGTAACCAAGGAAGAAGGAAAGATAATAAAATAATGTACAGAAGATATTAGGGACACAGTGCAACGCTAGCTTATACAACTTAATTAACCCAAGGACAGAACAAACAAAACAAACTCACGTACACAAGAAGGATGGAAAGGCAGGAATAAATGCTGGAAGGAGGACTGGGAAGGTTTAGCTGGGGCAGATGGTTCGGCTTGATCCCGCACGGGACGTCGGGCTAGACCTCGACGGCCACCGATGCCTCCGCAATCTGGTTCCCGCGGGGTAACGGGTCGACGCTGCCTGGTGGAGTCAACGCTGCTTGTGTAACCCAAAGCTGCTGGTTCTCTGGCTCAACTCTTTCTTGGCACGTCTCTCTGTCCAACCACCTTCTTTCTCTCTTGCTTGGTCCAACTTCTGCGAGCAAGGCGACGAATAGCAGACTTTGTGATTCCCTTAATGTTTTTTCTGGTGTACCTTGCGCGCGCGCTTTTATAGTGCCTCCGGCGATCAAGCCGCCGGCCTTCAGGACACGCCCATCGGTGTGCTCACCTCGGCCCTGGTTGGTCGCGCGACCCTCTGGCTCCGCCCTTGATGACGACGGGCGGGCACGCCCTTCTTCCCCGACCCGAGCACATGTTCAATGGTGGTTTTGGAGGGGATGTAATTGGCAATCGAGGCTTGGCAATGATGAAAGGGGAAAGTGAAAGGAATCTACTCTATTTCACTTGGTGCAATGGAGTGTCATCTTAATGGAAGACAAGGCCTTACCCTAATACACATAATAAAGATATAACTATCAACCAGGGGGAAATCTATGATTGGCTAACGTGTATGCTTTATGGAATTAACTACGGGAACGCCCTTTGACCTTTATACAACACTGGAGGCAGGAGGGTCCAGAATAAAGCAATATTGCACAACAATTTACTATACAATACAACACAATAAAAAAACATAATCCTCATATCCGCAACACTGCACCCTCCTCCTCTTAGGCACCTCCCGGGCCTATAACTTTAACTTAGTGTGACACGTAGGTGTAGTTCCCTCTACATTTAACCTGACCCTGAGTGCGACAGTTTTAAAACATAAATAAATATGTCCCGCTGCTCCATTGCATCCTACCTAACAGACTCACGCCCACAGCTAGCCGAATTGCGGAATGGTCTTCAAACTATACATTGACGGTGGGGAGCATTATTTACAATGACGCTATTTTATTTACAAAATGTAACCCAGGACCTGTGATTGTTCTTTTGGGGGGGAGAGACAGTCTGCTCTGCATCAATGCACCCTGAAAGCACCCAAAACGCCCCAACACACCCTCAAGCACCAATCGGTGCACAGTCATCACTGTTCATGAAAATAAAAACAACAACCCCTAACCTGCTGGTGGTCTCTTGCTCTTCGGCTCCCTCTGCTGGCTATTACTATTTTCCTGGTGTTGTCATCTTCCTTTGCTGGCGGCCTATTTGCACTATTAAAATGCACCCAACGTGTCCATTTTTATTTATTTTATTTATGGCCCACAGGGCCGACTAGTGTGGTTCACCTGTGGGGCATCGGTGCCCTGTGATCAAGGTCCGCCAGCAAGATTTCGGGCCTTCATGGCCGGTTCCAGCAGAGGGGCCATGCCCCAACCCATGGGGTCCATAAGTGGTGCTCGGCCACAGACATGTGGTCCATAATGTGGTGCATCGATGCAGACAGCTGGTTCTGGGAGTTCCGGGCGCACAATGGCGGACTCACGCACGCTCCCCTCGGCGCCCAGTGGCACACAGGTCCTCATGTGGGAGACAAAAGGGGGGGAAAGACAGATGAGCGAGGGGTAAGGTCACAAGGGTACACATCAATAAGGCAAAGCAAGGCGAAGTGCGTACGGAGAGCGAAGTGAGAAAGCTCGTCCCTACCGTACGTCACCCCCCCTGTCACCTACTCTACCCTTGCCCTTACCCCATATTTACAAAATGTACACATTTACAAATTCGTCACTACTGTCACGTCTCCCCATATCTCTTCTACACCAAATTCGTTCCCACAATCCCTCTATCCAAAATTTGCCATCACCAATTCATCATCAATCCTCATAAGGAGGGAGAGATGGAACATCAAGCACAATGTCACACCCACGTCATGATGCGTCTCACAATCCAAAACATTTGCATCATAAAAATAACAAAAACCACCTGGCATGGTGTGGAGGTACGTCATCTCAGGTGAGTGGATGCAGATGGTGCGAGGAGACTTCAATCCTAACTATCCTCTAAATGACTTTAACACACTTTACACTACCCGGGGTCTTTCCCTGCCAAACCATTGGCAATCTTACTCTATGTGGTTTTAAAAACCAATTCCCATTAACCAAACTGTGGTGCTTCATCAATTTGGGGTCTCACTCCCCCGATTCAACTCCCTGTGCCCTTGCACAATTTCAGGACTGGGGCGTGTAGCTCTCCCAGCAGGTCTACCCACCTGCACACCTCCACCACTGCAGTTGCCACCCGAGCTTACCTAGCTCCTCACCCTAACCTATCTAATTGGGGAAGGCCCCTCCTGGCTCTGTCACCCCTCGGTGCCCTCTGGCACTGGGCTACCCGGGTCCGTCCTCCGGATCCTCGGGCCCCATCCACAACAACTCTACCGGCTCCCAGAGCCCACCTGCGGCCTCACCTGGCCGACATCCTCACAGTGGTGGAGTGCCCAAACCAACTACACACACTAACAGGCTACACGCCCAGCCATTTCCACAACACTAATGCACCCATCCAAATACCATTCTTTCACCCGCACCACAGATGCCAATATCCAACCACAATTTACCTGTACCCTCTACCTAACACTTAGTCTACCCGCCCCGGGTATTCGTGATGGGGGTCCACTCTTCCCCCATTCACACCTTCGCACCATCCACTCCACTCCACAATTTCCACCATACTCACTCCACGACCATCCATTCTAATACTCCATATATTCCATACCATTTATTCCATACAACCATTCTCCATTCACCTGTAGTTGCACACCTGTGCAATCTTACCTGGTGCCACCTGCACCCTCCTTCCTTCCTGGACCATTTGGTCAACACAACACACATCACAATCACTCCCTCATACACTGCTCCATCCACCTGTTCAGTTGCACACCTGTGCAATCACACCTGTTCCTCACACACTTTTCACAATACACTTCTGAATACACCTCCAACACTCACACGGCATCATCTAATCTACCTGTTGCCCTGCTAACTTAGTGCTCCCCGTCTTCCCTTTAAACTAAGCACATACCACGTCATTATCATCCACACTAATCTACCTGCGTCCCCACTACAGGTATCATTGTCACTAACTAATCTTAACGTTACCTATTGTCATCTTCTCTAGATCCCTACACATTATCCAAACCCTCCCGGGCTAGTTTTCACTGCCAAACCCCATAACCTAGTGCTCCTTTGCCCCCGTATGAGAGAGATGGCAGAGTTGCCATCCCACCACATCGGGTATCTTTCACTACCAATTTTGCACACCAAATTTCAGCCAATCAAAAATTTGCCAATCATCTACCAATCCTCTGCCAATCATCACTGCCAATCATTGGTCCGCCAATCCTTTGCCAATCATTAAATTTCGCTTTTTAATTTCGGGTCCAAAACACTATCCTCATCATCACCCGTCTTCTCACTAGTGCCTCTCGGTGCGCCAATTCACTTCCAAAGCTCGGCTTCGTAAAGCCGAGCAATGAATGCGGGTTGCTTGGTGCCGGCGGCTGGATGCGTCCGACACTCGGTGAAGGGAAGGACGCTTACCCGGGCCGAGATCCCACGCACCATCTCGGCACAGAGCCGTCCAATGGCCCGATCTCGACCTGCCGGAACGCCTCAACAAAAAGGGGTCGCCATGACGACCCTTCCTATCGGGCTGCCTGCTCCGCCTAGTGGAGCACGGACGCGGCCGTTCAAAGCGCGGCCCGGCGTGGATCACGTACGGCGGTTCTTTCGAAACCGCCGTGGTTCGGATCCCCGCTGGTCCTCACGGCACGCGAAGCTGCCCGGCGCGCACCGAGGGCCCGATTCAGCTATAAGTCGCTCTAACCGTTAACCCGGTTACCGTCGATGCTTCACCTGCATACGCTACCCCTTTCACTCTCACCGAGCTCGGTGCTCCAACGCCGCCCGTACACCCCACGTACTTCGCTATTGCACTTGTTCTTTCGCTCACAGACTTGGTCACACACCTGACCACCGCACACCTTTGCACACACTCGTCGTTCGCACACCTCACCAACACACCTCTTCGCGCCCCCTCCTCGGTCACCTCCTCTGTGACAATCACAGGTGCACTCTCACTTGCACACCCAACCACGTGCCTCACGACCAACTCCAGCGTGCATTCCCATACGCGTTCTACCATTCCAGGTGTGCATCCCTCCATTCCAGGTGTACATCCTCTCTCACCTGCCACAACCAACTTACGCTCAGTGTCACTCTTACTACTTTTACCACCACACTCGGTCGCGCATTCACCCTCTCTCTCGCCAGCGCACTCTTTCCTTATGCCCCCGTCCGTTACACACCTTTCTCGCGCACACTCTCCCATTACACCCTCCGTAACACTCACCACAGGTGTGCACTCTTTCGTTACATCCTCTGTAACACTCCCCACTCCGCACTTCCATGTGCCCCCTCGCACACGCGCAACAACCAACTCACTCTCGACGGCACACTCACTCCTGGGCGCGCACTTTTTCCTCACACACCCCAGAGTCGGACATTCTCGCACACCTCCTCTTTCGCACACCGTACCTGTCGCACACTTCACCAACGGCCTCTCACGAACACCCGGATCCAAATCAACCCCCAAGCTCCCCTCACATCATGAACATTTCCGAATATATTGCCACTCACTTTGGCACCTCGTCTCCGCACCTCCTTCGCCACCTGCAAACTCTTTATTTGGTTAGCGAGCACATCATCACGATTTGAGCACAGACCTTGTACCAATTCCATTACCTCCTCCTTTATTTCTCTCTTAGTTTCCCTCCGTCTCTTCTTAATTTCACTCACCCCTTCTTCCACCTCCTCTAATTTTTCCTTTACCTCTTTTATTTCCCGGTGCGTCACCTCTTATCTCGTCCTCTAAGGCTACCTTGACCGTTTCTATGTGCGTCCTCACCTCCCGGTCCTTCATCTCCATTACTTGTCACCTCGTCCAACCTCGTTGTCAGTCCCTCACGTACCATCTGACATTGCCTCTTCGTCGCTATCAAGTCGTCTCTGATGTCTTTTTGTGTCGCCTTTAACCCTCCTAGTACTGCAGTATTCCTTTGTACCTGCTCCACTAACTCTGTCTGTCCCACCGTCAGCTGTTCCACCTCCTGCATCAGGTCCTCTATGCCCCCCTGTAACCTAGCCGTATTATTCCTCACCTCTTTCTCCATACGCTTCTCACCTCGCTTTACCTCCTCGCGTACCCCCGAGACCTCCTCGCTTACACCTCGTCGTATCTCCTCCTTCATCTCCTCCCTCTCTTTTGTAGATGCCACCATCATCTGTCCCAATTCATCCCTCTGAGCATCCAATTTACCTTCTAACCCGATTTTCACCTCCTCTATCTGGTTCCCCATCCGTTTGATTTCTCGGGCGGATTGCTCCCCTACTTCCCGCAATTTGTCGTCCATTGTGTTTTCTAACCCCCTTTACCCATTTTTCACCCCCTCTATCTGATTCTCCTGGGCAGCCATTCTATTTTCCACCCCCGTTAACCCATGTTTCACCCCTTCTATCCCATTGTCTAACCCCTCAAATTTCTTGTCTAACCCCTCAAATTTCTTGTCTAACCCCTCAAATTTCTTGTCTAACCCCTCACCGGTACCCCTCGCTTCGTCCCTCATTGCCCCCATACTGTTTTTCAAACCTCCAATTTGGTCTCCCAATCGCTCAATTTGGCTCCCCATACTCATCTGTACAGCTGCCTGTAGCTGCGCAATGAGGGCCTGCATGTCAATCCCTCCCACTTGTGCGGCGGGCGCGGCCGCCGTAGCCATGTGCGAGGCGCCATTTTGCGCACCCGTAACCTCGTGCGCGAGAGCGCCATCTTGCGTGCCTGAAACCTCCTCAACCACCTCCTCATTGTTCTCCTCCCTCTGATCCTGGGTTACTCCTAACCCCTCCTCTAGTTCCCCCACCGGCATCCGATCGCCTTGACTAGCCATGGCGCGATTTCAAAATTCGGGGGGTTTTTTTTTTTTAAACAAAACAAATTTCGGCAGCTCGTAATTTTGAGCGCGTTAAGCGCACTTCGGGTCCGACCCCGCTCCCGACACCAATTGTTACGGACCGCGGATAAGATGTTGTTTGCCGAGCGGATGGCACCGCGGCCGTACAGTTACCCCGACTAACCCAATTCCCGAACGTTGGCCGGATCGCGCCACAGATACTCAATAGGGAAAAGACAAAGGCGACACGGATGTGAAGAAGAAGAAGAAGACAAAAAGGTTGGCAATACTACTAAATTTATTCCTATTATATACACGCTCAAAGTAACCAAGGAAAAAGGAAAGATAATAAAATAATGTACAGAAGATATTAGGGACACAGTGCAACGCTAGCTTATACAACTTAATTAACCCAAGGACAGAACAAACAAAACAAACTCACGTACACAAGAAGGATGGAAAGGCAGGAATAAATGCTGGAAGGAGGACTGGGAAGGTTTAGCTGGGGCAGATGGTTCGGCTTGATCCCGCACGGGACGTCGGGCTGGACCTCGACGGCCACCGATGCCTCCGCAATCTGGTTCCCGCGGGGTAACGGGTCGACGCTGCCTGGTGGAGTCAACGCTGCTTGTGTAACCCAAAGCTGCTGGTTCTCTGGCTCAACTCTTTCTTGGCACGTCTCTCTGTCCAACCACCTTCTTTCTCTCTTGCTTGGTCCAACTTCTGCGAGCAAGGCGACGAATAGCAGACTTTGTGATTCCCTTAATGTTTTTTCTGGTGTACCTTGCGCGCGCGCTTTTATAGCGCCTCCGGCGATCAAGCCGCCGGCCTTCAGGACACGCCCATCGGTGTGCTCACCTCGGCCCTGGTTGGTCGCGCGACCCTCTGGCTCCGCCCTTGATGACGACGGGCGGGCACGCCCTTCTTCCCCGACCCGAGCACATGTTCAATGGTGGTTTTGGAGGGGATGTAATTGGCAATCGAGGCTTGGCAATGATGAAAGGGGAAAGTGAAAGGAATCTACTCTATTTCACTTGGTGCAATGGAGTGTCATCTTAATGGAAGACAAGGCCTTACCCTAATACACATAATAAAGATATAACTATCAACCAGGGGGAAATCTATGATTGGCTAACGTGTATGCTTTATGGAATTAACTACGGGAACGCCCTTTGACCTTTATACAACACTGGAGGCAGGAGGGTCCAGAATAAAGCAATATTGCACAACAATTTACTATACAATACAACACAATAAAAAAACATAATCCTCATATCCGCAACAATATATATATATATATATATATATATATATATATATATATATATATATATATATATATATATATATATATATATATATATATATATATATATATATATATATATATATATATATATCTATATATATATATTTCTGAGGGTCTTAATGGTTTGGTTCAATATCAATTACGAGTCTGACAGACAGCTGGGTCTGGTTTCACACCCTCTATGATGTTACGTAACACTCGAGACACCTCCTGCCCCGTTCAATCAACACTCAACCCAATCAAAGCCAATGGAAATCTGAGGCAACAAACCCGGTTAGTTAGTGTATATAGGGTCTTCAGAAAGTATTGATGCCCCTTGACTTTTTTCACATTTTGTTGTGTTGCAGCCTGAATTTAAAATAGATTAAATTGAGATTTTTTTTTTGGCACTGATCTACACATTATACCCCACAATGTCAAAGTGGATTTTTGTTTTTTAGAGATTTTTACAAAACAACTTAAAACAAGAAAGAGCAATCAGAGATTTCAGACCCTCGCCAGGACATGGTTGTGTGGTGTTTATTAGCTGCTGTGTTTGTGTGGTTTATTGATGATGTAGATTTATGTTCAATCCAACATGGCTGCCAAACCACGTGACCAATGATGTCATCAATATAATTCTATATCAGTTTTTGTGTAGATCATGCTCAATAAATTTCAAACTGATCGGATCAAGTGTTCTACTAGTCTAATTATGATGTCATAATGAAGGCACTGATGACATGATGAATATAATTATGTTGTTCCCCATTGGGAGTACTGGACAATGAGACGTGTTTAAATTTTTTCCATGGAGCGGTTTCGGAGATATAGAGGTGCAATTAATTTTTCCAGGATGGCACCGGTGCCATGTGACCTATGACATCATAAGTATCATTTGAAAAATCTAGAGGAGGAGGCGCTCATATGATGAAAATTTCTTCGCAATCAGACCAACAGTTGCTGAGAAAGACACGTATACGTAAATTAAAAATGCAATTTAAAAATGCAGACACGTATACATACGCCACATGTACTCACGTAATCGATCGCTTAACCCTGCGTTTCGCTTCATGGGTGCAAGATAATGAACACATGCATGTATACAGTAATGGTAAGGACTACACTGGAACATTTACTGGAGAAAACAGTTCTGATGACACTCTTAAAGTGTTTTTAGATAAAGTTGATACTGTGGTGCTGTGTACACACGACTCGATTGCCAGAGAGGTAGGCCACAACGCGTGGATACAAACGAAAGTACTTTATTACACATTCGCTCATCAGCACTGGGTGGGCTCGACCGTAGAGCCCGCATATATGTCCCGAGGCCAAGCCTTTCCCCCGGGCGTGGCCGATCGGCCGAAAGGCGGGGCATGTATTTCAGTTCCCCGCCTGGACGCTCGCGCCACCCACTGGTGCGCGGAATTATTGACCCTTGTGCCCACCACACGCGCCCCCCCAGAATTCCCACGCACCTGAAGGGTGAGCTTGCGGGCAAGCCGGATGACCCGGCCGAAACGCCCCCTGGCGATGCGTGCAGGGCTGGGGGGTAGCGGGACGGCGGGGCTGGGGGGTGCCGGGGGGCGTCCTCGACGCGGAGGCAGAGCTGCTTGCGGGGGGTGGTCCAGATCGAGGTGGGCCGGCCAGAGGCGGTCCACGGAGATACGATCCGGGGCACCGCCGATGTCCACGGTGAAATGTTTGTCCCCGGTCTCCAGCACGTGGAAGGGCCCGTCGTACGGGGGCCGTTGGGCGTCGTGCCGGACGAAAATGTACTCCGCCGTGCGAAGCTCCGGGGCAACATGGGAGGATGGGCAACCGTGGTGTGCCGTTGGCACCGGGGCGAACTTCCGGGCGGTCTCCTGCAGGGTGGAGCGCTGTTGCGCCGCGGACCAAGGAGCCGTGGAGTCGGGGATAAATTCGCCCGGTACCCGCAGCGGTTGTCAGAAGACCAGCTCCGCCGAGGACACGCGCAGGTCGTCCTTGGGCGCCGTCCTGAGGCCCAGCAGGACCCAGGGGAGCCTGTCGGCCCAGCTGCCGTCGCGGAGGCTGGCCCGGAGCGCGGCCTTCATCGAGCGATGAAAGCGCTCGCACAGGCCGTTGGCCTGGGGGTGGTAGGCCGTGGTGCGGTGCAGTTTGACGCTGAGCCCTTGTGCCACCACGCCCCAGAGCTCCGAGGTGAACTGGGGGCCGCGGTCGGACAAGATGTCCGAGGGGGCACCGAACCGGGCAACCCACGTGGCTATGAAGGCTTGCGCCACATCAGCCGCAGACGTCACCGCCAAGGGCACGGCCTCAGGCCACCGTGTGGTGCGCTCCACCATGGTGAGGAGGTGGGTGAACCCCCGAGAGGGGGGCTGAGGTCCCACCAAGTCGACGTGGACATGGTCGAACCGACGCTCGGGCACCGTAAACGGGGCCAACGGGGCCTGGGTGTGGCGGTGGGCCTTTGCGCGCTGGCACGCGAGGCACGTCCTGGCCCAGTCGCGGACGTCCTTCTTGAGGCCATGCCAGACGAACTTCTGGGAGGCCTTCGTGCCCGGGTGGGACAGGCCGTGGATGGCATCGAAAATCGGGCGCTGCCAGCCAGCGGGCACGATGGGGCGAGGCCGGCCGAGGGAGACGTTGCACAGGAGGGCCGCGCCCACGACGTCGAACGGCACCTCAGTGACGCGGAGGCCCGTGACGGCGGTCCGCAAGGCCTGGACGCCGGTGTCGGCGGTCTGGTCCTCCGCCATCCGGGCATAGTCGATCCCGAGATGGACCGCATGCGCGACGGACCGGGAAAGGCAATCCGCCACCGGGTTGTCTTTACCCGCGACGTGACGGATGTCCGTCGTGTACTCGGACACGGCAGAGAGGTGACGTTGCTGCCGGGCCGACCATGGCTCGGCGACCTTGGCCATCGCGAACACAAGGGGCTTGTGATCAACGAAAGCCGTGAACGGGCAGCCCTCGAGCAGATGGCGGAAGTGTTGGACCGCCAGGTGGAACCCGAGCAGCTCGCGGTCGAAGGTGCTGTACCGGCGTTCGTACGGGCACAGCCGCCGGCTAAAAAACTCCAGGGGCTGCCAAGCACCACGCACCCACTGCTCGTGCACCGCGCCCACCGCGTAGTCCGACGCGTTGGTGGTGAGGGCGATCGGTGCATCGGGCGCCGGGTGCGCCAGCATGGTCGCGTTGGCCAAGGCCAGCTTTGCGCCTGCAAACGCCGTGGCCATCGGCTCCGACCAGGCGATGTCACCTTTGCCCGGCTTCCCCCGGAGGGCCTCGTGCAGGGGGCGCAGGAGCTGGGCGACGCGGGGCACGAAGCGGTGGTAAAAATTGACCATGCCCAGGAATTCCTGGAGCCCCTTGATCGTGCGGGGGCGCGGGAAACTCTTGACAGCCTCCACCTTGGCCGGTAAAGGGACGGCCCCGTGCCTGGTGATGCGGTGCTCCGAGAGGTCGATGGCGGCGACGCCGAAGCGGCACTTCGCGTGGTTGATGATCAGGCCATGCTGGCCCGGGCTTTCGAAAAGCGTGCGGAGGTGGAGCACGTGCTCCTCCCGGGACGCGCTCGCGACTAGGATGTCGTCCAGGTAGACATAGATGAAAGGTAAGTCACGCAAGACGCTGTCCATGAGCCGCTGGAACACCTGGGCCGCATTCTTCAACCCAAAAGGCATCTGCAGGAACTCAAAAAGGCCGAAAGGGGTGATGACAGCCGTCTTTGGGACATCGTCCGGTCGTACGGGGCTCTGGTGGTAGCCCCGGATGAGGTCCACCATGGAGAACACGGTCGTGTTTGCCAACCGGGCGGAAAAGTCTTGAATATGTGGGACCGGGTAGCGGTGGGGGGTGGTGGCATCGTTGAGCCGGCGGTAGTCACCGCACGGCCGCCATCCGCCGCCGGGCTTTGGCACAATGTGCAGAGGAGAGGCCCATGCGCTGTTAGAGCGCCGTACGATGCCCAGCCGCTCCAGCGTGGCGAACTCCGCTTTTGCAACGGCGAGCTTCGTTGGGTCGAGGCGGTGCACCCGGGCGTAGACCGGTGGGCCAACGGCGGGGATATGGTGCTCCACCCCGTGTTTGACGGCCACCGCTGAAAAGGTGGGCCGTGTGAGTGCTGGGAAGCTGGCGAGGAGGCGGGTAAACTCGTCCGCTGCCGGAAGCGTACAAACCAACCTCGCCGGGACGGAACCACTCAGCAAGCCGCTTGGCAAGCTCCTCGGTGAGCCGCTCAGCGAGCTGCTCAACGAGCCGCTCAGCGAACAAGCGAGCGAGCTGAAGATTTCGGCCTGGACGAGACGTCGACGCTTAACGTCCACCAACAACCCATGCGCACAAAGGAAATCCGCACCGAGCAGGGCCATTGGCACACTGGCGGTGACGAACGACCATTGGAAATGCTGCCCTCCGAACCGCAGTGAGAGGCAACGCTTCCCGAATGTGCGGATGGGTGTTCCGTTGGCGGCAAGCAAAGCGGGGCCCCGGCCCGCGGCTTGCTTGTCGGACGCAGAGGCAGGGAGGACGCTTACCTGCGCTCCCGTGTCGCACAAAAAACGACGAACAGACAAGGTGTCCATGATGAAAAGGAGGCTGCCGGAATGGCCGACGCTCATGGCCACAGGTGAGCGCCGGCCCGGTCATTTCCCGACCCGTCAAAAGAACACGGCGGGCGGCACATTCTAGTCTTGCGGCCGAACCTGGCATGGTAGTAGCACCAGGTTTGCGGCGGCGGTGGCGGCCGCGACCGCCGTGCCGGCGGCGGTGGTGGCGGCGGCGGCGGCGGTAGTGGGCGGGGCGTAGCAGCGGCCATGAGGGAAGCAGGGGACGCTGGAGCCTCCGCACCGGGATCCACCACGGCAGCACCGTACAATTTGTCGGCCTCTCCGGCCAGGGCGCGGGGTTCCGTTATTTCGGAACCGGCCAGCGCGAGGCGCACCTGTACAGGCAGCTGGCGGAGAAAAAGTGCGCGGAACAAGAAATCCGGGCGCTGGTCTCCAAGCAGGAACAGCATGAAATCCATCCGGACGGATGGTCGTGTGTCGCCGAGGGCGGGAAGGTCCAGGAGGCGGTCGGCACGTTCGACCTCCGTGAGCCCGAACGTGGCGAGGAGGAGACGTTTGAGCGCCTCGTACTTGTGGTCGCCCGGCGGGCGCCGAAGGATGGACACGACGCGGGCGGCAGTGCCGGCCCAAGGGCGGCGACCACGTGGTAGTACCGGGTCTCGTCCGCCGTGATGCCCCGGAGTTTGAATTGAGCTTCGGCTTGCACAAACCAAACGTCAGCTTGCGCTTCCCAGTACTCCGGGAGTTTGATGGCGACGGCTTTGGTAGCCATGGCGCGTTCGGGGGTCAGCGACGGCTGAACCAGTCGGGGTCACCAGTGTGGCGCTGTGCACACACGACTCGATTGCCAGAGAGGTAGGCCACAACGCGTGGATACAAACGAAAGTACTTTATTACACGTTCGCTCATCAGCACTGGGAGGGCTTGACCTTAGAGCCCGCATATATGTCCCGAGGCCACGCCTTGCCCCCGGGCGTGGCCGATCGGCCGAAAGGCGGGGCATGTATTTCAGTTCCCCGCCTGGATGCTCGCGCCACCCACTGGTGCGTGGAATTATTGACCCTTGTGCCCGCCACAATACAGCCTTAGCCAACCCCTTATATGCCAATTGCAAAGGTGAAGTGTTGTCTTTGGTGTTAAATGGCTATGCCAGAGCGAAGTGGGAACTTTCGAAGAGACTGCGAAGGAGAACTGTTCATCAGTTGATGAAAAGTTAAAAAGTCGCTTTAGTGGCCCACTCCAGAGACAAACACGCTCTATCCGATTCAATGCAGCTACAAAGAGTAGTAAAGAAAGTTAGGTGGCGAATGCAGCTTGCTTGAGTCTACTGGCACAACACCATTGTCCTACCATAATGGGTGAGCAACTGGAACTCGTTGTGAAAGACAGGTATCTCAACACGTTAAGTATCCCCATCCGTCAGTACATTTATAAACAACTGCATACACGAAACACCGGCCAACAGGCTATGTCCCTTGATTCGCTGGCTCGAACATAGGAGGCCATAAACAATATGGCTCCCACCAATATCATTTCATCTGTTGGGGAAGGTTACACCACTTACTCTTATCCACAGCCACTAGCCTTGAAACACCCCAAAGGACACAATAGAAGAGCTCCCCTTTGTACCTCTCACCCATACTTTGAGTTCACGTTTTCTCCACCCCATCGATCCCGTCACAGCGATTACTGGTTTGGGGATTTTGCTGCGCACGACCCTTTTTGTGATGACTCATATTGGGATGACACCTGCTAGGAATACACCAGATACCTGAAGCCCCATCGAGTTAATTCTCCCAGATGGCAGGGAAGTTATGACCATGTGCACTCATAATCCCATGAGGAGGGGAGGGGGGAGGGGGAAGGATAGAGATTGCCTTAGAAGAGATAGAACTGTGTAGTGTAGCATGGTTCGTGTGCGAGTAGGAAGTCACTCGATATAAGGAAGTGGGGACCTGTTAGCTTACGGATTGTGTTCGAATGTGCACGATTGGGAGGGTTTTTTTTTTTTTTTGTATACAGAGTCGAGGCTCGTGAAAGAGCTAACATTTATCAAACAAACAAATCAAACAAACAAGCAAACAAAGTATATAAAAAGGGGAGCGGTCGACAAGATGGGGAGAGAAGGGGAGGAAGCACACAAACACAACATTTGAAAGCAGGGACATCGGGAGATGTGTGGGAGGGAGAGGGCCTGGGGGGAGGCAGGATAGGTATAAAACGCAAGGACACCAAGGACTTCCAGGAAAGAAGTCGGCACCTCAAAAAAGTGGATTTGGGGTGAAATTAGTGGGGGTAGAAAAGATCAAGGTTTTGGATTGGGGAAGATAAGAGATGGTGGTGAACAGCCGTTTTAAAGACCTGGAGGGAGGAGTGGGATTGAAGAGAGTGAGGGAGTTTGTTCCAGAGGCGGGAGAAAAGAGGAATGAAAGAGTGAAGGTGAGGAGAGAGTCTTGATTTTGGCAGTTTAACCATAAGAGGGTTGCAAGCAGATCTTGTGTGACCTGTAGGAATATTTGGGGGACAGAGCCCAGAGAGAGCTGGGGGAGCAAGGCCGGAGAGGAGTCGGTAGAAGACGGTTGTGTTTGTGATAAGATAGAGAGGGAGTATAGTTAATTAAACGTGTGCAAAACCTCTTTTAAACATTCACCAGGCGTGCCGAGTGACATCTCTGAAGAACAGAGTTCGCACCAGCCCAGCAGAACGAAGCAGAAAGATATGGAATTCTGACAGTCAACGAGAGGGGGTGGGGGAGCTATGATCGTCTCCTGGAAGGGGGTGGAGTCAAACACCTGGAAGGGTGGTGGGTCATCAAGGGAGATGAGGGAGGAGCTCATAAGGGTAGGCAGGGATTGCAAGAGTATGAGAATGGGGAGGAGAGAGGTGGAGTGGTAATAGTCATATGAGGAGAATTAATAGTGTGCTGAGGAGCTCGCGGTTTTGGTGAGGGGAATTCACAGTGTGCTGGGGAGCTCGCCATTTTGGGAAGAGAATTAGGAGTATGCTGTGGAGCTCGTGTGTTTGTGAGGAGAATTGGGAAGTTCTGAGGAGAATTGAGAGGTGAGGAGCTTTAAGGAGGTCGCCCTGCCTGCCTGCCTTCGGTCCTGATGCTGTTCTCATCTCCCCTCCTCACCTTTTTGTCTGCCTGCTGTCTCTTCATCGCCTGTTCCATGCCCATCTGCCTCCTCCTCTGCTGCCACCAGAGATAAGTCGCCCGGTTTTGTCCCTCACCCCGTCTGTGCTTGTGATTGGAGAGAGAGGTGCTTTAGATTTTATAGGATTTATTTTACCTCATTGTATTTAGTTATTATTGAATTCGTTGTCTCTGGTTGTGTTATGGAAATAACCCATTTGGTTTTAAAAGAGATAAGGTCCTGGTGATTCTCCTCAGCCCGTGCGTGCGAGCATAATATCGCCATCTTTCGGTACGTCTCTACAGGAATTAAAACCGTTCGGTACATCGCAGGATTTTAACCTCCCGCCGCAACATGCTCGACGTTAGTTGAGCCGTTGATGCTACATTACTTCGAGAATGATACCTGTGGAGATGCTCACTACCCTCATGGATATGGTGAGGAGCGTCGGACACACGCTTCCGGTCAACACAGGTCTATCTCACCAGAAGACAGACCACGTGGCTATTCCCTTCGATGGAAAGGAGAGCATTCTGCCCGTAACACAAGACCATGTCAGCGAACGCCTCAATTGGAGAGAGATTCCGGCCCACATAACAAGGACCAATCCCGTAACCATTATCCGAGCCCGCAAGAATACTCGCAAGACTTAATGTGTCTTTCACTGAGGAGAGGCTTCTGTGTGGCTACTCTGCCATGAAGCCCAGATCGGTGGAGTGTTGCAGTGATGGTTGTCGTTCTGGAAGTTTCTCCCATCTCCACACAGGATCTCTAGAGCTCAGCCAGAGTGGCCATCGGGTTCTTGGTCACCTCTCTTACCAAGGACCTTCTCCCCCGATTGCTCAGTTTGGCTGGGCGGCCAGCTCTAGGAAGAGTCCTGGTTGTTCCAAACTTCTTCCATTTAAGAATTATGGAGGCCACTGTGCTCTTGGGAACCTTCAATGCAGCAGAAAATTTTTTTTCGGCTTCCCCAGATCTGTGCCTCGACACAATCCTGTCTCTGAGCTCTGCAGGCAGTTCCTTCGACCTCATGGCTTGGTTTTTGCTCTGATATGCATTGTCAGCTGTGAGACTTTATATAGACAGGTGTGTGCCTTTCCAAATCATGTCCAATCAATTGAATTTACCACAGGTGGACTCCAATCAAGGTGTGGAAACATCTCAAAGATGATCAAGAGAAATGGGAGGCACCTGAGCTAAATTTCAAGTGTCATACAAAAAGGGTCTGAATACTTATGTCAATGTGATATTTCAGTTTTTTATTTTTAATAAATCTGCAAAACTTTCTAAAATCCTGTTTTCTCTTTGTCATTATGGGGTATTGAGTGTAGATTGATGAGGGAAAAAATGAATTTAAGCGATTTCAGCATAAGGCTGCAACATAACAAAATGTGAAAAAAGTGAAGGGGTCTGAATACTTTCTGAATGCACTGCATATAATCATCTTGCAATATACAAACTATACTTTTTTTCAGCAAGTAATGCACAATCTCCCCCAACCTGGAGGCCTGGGTATTCTACAAAGTGGAACAGCATTTGCATATTGAGTCGCTGAATTGGTTCACCAATCAAAACCTGGAAGAATGTTATTTATTTGGATTTCGCAAGTATTGTGCAATGCATAACTTTCTTGTTTACGTGTTTATGAGCAGGACATTTCAAAAAGTTATGGAAGGGTTCGGATGAAACTTGGAAGACAGGTTGGATGTGTGACAAGGACAAATTGATTAGATTTTGTTGAAGATCCGAATACTAGATTTTTTTTTTGTAGTGATTCTTCACCATTGAGAGATTAACCTTCACCATTGCAGATTTAACCCTTCTTCACCAGTTTGGTCAGCCGATCAGAGATAACTTCATCTGAAATAAGTTTGGTAAGCCGATTAGAGATAACTCAACATTAAGTTTGGTGAGCCAATCAGAGATAACTTCACGTGAAATAAGTTTGGTCAGCCGATCAGAGATAACTTCATGTGAAATAAGTTTGGTAAGCCAATTAGAGATAACTTAACATTAAATTTGGTCAGCCGATCAGAGATAACTTCACGTGAAATAGGTTGGTCAGCCGATCAGAGATGACTTCATGTGAAATAGGTTTGGTAAGCCAATCAGAGATAACTTAACATTAAGTTTGGTCAGCCGATCAGAGATAACTTAACAAGAAATAAATAAGTTTGGTCAGCCGATCTGAGATAACTTACCAAGAAATAAATAAGTTTGGTCAGCCGATCTTCTTCTTCTTTCGTGTATCATCAGATGGCCAGCTAAGTGTCGTGCAGCCATGCCCTCGTCTCTGGTCCTACGTCGAAGAGGCCGGCTTCTGAAGGTGGTCTGTATAGGGGGCAGGTGGTAATTATGTGTTCGGCAGTCTGCTCAGGCTCGCCGCACTCGCACGCGGCGCTGTCTGCCAGGCCCCACATCTTCAGCGATGATTTGAAACGGCCGACCCCCGTACGTAGACGGTTCAGCAAGGTCCATTGCAGGCGTGGTAGATCTTCTCCTACGACGCCACCTCCTGGGTCCCAGATGTAGCGGTGGATGCGGGTGGGTCCGGCCGTTTCCCACACCTGCTTCGTGTCGAGGGCCTCACCACCGCCAAGCTCGAAGTCATACGTCAGCCGATCTGAGATAACTTAACAAGAAATAAATAAGTTTCGTCAGCCGATCTGGGATAACTTAACAAGAAATATATAAGTTTGGTCAGCCGATCAGAGATAACTTACCAAGAAATAAATAAGTTTGGTCAGCCGATCTGAGATAACTTACCAAGAAATAAATAAGTTTGGTCAGCCGATCTGGGATAACTTAACAAGAAATATATAAGTTTGGTCAGCCGATCAGAGATAACTTAACAAGAAATAAATAAGTTTGGTCAGCCGATCTGAGATAACTTACCAAGAAATAAATAAGTTTGGTCAGCCGATCAGAGATAACTTAATAAAAAAATAGGTTTGGTAAGCCGATCAGAGATAACTTCACTTTAAATAAGTTTGTTCGACCGATCAGAGATAACTTAACAAGAAATAAATAAGTTTGGTCAGCCAATCAAAGATAACTTAGCAAGAAATAAATAAGTTTGGTCAGCTGATCAGTGATAACTTAACAAGAAATAAATAAGTTTGGTCAGCCAATCTGAGATAACTTACCAAGAAATAAATAAGTTTGGTCAGCAGATCAGAGATAACTTAACAATAAATAAATAAGTTTGGTCAGCAGATCAGAGATAACTTAGCAAGAAATAAATAAGTTTGGTCAGCCGATCTGAGATAACTTACCAAGAAATAAATAAGTTTGGTCAGCAGATCAGAGATAACTTAACAATAAATAAATAAGTTTGGTCAGCCGATCTTCTTCTTCTTTCGTGTATCATCAGATGGCCAGCTAAGTGTCGTGCAGCCATGCCCTCGTCTCTGGTCCTACGTCGAAGAGGCCGGCTTCTGAAGGTGGTCTGTATAGGGGGCAGGTGGTAATTATGTGTTCGGCAGTCTGCTCAGGCTCGCCGCACTCGCACGCGGCGCTGTCTGCCAGGCCCCACATCTTCAGCGATGATTTGAAACGGCCGACCCCCGTACGTAGACGGTTCAGCAAGGTCCATTGCAGGCGTGGTAGATCTTCTCCTACGACGCCACCTCCTGGGTCCCAGATGTAGCGGTGGATGCGGGTGGGTCCGGCCGTTTCCCACACCTGCTTCGTGTCGAAGGCCTCACCACCGCCAAGCTCGAAGTCATACGTCAGCCGATCTGAGATAACTTAATAAGAAATAAATAAGTTTGGTCAGCCGATCTGGGATAACTTAACAAGAAATATATAAGTTTGGTCAGCCGATCAGAGATAACTTAATAAGAAATAAATAAGTTTGGTCAGCCGATCAGAGATAACTTAATAAGAAATAAATAAGTTTGGTCAGCCGATCTGGGATAACTTAACAAGAAATAAATAAGTTTGGTCAGCAGATCAGAGATAACTTAATAAGAAATAAATAAGTTTGGTCAGCCGATCAGAGATAACTTAACAAGAAATAAATAAGTTTGGTCAGCAGATCAGAGATAACTTAATAAGAAATAAATAAGTTTGGTCAGCCGATCTGGGATAACTTAACAAGAAATAAATAAGTTTGGTCAGCAGATCAGAGATAACTTAATAAGAAATAAATAAGTTTGGTCAGCAGATCAGAGATAACTTAATAAGAAATAAATAAGTTTGGTCAGCCGATCAGAGATAACTTAATAAGAAATAAATAAGTTTGGTCAGCCGATCTGGGATAACTTAACAAGAAATAAATAAGTTTGGTCAGCCGATCTGGGATAACTTAACAAGAAATAAATAAGTTTGGTCAGCCGATCAGAGATAACTTAATAAGAAATAAATAAGTTTGTTCAGCCGATCTGGATAACCTGACATGAAATGCATTGCAAAATGTAAAGGGAACTGCATAACTATATCAAGTATCAGCATATTGGAGCGGTTGCGGTATGCGGTTGCAAAAGTGGTGACCAAGTAGTGACATGCTGTAATCGTGATATTTTGACACTTTCCTTTGCAAATCTGTGTCTAGATTGATAAAATGCCACAATTTCTCTGCATTCATAATGAACATGATCCAAGATTACACTTGTAAGAAGTTACTCAACAATTAAACTTCCCCATAAGTCTCAAGTATAAATAACACTGTCGGAGGACATCACACACTTTCTGAAAATGACAAGGATGATTGCTCTGCTATTCGGGCTGGTGCTGCTGGTGACGATGGGAGGTGAGTGATTCTTCAGGTAAAAATTAAACATCCTTGTTTATCTTCATATCACATTTCTTATTTCTCATTTCCATTTCCCTTAAACCTCTTTAGCATCTGTTCGCATCAATGATTGGGATGGAGTGATGAACTATAATTGTCCACCTTCTCAATCGATCAGTCTCCTCCAGAGGTAACTTTAAATCATGAATAATAACATAAGTTGTTATTACAGAGTTCCTTCTGTAGATGTCGACCCTTGCGATATTTTATGACAATTAATCATTCTTCAAAGTCGTTATCAACATTTTCTTATCAATGGCCTTTGATGCTCATAAATAATCTTCAGAGGTTGATTTTGCTATTCGGTTTTGAAAGACACTTTTTGCTCAATACCTGTTTTGATAAACATTTATAGATTTGGACAGTTGTTGTTGTTGTTGTTTCGTATGTAGCCTGTGGCTGCTGGTTGCATCATTTTTCTTGAAGCGCGTTTGTGCCGCTGATGCAGTGCCCCAATTACCAGTGAGCTGGTACTCAATTTTCCGACCTCGGATGGATGACAGTATGAGTCAAGTCAACCCTCCCAGCATTAATTCAACAATCGACCTGGATTCAAACTCAGCATCCGAGGATCCCAAGCCGGCACCCTAACCGTTAAACACCAGGCTTGTCTGGGGCTATACAACAACAACAACAACAACAACAACAATTGTCGGATTGGTGCTTTACTTGTAGATGGGATGCATGTTGTATTACAAAGTTCCCTGGATGGACATTCAGCTGGGTGTCTTGTCTACCTCAGCATTCACTGGTCGATATGAAAGATCCCACAGTGTCTTTTTACGATGATTAGGAGAGTTATCACTGGCACCCCGGGTAAAATATAAACGACTGCCCAAATAACCTTCAGTCAATAATCAGGCCTATACGGCCGGTTCTTGAAAGACTTGGGCCAAATACCTCCCCCGGCCGACCCCACAATAATGGGGGGATAATTAGTACCGTAAAAGGAGAATCTACCGTATAAAACACAATGTCAGTTTGTGTGTTTGTACAGATGCCTGTCTCTCCATCTGTCCCCCTTCATTGACCTTTAACACCCGTTAAAGGTCAATCTTTTAACACGAATCTGCATTCACTATGGTCTATTTTTGATGATAAAACAAACTTGAAAAACATTTTCCATAAAAGAGTAATTACATCTCTTCTATTGGAATTGTCGACGGTGGCTTGCAAACCGAGCCTCAAGGGCGGTGGACAGAAAGGTTTTTTGAAATACCTATAAATACAGGGTGCAGGGAGGTGAAATTCGCTGCACATGATGTGCAACATGCGCAGAGTAAACCGGTGTTCATTAACGTCCGTATGATGTGGAACAAATAAAAGAGATACGAGCACACGTTACACAAGGCCGAGGCTTCGGACTTTGGCACGCTCACGAGGCTGCACCGTCGAATAAACTGTTTCAACCCGTTATATTTGACGGACTTTGTACGAGTAAGTAATGTATTTCAGCCAATTGTAATCCCAAAGTGAGTGTTTTATTGAGGGTTTATGAAAATGCTATAAATGGTTATTTCCATCATCTATTTCACACAAACCTGCCTCACCATAATTACCTTTCTTGTATGTTTTCTATTCCAGTTATCATCGCAACGACAAAGAGGACCGAGTGTGGGATGTAAATTGCAAAACCACCTTCGGAAGAGAATCCCAGCCATTATGCTATATGACAAATTATGTGAATTCGTTTGATGAAGCAATTGTGTTTAAATGTCCCCAAAACTTCGCTATTTCTGGCCTGCATAGTTACCATGACAACTACACGGAAGACAGAAGGTAAATCGATTTTGGAAGTTGTTTCATCAGGATACTAGCGAATGTGCACGGTGAAATGGAAATTTCTAAACAGTGAATTATGTGATCATTTGTTGCTACATTCCAGGTGTTTGATACGGACATATTGTTTCCTCCGCCACCAAAGGTGGATGGAGGTTATGTTTTCACCCCTGTCTGTCTGTCTGTCTGTTTGTCTGTAAACACGATATGTCAAAATGTTGTGGATGGATTCGGACTAAATTTTGCTGAGAGGTCGTGTATGTGGCAAGGACGAAATAATTAGATTTTGGTGAAGATCCGGATCCGGCTGCAATAATTTTTTAAGTGATTCTTCAACATTGAGAGACAGGGCCAAAAACGATACTTAGCAGGATATCTCAAAAAGTTATGGACAAGTTATGACTAAACATGGGGAACGAGTTGGTTTGGTGACAAGAACAAGCTGATTCGATTTTGGTTCAGGTCCGAATCCAGATCCGGCCTATCAGTGGGACATGAAAAGGACGAATTGAATAGATTTTGTGAAGAATTTTTTTTCGAGTATTTTTCAAGTGATTCTTCACCATTGAGAGACAGGGTCAAAACGAATATATATATAATCATGATATTTCAAAATGTTATGCACGACTTGTGACAAAACTTGTTGGATGAGTTGGTTCGGCGAAAAGAACAAGCCGATTAGATTTTGGTTCAAGTCCGGATCCAGATCCGACCTTTCTGTGGGATGCAAAACGTAAACGGATCAGCCTGGTGGAGGTATGCTCTCTACCGAGTGTCGGTCTAGTTGATGTTATGATGAGATCAATGTTGATGTGGATTAAGATTGAATTGTTGATGTCGAGTGTACACCTCGAAGCTGATCTTTTTTGTACACAAGGTCCAGGCTCATGGAAGAGATAGAGCAGAATGGAAGGAACCAAATGGAAAACGGAAATCACCAACAGCAGAGTAGAAGTAAGAGTGAAAGGGAGATCACGGGAAGAGGGAAGCATAATTGGGGTGAAATAGCTGCACAAAAGCTATGTTTGGTTAATGAAGAAATAATATACAATGATGTAAGAATGCCCTCTTGCTGTGAAGAATGGGAAGAAAGGGGAACGGGAGGACACAGAGTTGCGTTCGAGAAGGAGGGGGTGGGGAAGGGGATTGAGGACTTGGGGTGGCGAGGAGGTTCAAAGATCTGAAGTGGAGAGGGGATTGACACCCTGGGTTTAGGGTTGGGAGGGGGTTGAGGACTTGTGGTGGGAGAGTGAGAGTTGAGGACTTGTGGTGGACGGAGAGGGGGGGGGGGGGGGAAGAGTTGAGGAACAGTGGTGGGGGAGTGAGAGTTGAGGACTTGTAGTGGGGGAGGAAGAGTTGAGGACTTGTGGTGGAGGAGGGAGAGGTGAGGACTTGTAGTGGTGGAGAGAGAGAGTTGAGGACTTGTAGTGGTGGAGAGAGAGAGAGTTGAGGACTTGTAGTGGTGGAGAGAGAGAGAGATCTGAGGACTTGTAGTGGTGG
The DNA here is from genome assembly GCF_964187855.1 of Myxine glutinosa. NCBI lineage: Eukaryota > Metazoa > Chordata > Myxini > Myxiniformes > Myxinidae > Myxine > Myxine glutinosa. The sequence continues at coordinate 328,782,822 of NC_136261.1, forward strand.
AGAGAGAATTTAGGACTTGTAGTGGTGGAAAGAGAGAGTTGAGGACTTGTGGTGGAGGATGGAGAGTTGAGGACTGGGGTGAGGAGGTTGAATTAATCAAGGAAAATATTTTGGGAACATGTCTGGTAACTAAACTAGAAAGCCCACTGATCGGTTGGACCTAAATCCAGACATGAACCAAAATGGAAATGGCTTGTTCTTGTCACCTAACCAACTCATCCACCTACATTGCCTTCAGAAAGTATTCATACACCTTGGCTTTTTCACATTCTGTTTTTTACAGCCTGAATATAAAATGGCTTGAATTGAGATTTTTTGTCACTGATCTACACGTAATACCTCATGATGAATGTCAAAGTGGATTTTTAAAAAAAAAATTCACTAAATAATTAAAAATGAAAAACTAAAATGTCTTGAGTCAATAGGGATTCAACCTCTTTGCAATGACACTCCAAATTGAGCTCAGGTGCATGCAATCTTCTTTGGTCATCCTCAAGATGTGTCTTTAATGTGATTGGATCCATGTGTGGCCAATTGAATTGATTGGACATGATTTAGAAAGAAACACACCTTTCTATATAAGGTCCCATAGCTTACAGTGCACGCCAGAGCAGAAACTCTTCCATGAAGTCCAAGGATATGTCCGTACAACTCAGATAGAATTGTGAGGAGGCATAGATCTGGGAAAGGTATTTTTTTATTACAGAAGAAAGTTGACATTGCCCTCTTACAAGAGACCCATGCCAACGACTGCTGTGTCGCAGAGTGGTGTAGGCTCTTCCCCGGCCTGTCCTTTTTTAGTAACGGTGACTCCCATAAAGGCGGTGTCGCAATAATTCTTAGCCCCTCCTTTTCGCCTTCATCGCTTAAATTCGACGAAATACACAAGGGATCCCTAGCATCCCTAGAATTCCACTACTGTGGAAAATTCTATACTATTTTTAATATCTATGCCCCAAGTACGCCTGTAGCTCGGCGAGTTTTTTTTTAATGACCTTGGGACACACCTAACGTCCCTCGACAGCCAAAACGCCCTAAAAAACCAAGACAATCATGTTTGTATTGGTGGAGATTTTAATTGCACCCTCCAACCCCAACTAGATAGGAACAGTGCAGAGCCCCATCCTGCCTCCACAATCCCTCTCACCAAATTTTTAAAACAAATGAATTTGACAGATATATGGCGGGTACAGCACCCATCAATCAGGCAATACACATGGTGTCGGTGCATTCAGGGTAATATTGTACTTGCTCGCTTGGACAAGTTTTATATTAATCCTCCACTTGAACGCATCGTTCTGTCATCCAAAATTTGCCCATCAGGATTCTCGGACCACAGCGCAACATTTCTCAATTTCTGCCCCCTGCCCGAAACACAAGAGTGCTTTTTGGAAATTTAATAACTTACTTGATGATAGTACCTTTAAGGACATTTTTCCGGAAATTTGGAATATTCTAGTTGCCTCCCAAGGGAATTTCTCAAACCTCAGACAATGGTGGGATAATGCCAAAACGCACATCAGACTATTCTGCCAACAATATCGTGTGTATGGTGTTCAAGAGGAAAGAAAAACCACAACCTTACTTGAAGATGAAATCCTGGAATTACAGGAACAGCTTCAGGGAACTGCAAGTGTGAGCTACCAGGAAATGAGGCAACAAATTCATGGAAAAACGGCCTTACTGAATTCCATATCCGAAAGGCGAGCACAAAATGCTTTATTGCGCCTGAAGATGAGGTACATACACGACCTTGATGCTCCAACCAAATTCTTCTTCAGCCTTAAAAGGGGGGCCTCTTCGTCAATGATTACACGCTTGCTCCATGATGGGGAACTCCTTTATGAAGATGGCAGAATCAGGGAATGTGCCCAGAAACATTTTAAACAATGGTTTATGCGGCATGACATTAACCAGGATGCAATATCGGAACTTGTTTCTAACCTTCCAACATTGGCGGAGGATCAGAAGCAGCAGTTGGAGGATCCTCTTAGGTTACCTGAGCTCACCGCTGCCTTGAAGGCCTTGGAACCTGATAAAGCCCCTGGACTGGATGGGCTGACTAGCGAATTTTTCCAGTTTTTTTGGGACGCCATTGGACCTCACCTACTGCGGGTATTGAATGAATGTTTAGAGGATGGACAACTGCCGTGGAGTTGCCGGAGAGCAGTCACCACCTTAATTCCTAAGAAAGCGGACACCCAACTTATAGAGAACTGGCGTCCTATTTCTGTTTTATGTACGGATTATAAAATTTTAGCCAAAGCCTTGTCTAATCGAATGAAACCTTTTATGAATGTACTAATAGGAGAACATCAATCCTTTTGTATTCCTGGACGTACTATTTTTAATAATATCTTTCTTATCCGTGATACCATTCGGTTTTGTAACAATTTTAATATGAATGTTGGTCTGTTTTTTATTGACCAAGGAAAAGCCTTTGACTGTATTGACCACATGTACCTTTTTAGAGTTTTAGAGAATTTTGGGTTTGGACCTATTTTTATCTCGTACGTTAAACTTTTGTATTGTAATATATCCAGTGTTCTTAAAATTAATCAAGTATTGTGTAGCCCCATTGCTGTACAACGGGGAGTACGGCAAGGTTGCCCGCTATCTGGACTTTTATACTCTCTTGCCATCGAACCTCTTCTGCTCCAATTACGTACGCACATTTCTGGCTTCACTGGATCAATTCTTACCACACCGCTAAAAGTCTCTGCCTATGCAGATGATGTCTGTATTTATATAAAAAAATAGTGCTGACGTCACTGCGGTGGCTCAGGCACTAAAAACATATTGTCAGGCTTGTTCAGGCCAGGTGAACTGGAAGAAGAGTGAAGCCCTTTGGATAGGACCTGGAGATTGCCCGCCAATTGTCCTACCAGGAGGAGTGAACTGGCAGAAAAGTGGCATTAAATACCTCGGTATTTTCCTAGGAGACAACACCTTTGAGGAGCAGAACTGGGTGGGATTACCGGACAAGGTAATGGCAAAACTGGCCCACTGGAAAGGACTTCTTTCTCAACTTTCGTACCGCGGAAGAACTCTCGTCATTAACAATCTTGTCGCCTCTATGCTATGGCATAAGATGATATGCCTACAACCGCTCGGGAGCCTTCTTATTACACTGCAAAAGAGCATTGTCGACTTTTTCTGGAGCGGGAAACACTGGCTCCAACCCCCCGTGGCATACTTACCACTCACTGAAGGTGGCCAAGGTCTTATTGATATCCGCAGCCGGATTATGGTCTTCCGGCTTCATATCGTGCGCCAACTTGTATATGGAGATGAAGCCCTACTCTGGAGGCCTCTGGCTAACTGCATATTGCAGCTTACATGCAAGCTGGGTTACGACCGAGAACTTTTCTTGATGAACCCTCATCAAATCGATTCATCCTTGCTGCCCACCTTTTACCAAGGGGTGATGAACGCCTGGCAAGCCCTGGCCTTTTCCCGTGAAATGGCAACATACAACATGGAAATGTTGTTGAATGAGCCCCTATGCTACAACCCCTTCCTGGAAAACAGCTTGAATAATAGGGGACTCGTTCAACGCTTTATTGATGCCAAGCTGCTACGAGTGAAAGACCTCATGACAGAGTCTGGGAGCTGCTGGCTGAGTGCTGCCGCTGTGGCACAAAAAACCGGAATAAAATCTGTTAGGATCATCTCTCGGTTCCTTCAAGGGATATCCACAACGTATCGTAATACCTGCGAGGAACTTGGCCCTTCCCCCAAGGAAACAGCGGGTGACTTCCCCAAACTCCTAGTCTTCAGCCCGCCACTTAATCTGTCCCCTGGCCTGAACAGCCCTGATGATACTGCATTATCCCTTCCCGCCTTTCCAAAGAAAACTTTGTACAACGCGTACGTTAAAATTTTATACGCAAAAACATTTTCTGAGCACCCGAGGCTTCGATGGCGGGATGTTTTACCCCCAATACCCCCCAATTGCCCCAATTGGCGAAGTTTTTATCTCTTGCCTACTCCAAAGTATGTTGGAGATATTCAATGGAAACTTGTACACTGGATTTTACCTTATAATGTTTTACTGAACCGGTTTTCTACTGCTAACTCTAATCTATGCCCTTTCTGTGCATCCATTGAAACCCTACCGCATATATACCTTGAGTGTGAACGATTGCAACCTCTTTTTACATTCCTTCAGGAACGCTTTGTGAAGCTTGGTTCCCTCTTCAATCACAATGTTTTTATTTATGGTGTTTTAGGACCGTCTTCCCTTAGAAATGTGGTTTTAATGAATTTTTTAATTGGCCAGGCCAAGTTTGCAATTTACAAATCCAGGAAGAAAAAAATGGGAAACGCTTCTGACTCGTCATATGATGTACTGCTCACCTTTAAGGCTCTTGTAAATGCAAGACTAAAGCTAGAGTACCGGTTTTTTTAAATGAACAAGAATTTAACATGTTTTAAAGAAAAGTGGGTTTTTAATGATGTCATATGCACACTTGATGATGATGATTTGATAATAACTTTTCCTTGAGACTATTTTTATTGTGTTTTGTTTCTTTATGACTGAACATAACTGATTTTTTGTACTCTTGTAATAAAAGGAAGAAACAGTCAGTCTCTCTATCTCTCTATCTCTCTATCTCTATCTCTATCTCTTTCCCTCTCTATCTCTTTCCCTCTCTATCTCTTTCCCTCTCTATCTCTTTCCCTCTCTATCTCTTTCCCTCTCTATCTCTCCAACTCTGTCGTGGCTCTGACTTCGTGAAGGCGGGGGTACACCATCCTGGATATTGTCCGGGGCTATACAACAACAACAACAACAACAACAACAACAACAACCATTATAACTATTTAGAATTACCTTTATAACCCTTTAGAATCACCCATTATAATTACCCTTTCGAATTACACTTTGCACTCGCTTTAGAATTACCCTTTATAATTACCCTTTATAATTACCCTTTAGAATTACCCTTTAGAATTACCTGTTGGAATTACCCTTTACAATCACCCTTTAGAATTACGTGTTTGAATTACCCTTTGGAATTACCTGTTAGAATTACCCTTTACAATCACCCTTTTGAATTATCTGTTAGAATCACCCTTTAGAATTAACCTTTAGAATCACCCATTATAATTACCCTTTAGAATTACACTTTGCACTCACGCTTTAGAATTACCCTTCATAATTACCCATCCGATTTACAATTTCGAATTACCCTTTTGAATTACCCTTTAGAATTACCCTTTAGAATTACCCTTTAGAATTACCCTTTAGAATTACCCTTTAGAATTACCCTTTTGAATTACCAGTTAGAATTACCCTTCAGAATTACCCTTCAGAATTACCCTTTAGAATTACCAGTTGGAATTACCCTTTAGAATTACCTGTTAGAATTACCCTTTAGAATTACCCTTTAGAATCGCCCTTTAGAATTACACTTTGCACTCACGCTTTAGAATTACCCTTTATAATTACCCATCCGATTTACCCATTCGAATTACCCTTTAGAATTACCCTTTAGAATTACCCTTTAGAATTACCCTTTAGAATTACCCTTTAGAATTACCCTTTAGAATTACCTGTTAGAATTACCTGTTAGAATTACCCTTTAGAATTACCCTTGAGAACTACCCGTTATAATTACCCTTTTGAATTACCCTTTAGAATTACCCTTTTGAATTACCCTTTAGAATTACCCTTTAGAATTACCCTTTAGAATTACCCTTTAGAATTACCCTTTAGAATTACCCTTTAGAATTACCCTTTAGAATTACCTGTTAGAATTACCTGTTAGAATTACCCTTTAGAATTACCCTTGAGAATTACCCTTTAGAATTACCCTTTAGAATTACCCTTTAGAATTACCCTTTAGAATTACCCTTTTGAATTACCCTTTTGAATTACCCTTTTGAATTACCCTTTAGAATTACCCTTTAGAATTACCCTTTAGAATTACCCTTTAAAATTACCTGTTGGAATTACCATTTAGAATTACCCTTTAGAATTACCCTTTAGAATTACCCTTTAAAATTACCCTTTAGAATTACCCTTTTGAATTACCCTTTAGATTTACCCTTTATAATTACCCTTTATAATTACCCTTTGGAATTACCTGTTAGAATTACCCTTTAGAATTACCCTTAAGAATCACCCTTCAGAATTACCTGTTAGAATTACCCTTTAGAATTACCCTTAAGAATCACCCTTCAGAATTACCTGTTAGAATTACCCTTTAGAATTACCCTTAAGAATCACCCTTCAGAATTAACCTTTAAAATTACCCTTTTGAATTACCTTTTAGAATTACCCTCTATAATTTAGTATCTTTTGCCTCAACAGTTGCTGAGAAATAGTTAGGCAGTTAAGAGGAAGCATCGTTCATTTTTTCAGGAAAGCACCAAATTTGGCACAGATGTAGTATGGACCTATACAATTGTTTTCCTGAGGGGCGCCCAAAAATTCAGAAAATTCAAAAAATCCAAAACAATGTCCTGGATGCCGTGAAAAAGGGGAGAAAACGGGTATTGATTCGAACTATAGATTCTGATATTGTGGTCTTGGCAATAGCACACTACTTTACCTACCAGTCACACGGTGTGGAGGAACTCTGGATTGCCATTGGCACTGGTAAAAGCTACCGCTACCTCGCCATCCATAAAATTGCCACCGGCCTTGGCCGCAGGAAGTCCGAGTCTAGAAAGATATGTTGCCATCCTCTATGACCGGACTACCGAGATAAAGACAGTGAATGACATGTGCCGACACTTGTTCACGAAGAAGGCAAGAACAATTGATCACATTCCCCCAACAGCAGACGTCTTCGAACAACACCTAAGACGTTCATGTTTTCAGGCTGGACACGTATGGAGTCAGGCACTTGTGCCCTACCCAGAACTTCCATCACCAGCTGATTGGGGCTGGATGAAAACAGGGACTTCTTGGACACCAATTTGGACCACAATACCACTGATACAGGAGGCATGTTCAGAGCTTACAGGCTGCCATTGTAAGTCGGCCTGTAAAGGCAACTGTAAATGCTCCAGGGCAAATCTGCCCTGCACATCACTGTGTGACTGCGATGGACAGTGCTTGTAGTACTACGCGTCTGTGCGAGAGCCTCCATCTTTCAAGTGCCCACAATATTTTAAGTTAAAACTGCAACTGTGTGTAACTTTGATTTATTAATACCATTCCATTGTTATCAGAGACCACTAAAACAATGTGTATCACTTGGAATTGAAATTTTACCTAAAATACTATGAGAGATTCAAGGAAAATGGAAACACCATGGCGGCCATCTTGAAATTAAAGATGATGGATGCCAATGTTTATGCAATTGATCCCATTGGATTCAGAGACCATGAAAACATGGGGTAAGACACTGGAACTGTGGTGTTATCGCTCATAGTAGCCGGCGAAGCCGGTGTTGTGAATAAACGCGTATGTATTATGTTGAAAACCAGATTATGTTGGATCCCTTGGCTTGAGAATTCCGAAGCTGTGACGCACCAAATCGCTCAATGGAGGCCGCCATCTTGCGGATGCGGAAGTATGCATAACAAATTGAAAAACGTTCAATAGGAGTTTGTTTCACCCGTCTTTGTTTGATTCACAATCTTATGCACCTCTAATTTGTAATTAAAATACTTTAAGGACCAACCTCGGCCTGCACGGGCCTGGTTATCTTCAACGAAAATCGTCACCAAACACCGGAACCAATGAGATGCGAGCATTTGAAAAAATATTTCAGAAACCAAATCACTCAATGGAGGCCGCCATCGTCCGGATGCGGAAGTTTGCATTAAGAAAATGAGAAAACGTTCAATAGGAGTTTGTTTCATCCGTCTTTGTTTGATTCACCATCTGATGCACCTCTAATGTGTAATTAAAATACTTTAAAACCAACCTCGTTATCTTCAACGAAAATCGTCACCAAACACCGGAACCAATGAGATTCGAGCATTTCAAAAATTATTTCAAAAAAGCTTATTACGCGTTTGGGAGGGTGAAAACTGCGTCAAATATTCTAAAATTGACGAAGAACTATTTTTTAGAAATCTCGCGGCCGTAGGGGATAGTTTTTCACGGCCGGAAATATCCGAAGTTGAGACGGAATTCACCGAATTAATCGAGAAGTAAATTTTATCAATTTAAATTTTAATCTCAGCCAGAATGCAAATGGTGTCATTTTGAACTAGGTACGGTACCTACTACACCTACCTACTACCAACTACCTAACCTACTGATGCCATAGTGATGGGTAAAATAGTGGCAAGAGGCTTTGGCTTCGCCGGCTGATTGCGGCTTTGCAGTCGGGTACTAGTGTAGAGGTTATTGAGGGAAATAGGTCACAGAGGGCGGTCATGCTGAAATTCAATATGGCGGCCACCAGGGGTTCTGAATTTTTGGGCGCCCCTCAGGAAAACAATTGTATCGGTCCATACTACATCTGTGTCAAATTTGGTGCTTTCCTGAAAAAATGAACGATACGCCCTATTTTTCGGTTTTAACCGCCTAAGTAGAAGGATGTACTACAGACGAGGAAGTTGAAATTGATAATATTGTTGACAAGTGTTGTATCAATAAGTATAATTCGGAGTTCTATTTTAAATGTTCCATTGACTAATATCCCACTGGCTTTGGATTCGCACAGCAAGGCACGAAAACTCATTTTGTCAAGATTAGAACCAGATTGATCAGGAATCCAAACTCCAGTGGTGTTGAGTAATCATGGAGATAAATGAGATGCTGCTTACTTTCTGCTGTTTAATTAACTAGGGCATGCCCGTACTATATATATATCTAAAAGTATATCCCCCCCCTCTATTTACATGCAATGGTTTGGTCCAAAGCGAACGGCTTGCGAGTACGGTGACAATCCCCCCCCTCTATTTACATGAAATGGTTTGGTCCAAAGCGAACGGCTTGCGAGTACGGTGACAATCCCCCCCCTCTATTTACATGAAATGGTTTGGTCCAAAGCGAACGGCTTGCGAGTACGGTGACAATCCCCCCCCCCCCCCCCCCTCTATTTACATGAAATGGTTTGGTCCAAAGCTAACGGCTTGCGGAGTTTGGTAAAGAAATCGCCATCGCGTGCACAAACGCGCAGGAAAGCGAATGAATCGCAAATTAGTTTTAATTAGTTTTAAAACATAGTTTAACGCCCGAGCGAGTTTAACGCAATCGCAAATCGCATCGCAAAGCGAAAGAATCGCAAATTAGTTTTAATTAGTTTTAAAACATAGTTTAACGCCAACATAGCGCCAACATAGTTTGCCGACGGGAAATAAATGAATACGCTCTCAAATGTGCCGTCCGAGGCAGAGTCTGTTCGCCACGTTCGGCACACGTGATAGCTCGCTGCTCTCTGATTGGTTGAATCGTTTTTTGGACATAGCTCGGTAACTACTTCTCCGATTAATATGAAACCTTGAAAAGGCACATCCTCGGGTCCCCAGCAATATACCTGGCAAGTTTCAAGTATATCGGACCGGTAGTTGTCGAGAAACAGCGGTCACAGACAAACATACAAACATACATACATACATACATACATACAAACATACAAACATACAAACATACAAACATACAAACATACACACAGAGATTACTGGAATTATAGATAGATAATCCCACAAAAAGTATCATCTCCTTCTTCCTCTCCCTAACACATAAAAACAAGTATTTTAATTTGTTACTAATGCTGATTTTTTTTTTTAATGGTCTTAAGCTCATAGAGGATCTGGTACATATATGGCAGACAAGATGAAGACATTGGTAGACACAAATGTTACAGCATACTTTTGCAGGAGTTGCAAGGATATTGTGAGACAATGGAGAAACATATGGTACGTGAACCTCGATCCCCTGAATTGTGAAACTAAAACGGTACTTGGTAGAGCACATACCTCCACCAGACAGAACGGTTTACGTTTTCTATCCCACTGATAGGCCGGATCTGGAGCTGAACCAAAATCTAATCGACTTGTTATTGTCACCTAACCAACTCATCCACCAAGTTTTGTCATAAGTCGTCCACAACTTTTTGAAATATCATGTTATCTATCGTATCATGCTATGATCAAAAGTTCAGGTGGGACTGCAAAAGGATAACCGACAGGTTCAGTAGTTTATTTCCTTATTCTGTGTATTAGGTTAAGGCCTTGTCTTCCATTAAAATGACACTCCATTGCACCAAGTGAAATAGATAGATCCCCTTTCATTCCCATTCCCAAAAACCGCAATTGCCAACTGTTCCCTCCGCGACTCCATTCGCCACGAGGTAGGCTCGGAGAAGAAGGGCGTGTCTCCACCTCGTCATAGAGGGGAGGAGTGAGCCAGCCCCGAACAACCAACCAAGCACAAGGGGTTTGGTTTGAGAGGGCGGAGGAAGAGCGATCGAGGAGGTTCGCGAAGGTTGAGGGGCGGGGCCTATATAACCCGCCGCGGGACGCTCCCCAAGCAGATGAGCTTTTACAGAGATGAGTTCTGAGTTCTGCAAAGAGACGAGCTTCAGAGAGAAGTGCACAAGGAGGGAAGAGAAGCAAAAAGGAAGCCTTTAACAGAAGTGCGCAAGGAGGGAAGATAAGCGAGAAGGAAGCCTTTAACACAAGTGCGCGAGAGAAGCGCGGGGAAGCCTTGAGAGAAGTGCACGACGTCACCCTGCTCGCTCCCAGCCTGACGAGGCCCGGTTTGCTGTGCGCCCTGCAAAGCCTTCCAGCTTGTGGTCCGAGCTGAACCTTCCTCCCGGTCCAGCCAATCGTTCCTGCCTCCATTCCCCATTCGCGTGAGTTTGTTCTGTTTGTTCTGTCCTGGGTATTTAATTAAGTTTGTATAAGCTGGTGTTGGGACCTGGTGTTGGGAGAACCCTGGTGTTGGGCTAGCGGCTAGGGTGCCGGCTTAGGATCCTAGGATCCTGGGTTCGAATCCCGGTCGATTGCTGAATTAACGCCAGGGGGGTTGACTCAGCCTGTCATCCTTCCGAGGTCGGCAAATTGAGTACCAGTTCACTGGTAATTCCCTGTTTGTCGTTAAAGGCGGCAAAAATGGTTGGCGTCAGGAAGGGCATCCGGCCGTAAAACATTGCTTCAAAAAGGGGACCAAAAAACAACAACAACCACGGTGCCCGAAAAAGGCCAACCCCCGCTTTGCGGGGAAAAATGGCCTCTAAAGGTGGTTATATCTAAAGGTGGTAAGCTAGTAATTTTCACTGTGTCACCTGCTTTTTCCATGTTCCCTGTATATAATTTTGACTGCTCCTTTTGCTTGTGTGTGTAAATAATAAATCCCGTTACTCTTCTGTACATCTTCTTCTTCCTCTTTACATTCGGTTGTTTTAGAGGTTTCCACATTGAATATCTGTGGCGCGATCTGGCCAACGTTCGGGAATCGGGTGAATCGGGGAAACTGTTCGGCCGCGGTGCCTCCGCTCGGCAAACCAACATCCTTAACCGCGGACCGTAACAATATCATACGACAACATTAAACACACAACAGGCATTTTAAGGCCATTTTCCCTGCTATAGCGGGGGTTAACCATGCGGTCCCCATGACAATCTTCTCCATTTTTCTGTATTTTCTACATCTCCCCTTGTTAACCCCCTTTAGCCAAGTCTTTCTCGGTCTTCCCCGTCCTCTACTTCCTTCTACATTCATTTCCATCACTCTTCTCAACCAGTCACTTTCATTCCTTCCTCAACACATGACCAAACCATCTCAACCTGTTCCTCTTCACAGAATCTATCACAGGCTCTATTCCCATCATCTTTTGCAATTCATCATTTGTCTTCCTCTCTCTCAACGATACTCCACACATCCACCGAACCATTCGCATTTCCACCCTTTCCAGCCTTCGTTGCTGCTCTACGTTCATTACCCATGTCTCGCTCCCATAAATCGTAACACTTCTCACACGTGCAGCATACACCTTTCCATTCAGCTTCAACGACACTCCCCTCCTTGTCAGCACGCCACTCAGTTCCCGAAACTTCTTCCATGCACATCTCACTCCAGCAACCATTGCCAAGTCTGATCCACCTTCTCCATTCAGCATGATTCCGAGGTCGCAAAATGCTTTCACACCTTCCAGCTTCACTCCGTCTCCAAGATCCAACTCAACATTTTCTCCATCTGCAGCTCCCTCTGTGCACACCTTACACTTGAATGTAGCTGCCACACTGGTTAATGACCCTCTCAGACCACTACATTTTTGATGAACCCACTCATCGCACATTGTACATTGAATGGGGTTCACTCCGACACCCTTCCTGCACACAGCACACAGCCACTTCCCAGTTCTTTCCACCTCCCCACATGCTTTACCACTTGCCATCACCTTTGTCTTTCCGATATTCACCATCAGACCTTTTGTCTCCATACATTCCTTCCACTTGTTCATCTTCTCCTTCAGTCCATCCATACTTTCCACAATCAACACCAGATCATCTGCATACAACAACTCCCACTGTAAACCCTCCTCTACATTCTGAGCCAGCACCTCCATCACAGCTACAAATAGTAGTGGACTTTGTACCGACCCCTGATGCAGTCCCACCTTCACCTCAAACTCACCACTGTTCCAGTCCTTCGTCCTTACAGCTGTGCGCCCTCTTTCGTACATTGCCATCACTACTCTGATCAACCAGTTGTTATACTAAATACTCAATTCATATCATACTAAAACAAGCATTGAGTATTGCACTGCAATACATGTCCCCTACCGGCAGTCTGTCGTCCGGAAAACTGTTGGGGAAATTACCAAGGGTTATTTACCCACAGGTTCTGAATCTTTCCCAATCGCTAATTACCTCAGGACAGGCTCACCTGTGATTCGCACTCGGGACTTCGATTTATACTCCTTGCAGACAGGTCAGCAGAAGCACGAGAAAATAAGTTGTTGATAAAGAACCTTTCGAGTCGCTAAATATCAGTAATTTATTATATTTTCCGGTTCACGATCAATGATTCATGTGTATATATATATGTTGCTCGGCTTGGCTCCACCCCTCTCGAAAGCACGCGCTGTGTCGCGCTGTTGACGTTCGCAGACGAGGCTGAGGGCGCGCGGTGCGGCTTGAGGAGAACTCTGGAATAAACAAGAGATATCCTTTAAAAAACATTTTTTTCGTTTAATTAATGATATCTGCCAAACCACGTGCCCTATCGCAAATTCAAAAGTACATTTTAGTAGACTGACATGCAGAACAGATCTGTGAAGTTTCCCCTTGATCGGATCAAAAATGAGGGAGGAGCTCGCTTTTAAAGGTTCATGCTTAAAAACGTCATAACTCTGAAACCATGTGATGCATGACGTCATGCTCGTTGACTTTTTTGTTCGTCATGGGTATGCGATTCTACCTGCAAAGTTTGGCCTCGATCTGTTCAGCTGCTGCAGAGAAAAAGGTTTTTTTTCGTGTTTTCACGAAAAACAATATGGCGGCCGAAGCACGTGACCCGTGACGTCATAATTACCATTAAAATATTGTACAGACCGAGTCCCCCCTACGGTGAAAATTTGATCTCAATCGGTCCTATTATTGCAGAGAAAATCTTTTTTTAAAGGAAATTAAAACTTAAAATGGCACTGAGTTAATGATCATCAGAATTGTCAGAATTCCCAAAGTTCAAAGTGCCATAACTTTGTTAAAAATGATCGAAACGTCGTGAAGTTCGAACTTGACCTGTAACTTATCATGAGGAAACCATATGCCAAGTTTGAAATCATTAGCATTAAGCGTTTAGCAAAAAAAGTCCGGAAAACTGCTCTTTGCGTGACGGACTGACAGACTGACGGACTGACGGACGGACGGGATGGCGTGCAAACGTCTTGTCCCCTCCGGTGTGCACCGGTAGGGGACTAATAAGGCAATTTTCTCTGTGAATGCATGTGTGTGTGTGTGTGTGTGTGTGTGTATATATATATATATATATATATATATATATATATATATATATATATATATATGGCTATTTCCACAATAAATGGTCATTTTGACGGACCCTACTTTGAAGTGTATTCTTGACTGGATATGTTGGTCGAAGAATGTGAGCTAAATTCTGTTTGAGAGCACATGTAATAAAGTTATAATGGAAAAAAAATCATCGCTGAGTCGTGCCTCGTTTCATTTGTGTGGGAGTGTAAATACTAATGAACAAGCATTCTGAGTATTGCGCTGCAATACATGTCCCCTACCAAAGTTCAAAGTGCCATAACTTTGTCAAAAATGATCGAATATGCAAATTTATGCACGGTTGATGCTGGTTTTCAAACTTGATCTGAGGTATGCTGAGACACGTGTGTCACGCCTCGCCTCGTTGATAAGCCCGCAAGGTCGCTCCGTGGAGCGACCTGCACGTATTGCACTGTGTGAATTATATAAATTATTACCAACTCAGTCTGAGGTACTAGCGATTCAGGAGATATCCATTTTTTTATGGCACATTGGAGAAGCCAATGCAAGGTTTCTTCTTCCTCAGCTTGTCACAACTCTGTCGAATGCGATCTAGTTAAAAAAGTCAGAATTTGACCAAATCTGTTTTATTCGTTTGTTAATATACCTCAGCTATTGACAAATCTTAAATTAGAATTTTATTTGAGGTTAAAATGACTGCGACAGGTCGTGTCCAACGATGCTTTCAGTCTGTACATGTGATAAATAATATTAAATCCGCACACTTGCCGCCTCTTCTTCTTCACGAAATAACAACTTCTAGCTTCCAGACCGTACATCTAATCTTGAAATTTTGCACACTTGTTACTCTTCATGACTTCTACTAAAGTATGAAGTTTCATGTCGATCAATAAAGCGATTCATGAGATATCCATTTTAAAAATATTTTCGTTTAATTAACGATATCTGCCAAACCACGTGAGCTATCGCAAATTCCAAAAGGACATTTTAGTAGACTGACATGCGGAACAGATCTGTGAAGTTTCCCCTCGATTGGATCAAAAATGAGGGAGGGGCTCGGTTTTAAATGTTAATGCTTAAAAACGTCATAACTCTGAAACCATGTGACGCATGACGTCATGCTCGCTGACTTTTTTGTTCGACATGGGTATGCGATTCTGCCTGCAGAGTTTGGCCTCGATCTGTTCAGCCGTTGCAGAGAAAAAGGGGTTTTCGTGTTTTCACGAAAAACAATATGGCGCCCGAACCACATGACCTGTGACGTCATGATTACCATTAAAATATTCTACAGACCGAGTCCCTCCTATGGTGAAAATTTGATCTCAATCGGTCCTATTATTGCAGAGAAAATCTTTTTAAAAGGAAATTAAAACTTAAAATGGCACTGAGTTAAGGATCATCAGAATTATCAGAATTCCCAAAGTTCAAAGTGCCATAACTTTGTCAAAAATGATCAAAACGTCGTGAAGTTCGAACTTGATCTGTAACTTATCATGAGGACACGATGTGCCAAGTTTGAAATCATTAGCATTAAGCGTTTAGAAAAAAAGTCCGGAAAACTGTTCTTTGCGTGACGGACTGACGGACTGACGGACTGACAGACTGACGGAGGGACGGCGTGCAAACCTATAGTCCCTTCCGGTGTACACTGGTAGGGGACTAATAAAATGTTACTAATTCGTAAGTGTGTTGTCCGTCAAATTGTTACGTGGGTAATATCATGTCATTCCCAAATCGGTAAGCATGGTGAGCACCGCTGCACAATCCATTGAAACACGGTTTCTTAGCAGACCTCGCTTACCCACTACCAGCATCACAAAACAATCGCTAGTTCCATGGGAATCTCGGCACTACGATCTGTCCAATGTGTTACATGGGTAAGCAATTACGTGAGTAATGTTACTGAGTTTTATTGATGGCTTAAATTAAAATGGGAAGTGGTAAAAACATCCAAAAACATTGCTCTCGTTTCATACCAGTCCTCTTCAACCACGACAAATATGCTGCATTCCCAAATTCACTACATCTCATAAAAAAAATCCCTACCCATACTACGAAAAGAGACGGTTTCCATCCTCACCACATCGGTAATCTCGCCACGTAACGGACGACGGAACAGGCGATTTACAAAGTCGGCCTTATTTGACATTTGTGAACGGAAGGTATAAGCACCCCTGCATATTTTGTTGCAAGCATAAAATGTGTACATCTTCCGACTATTTTACAACTCTGCTGTCTTACTCACGCAATATTTTTACGGACATGCGTTACGTGGGTAATGAAGTTTTGCGGTCTCCCAAAAAAAACTATGAAACAGAAATAGATTGAACTCTAACTGAATTGAAAGAACTGACCGTAGTGTTCAACAATAACTAAAATAATTATCACCCAGATTTCAAACAGGGCCAACCTGAGAGACATGAACATGATGTACAATACAACAGTACACAAAAAGTGCTTTCTGTATCACACTCTTTCATACAATATACTCCCACACAAATGAAACGAGGCACTACTCGGCGATGATTTTATTTCCATTATAACTTTATTACATGTGCTCTCAAACAGAATTTAGCTCACATTCTTCGACCAACATATCCAGTCAAGAATACACTTCAAAGTAGGGTCCATCAAAATGACCATTTATTGTGGAAATAGGTGTGTGTGTGTGTGTATATATATATATATATATATATATATATATATATATATATATATATATATATATATATATATATATATATATATATATATATATATATATATATATATATATATATATATTAGGGTGGTGCTCAAAATAATTTTTTTTAAATATTTACTGGGACATGGCTTTATGTTGTTCCTTTTGTTCCAAAATGAAAAGACACCAAATATGAAAGCAATCTGATTTTATTTAGGGGTGCCACATCAGCCTTCAAACTAAAGGTGTCTGCAAAACTTTTCTATATATGGATCGAAAGCAAAACCAGAAGTTTGTTTTATGAAAATCCACCCTCCACTCACTTTTTGTATTCTAGCAAACACAAGTTACAATAGCTGCACAAATAGCACTATATTGCTATGAAAACTCAAATTCAATGATGACAATCCAAATGTTCAGTTCATAAAATGAAGAGACACCATATCACATAATATTAAAAAACCCAAATATAATGAGAAATGTAACTCCTATTTCTGGGCCTGTTTCACCACTGTTGCCTTCCTGGCATCGGGGTACATCTTCCTGTGAGCAGCAACAACTTGGAGCAGAGCTTGCTTTTGCTCTTCATCCTTTGTAAGGAGCTTATTGTAGTCTTGTATCAATGCGACACCCCTTTCTGCCCTGTCGTTCACCACGACTAAGCCACTGGCGGCTTTCTTTGCTTCCTGAAAGCTGGTTTCCTGCTCCCATGAACCAGGATCCTTATCCATCCAATCAGTTGGGGTCCCTAGGATGCTGAAGAAATGCTTGGTGTGTTTTGTTATGAGGCCAGCGATTGACAGGGCGGTTCCTCGTTTGATAGCTGGTCTCTTTGGAGAGGGGTTTTCACCGTCATTTTTCAATGCTTCAATCATATTGATCTTGCTTTCTTTGTCAATTCTGGTGTCAAAGAATGCAAATTCCACTAGTACTGGGCTCATGTACCACGTGTGGCGGCCAAGTGCCTTCAAGGCTGCCTGAGCCATTTTCTGATTGATTTGTTCAAACTTTTCCAACTTCTTGAAGAGGTTAATGTCATTCAGGGGAGCCTCAATAGCTTGTGGAGCCCGAAACCAAGCCTGTACATACACAAGGCAGACAAAAATGTTGAAGGCTCGGAGTTCTCTCGCCTCTCGAAGTGTCAAGTGGAACTCTGACCGAAACATGAACACCTGTAGTGAATATAGTGCTTTTGCCATCCATCTGGCTCTGTGCATTGCTCCTGGAGCCATGATCCGGATTCCACGAGGTGGGATTCCTCCCATGTAGATGACAGTCAGTTCTAGGAGTTCACGATAATCATCTCGTGGCTGCTGATCTTTCAAACACACAAGAGCAAATTCCAGAGCTTCATCCATCATGTCATTGTTCTGTGCAAACTCAGCTGCCATATCAGGATCTGTGAATCCATTTTTTGGTTGGTGATGGGCAATGGACGGCCACTCCGCCTGAAACCGCTTAAAAAGCTGGATGTCAGGGCCTGATGAAGGACCGAAAAGAGTGGTGAAAACATCTCCCAGAATGATTTCGTGTGCATGATGGCGGCAAGCCAAATGAATTAGTTCAGTCTGTAGCTTCTTTTCAATGAGGACAGTAGCCCCTCCACGAACACCTGAATTGCTGGCCGTTGTGTCAAAAGACAAAGCCTTCACCTTGCCCACAAGGTTCCAGCTCTTCAGTGTGTCCACTACAGCGGTTGCCATAGCTTCTCCTCCCCCGTCAGGTAACTTGGGAACATTCAACAGCTGCTCCATTCCATGGTACTGGTTGGACACAAGGATTGGAAGACGATCCACCTTCACATGCACAAAATCTCCAGTGACATCGGGAAGAAGCTTTCCATCCCAATGGACCACTAAAGGACCCTGCACATTATGATGAAATGCTTCTTTTATTTCGTCCATGGTTTTGCATCGATGCATCATGCGATTCCGCCGCACTGTCCATCGGTTCAGTGCCAGCTCTGCAGGATCCCATCCTACTGCTCTACAAATGGATGCCAAGTTGTGGACAGCCATTCGGTCACTTGTTTTCGTACGATCCAAAGAAGCTGCAACTTCAGGAGTGACAATGTTGGTAGGCCTTCTTTTCTTGGGACGAGATATCCCACCATCAGATGATGAAGAACCAGCCTGTGCCGTGGTCTCAGAATCAGAGTCTGAGTCTGTGACTTCCATAGCAGTAGCACCCTTCATGACCATTTCCTGTCTCTTATTTTCCTTCTCTGCCTTAGTCTTCTCCTTTTCTTCCCTTTCTTTCTTTCGCTTCGTTTTTGCTTCCAACACAGTGTCTACAGATCCCATTGAAGCCTTCCTCTCTGAGAATTGATCGTGAAGAAACTTCCTGTCCTCGGGGTTGGTGATTATGGCCTCCGAATCTGCATGCCTAAGATCAAACGTCTTCTCCAAGGAGGCCTTGAAGGATGCTTCCTTTTTCTCTTGGGTCGCACCACCCCGCTTTGCACCTTTTTGGAGGCTCCTCCATTCTTCATATAGCCTCTCCAAACGATGGATGCAGTGCTACTTCGTCGTTGTAGGTAGGTGAGCTTTTTCCCAGAACTTCACAACCTCTTCAATGGTGAGGGTTGCACTCTCCCGGGCAGTGCGATTCTCCTTCTTCAGGTGATGGAAAAACAGGACAAGAGATTGATGCACAGTCGGGAGCTTGGCACCTTTGATGGCATCTCCAGAAGTGGACCCAATGAGATACACATTATCCTGAGCCCGAGTTTTCAATGAAACACTGATACTAGCACATGCCATATCTGCAAAATACGCAAGAATGTGGGTAAAATCCTGTTAATTCTTACTCCACAGGGTCACTCTCTACAAAAGAGCCACAGTCAATAAGTTAGGCCTACATATTACACACTAAAAAAGCGTACCCCTGACCCCGGGAACCTGTACAAAACATGCATGAAAATTGCCCAGATAGTGATCATAGGAAGTCTCAAAACTGTATGTATAATATATTGTATATAACTATATATATAATGTATAATGTGTATTTATGTATATTTATTATTTAATGTATATTTTATGTATAAATTTAATGTATATTTAATTATAATGTATATACAGTATATTGTATAACTATATATTTATTTATTATATTTAAATTTTAATATATTATATTTATTTTTAATATATTATTTAATGTATTATATTTGTCTATATTTGTATAATTGTCTATCGTATAATTGTATATATAATGTATAATATAATATATATTATTATTATTTAATGTATATTTACTATATATTTATTTTTAATATTATATTTAATGTATATATATAATTATGTATTTATTTTGTGTATATACAGCCCAAAAAATGGGAATTCCTATTTTTGCATGGGGAAAAATTCATCACTGATGTGGCACCCCTAAATATTATTGGATTCCATTCAAATTTGGTGTGGTTTCCTTTGACACCAAAAGGAACAATAGACCATGTCCTGGAGAAAATATGCATTTTGATTTTTTGAAGCCCACCCTAAGATATATATATATATATATATATATATATATATATATATATATATATATATATATATATATATATATATATATATATATACACTCAACATCAAAATAAACATCAAATCTTTAGAAAGACACTCATTGAAATCCTCCACGCAAAAATGAAAAATATTTGAACACAGAGGTAAGTTCAGCTATCTTTACGAAACACATGTCAATAAACAAGAGGTTGCCTCAATCACAAAAAAGCAAAAAAGCATGAACCATATCTGGTGCAACAAAAGGGGTGGTGCAACAAAAGTCACAGCACTGCAACACAAAGGCACGCACCTGAATACATTCAAAACAATGACACAGGAATGGACACAACACTCCCAACAGTCAAGGACAGAATGACAGCAGTCCTCAATATCGTGTGTGTCCTCCCTGAGCTGTGATGCAGGCTGTACAACTCCGACGCATGCTCTGTACCAGGCGTCTGATGCGGTCCTGGGGAAGTCTGTCCCACTCCTCCTGGAAGCCTTGAATGAGCATTTGCCGATTGACAGCGGTTGATCCCCTCGATGCAAGACATCGACCAAGCTCATCCCTTAAATGCTCAATGGGATTGAGGTCAGGGGAATAAGGCATCCAAGGCATCACTTCAACACCCTGTTCCTTGAGGAAGTTGGTGGTCAGGCGAGCAGCATGGGGTCCAGCATTGTCCTGGTGGAAAACTGTGATGTCAGGATGAGCCTGGAGAAATGGCAGCAGATGAGGTCTCAAAACTTCATTGACATAACGCTGACAAGTGAGATTGCCTTCGATGACGACCACAGGTGTCCTGAAATGGGTGGAAATCACACTGGGTCCTCCCCAACGATTTATCTTGCGAATACAGCATGATGCATACCTTTCCCCACCTCTGCGCCATACCCATTGATGCCCATCAGCAGCATGGAAGCAAAATCTGGACTCATCTCTGAACAAGACTGCACTCCACTGTTGCTGTGTCCAGCGGCGATGCTGCAGACACCATCTTAGTCTGTTCCACCGATGCACTGCATTCAACACTGGACCTCTGCAAGGATGTCTTGCCACCAGGCCCCGACTTCTCAAGTGCCTCCACACAGTAGAGACACTGATGCGGTTGTTGTGGCGACCTTTTGTCACTGCAGCTGTTTGTGTCGCAGGGCGGAAGCGATCATGAAGATGCTGCAGCACAATCCAGTGGTCTTAGTTTGGGGTGGTTACCCATGGTCTTCCTCTTCGTTGACCATCATTCACAGTTCCAGTTTCACCGTAACGCCTGGCCAGGTTTAAAATTGCAGGCTGTGAGCAACCAAGACGTTGGGCAATTGTTCGGTGGCTTACACCAGCCTCAAGCATCCCAATGGCCCTTAAACGTTGTTCAGATGTCAGGCGTGGCCTCTGTATTTACTTGTTGTTTTCCCTTGTCAGAAGCCTCTAGAGTGGCTGTAGACAGCAGTAAATGAATGTCGAACCCCAAGAACTGAAGGATTTCATTATGAGGGTCATTATTTAAAGGGAAAGGTCCCTATACAGAACCACTCAAGCATGCCATTGTTGATCAACTCGGTGATTGAAGTGAAGTTCCCATTACATAATCAGCCATTACAATTGAAGAAACGTGTTTGTAAAGCTGCACATTTCAAAAAATGAAAGTGTTAAGTTTCTTTTGATGTTCAGTATATATACATATATTACCCTTTCGGTTTAGAGTTACTATATATATATATATATATACAGTCACGTGAAAAAGTAAGGACACCCCATGTAAAGTTTTGACTTTTTCAACATACAGGTATTTGATCTTCATTTCAACAATATTGATAGACAAAGGTGATATAATATAACAAATATAATGAAACATTTACATTTTGTAGTCCATTGTAGAATTTAAATGAACATAAATGCAAATTTCGCATGTGGAAAAAGTAAGGACACCTATATTTATCACTACTTCAAATACCTAAAATTAGAATCAGGTGCACCAGCTCAGGTGCAAATGATTAGAACATCGTCAGAGAGAATCTTGGAGGAACCTGTCTTATTTAAACCTCAGACATTTAGTTTGGTTTGCTCTTTGTTGTTGAAATGTACGGCGTCACCATGCCTAGATCAAAAGAGCTCTCTGAGGCCTTCAGAAAGAAGGTTAAAGATGCCTACGAGTCTGGGGAGGGATTTAAAAAGATCTCCAAACAATTTGAAATCAATCATTCGACTGACCGTAAGATCATCTACAAGTGGAGAAGATTCCAAACAACTGCCAACTTGTGCAGGCCAGGCCGCCCCAGCAAGTTCAGCCCGAGAGCAGACCGCAAGATGCTGAAAAGTCTCAGAACCCCAGAATGTCATCACGGGACCTACAGGTAGCTCTTGCCACTGTTGATGTCAAAGTGCACGAGTCTATCATTGGAAAGAGGCTGCACAAATTTGATCTACATGGGAGGTGTGCCAGGAGGAAACCTTTGCTGTCTAGAAAGAACATCAGGGCAAGACTAAAGTTTGTCAATGAAAACCTAGGCAAAGACCAGCACTTCTGGAACAATGTGCTCTGGACAGATGAGTCAAAGGTAGAGCTATTTGGCCACAGTACCAGAAGACATGTTTGGCGAAAACCAAAGACGGCATTTGACCACAAGAACCTGATACCAACTGTAAAGCATGGTGGTGGAAATATTAAGGTTTGGGGCAGCTTTGCTGCATCAGGGCCTGGGCAGCTCACCATCACAGAATCCACTATGAAACCTTCATTGTACCAGAGGGTGCTTGAGGATAATGTGAGGCCATTTGTCGGAAAGTTGAAGCTCAACCGAAGTTGGACCTTGCAACATGACAATGACCCTAAACATACCAGTAAATCCACCAAGGAATGGCTGAAAAGAAAGAAATGGAGGGTTCTGGAATGGCCAAGTCAAAGCCCGGATCTAAATCCCATCGAGATGCTGTGGGGGGATTTGAAACGAGTTGTGCATGCAAGAAACCCCTTAAACATCGCACAGCTGAAATAATTCTGCATGGAGGAGTGGGCAAAAATTTCTCCCAGTCGATGTCAGAGACTGGTAGACAGTTATAAGAAACGCCTACTTGAGGTTGTTTCTGCCAAAGGGGGCAATACCACCTATTAGAGCCAAGGGTGTACTTACTTTTTCCACTGAAGGAAATGTCATCTCTGTTAATTTTTTGTTGAATAAATTATTGCAAAGTCAATTTTTCATTGTTTTTTGTTCAATTAGATCACCTTTATCTATAGAAACTGTTTAAATGAAGATCAAATATTGATATGTCCACATATGTTTAAAAAATTTTTTTTAAACATTTCATGGGGTGTACTTACTTTTTCCACATGCGAAATTTGCATTTATGTTTATTTAAATTATACAATGGACAACAAAATGTAAATGTTTCATGATATTTGTTATATTATATCACCTTTATCTATCAATATTGTTGAAATGAAGATCAAATAGCCGTATGTTGAAATATGTTGCAAAAGTCAAAACTTTACATGGGGTGTACTTACTTTTTCACGTGACTGTATATATATATATATATGGTGCCATGCCTAAGTATTGGAACAATTAAGTCAATTTATTATTACTGCTATACACTCAAGAAATTTGGATTTGAGATCAAAATATGAATATGAGGCAAGAGAACAGGTCACCTTTCATTTATTGTATTTTTATGCATACATGTTTTACCATTGTAGGACAATATCACTTTTTATATTCAGTCCTCAATTTTAGGTAAGCATAAGTATTAGAACAAATGACTGACAGGTGTTTCTTGTTGCATTGATTGTTCACACATAAAATACCTGTGAATGTCCAGGCTTGGTTTTAGCCTTTGCTTTTCCCTTGGCAGTCTGCCTTTGGAGTCAGCAGGAATAAACCAACATGAAGACCAGAGAACTCTCTATGAAAGAAAAACAAGCAATGTATAAGCTGAAAGAATAGAAGAATTCAATTAGAACCACAGCACAAAAATTGGGCATAGCAAATACAACAATTTTGAATATCTTGAAAAAGAAAGAAACCACTAGTGTACTTCGGAATAGACAACGGCCAGGTCAGCGAATAGACAACGACAAAGGCGACACCGCAAGACGCAAATCTCTCATCAGCACCAAAAATATAAAGGCCAGATTAGGATTTGCCATGTACAGAGGTGAGCCAGTGTTATGGACCAAAGTTTTAGGGACAGATGAGACCAAGAATGCTCACTGCCTTTACCAAATTGAATTCCTTTACATTTCAATTCAATTTCAATTTCAAAAATTTCAATGACCTCCACCAACGAAGCGATAGAAAGGTGAAAGTGTTGAGAAAGGAATGAAAGGAAAGGAATGAAATGAGAGTGATGGGAAGATGGAAGTGTGGAGAAAGGAAGGAAAGGCATGAAGGAAAGGAAGAAATTAATGAGGAAGGAGGTGTGGAGAAGGAAAGTGTGGAGGAAGGAATGAATTAATTTCAAAAATTGCAATGACCTTTACCAAAGCGATAGAAAGGTGAAAGTGGGGAGAAAGGAATGAACTGCATTTGATCCGAACCATACTACCTCATGTGTGAGCATGGTCGAGGTGGTGTCATGGCTTGTATTGCTGCCTTTGGAACTGTTTCACTCATCTTTATTGATGATGGAACTAATGATGGCAGCAGCAGAATGAATTCGGATGTGCACAGAAACATTTTGTCTGTCTATGTGCAAGAAAATACCTCCAAACTCATTGGGAGGCGCTTCACCATGCAGAAAGACAATAACCAAAACTGCCAACACAACCAAGGAGTTCATCAGGGGAAACAAATGGAAGGTTTTAAACTGTCCAAGTCAGTTTCCTGATTTAAATCCAATGGAACATGCATTTCCATTTGCCAAAGAGTACACTAAAATCAGAACCGCCCCAAATCAAACAACAAATGAAAATGGCTGCAGAAAAGGCTTGGCAAAACATCTCAAAGGAAGATACCAAGAGTTTGGTGATGTCGATGGGTTGCAGACTCGATGTAGTTATTACATGCAAGGCATATGCAACCAAATTCAACTATTATATTACTTTACTTTAGTTAATCTGTTCCAATATTTATGCTTCCCTAAAATGGGGGGACTGAACATAAAAAGTGCTAAAAAGTGCTATTGATCTACAATGGTAAAACATATATTCATATAAATACCAATAAATAAAAGCTAGCCTTCTGTACTCTTGCCTCATATTCATCTTTTGATCTCATATCCAAATTTCTTGAGTATATAGCAATTATAACACATTTGAATTCACTGTTCCAAAAATTATGGAGGGCACTGTATGTATGTGTGCATGTGTACATGTATGTATTGTGATGGTGGACCATGGGATGCTCTCCTGGGACTAGTTACGAGAAGCCCGCATAAGCACTATCCTGTAGATAAATCACCTCTCTGGCAGATAACAATGATCCACCTGATGGGTTCTGTTGAGCAAAACATAAATAACATTTATCCACGTGATAGGTTCTGTTGAGCAAAACATAAATAACATTTATCCACCTGATAGGTTCTGTTGAGCAAAACATAGATTACATTTATCCACCTGATAGGTTCTGTTGAGCAAAACATAGATGACATTTATCCCCCGGATAGGTTCTGTTGAGTAAAACATAGATAACATTTATCCACCAGATAGGTTCTGTTGAGCAAAACATAGATAACATTTATCCACCTGATAGGTTCTGTTGAGCAAAACATAGATAACATTTATCCTTCGGATAGGTTCTGTTGAGCAAAACATAGATAACATTTATCCACCGGATAGGTTCTGTTGAGCAAAACATAGATAACATTTATCCACGTGATAGGTTCTGTTGAGCAAAACATAAATAACATTTATCCACCTGATAGGTTCTGTTGAGCAAAACATAGATAACATTTATCCCCCAGATAGGTTCTGTTGAGCAAAACATAGATAACATTTATCCTTCGGATAGGTTCTGTTGAGCAAAACATAGATTACATTTATCCCCCAGATAGGTTCTGTTGAGCAAAACATAGATAACATTTATCCTTCGGATAGGTTCTGTTGAGCAAAACATAGATAACATTTATCCTTCGGATAGGTTCTGTTGAGCAAAACATAGATTACATTTATCCCCCAGATAGGTTCTGTTGAGCAAAACATAGATAACATTTATCCACCTGATAGGTTCTGTTGAGCAAAACATAGATAACATTTATCCATCGGATACGTTCTGTTGAGCAAAACATAGATAACATTTATCCACCAGATAGGTTCTGTTGAGCAAAACATAGATAACATTTATCCACCTGATAGGTTCTGTTGAGCAAAACATAGATAACATTTATCCACCTGATAGGTTCTGTTGAGCAAAACATAGATAACATTTATCCCCCGATAGGTTCTGTTGAGCAAAACATTGATAACATTTATCCGCCGGATAGGTTCTGTTGAGCAAAACATCGATAACTTTATCCCCTGGATAACCTCGTGTTTTTTTTCGTTTAACTTTAGCCTACCTACTCTGGCCCGGATAATACCTTATCATCCGTGGTTAGTGACACATACATAGGTTTGTCCAATTAAAAATGGCAGACGATCGAGCTTTGTTCGACATCTGTCGGACAAACGTTGAAAGGAAATTCGCAAACGTATGAATTAGGGTGGTCCAAAAATTTGAAGATTGGATTTGCATTTGTCCACAAGCCTGCCCCAAATCCTGTTGAAGAAATTAGTTTGTGGTGAAACTTTGAGCTTGATTGGACAATATTTAGAGGTTGCTCAAAATGTTGACAAATTTAAATGAATAATAACACAGAATTTTTAGCATCATACATCAATTCATAGATAATTATCTATTTTCAATTACTCAAATTATTCATTATTGTTGGCTTGCACTTGTCTTCAATGGTATGACCAAGAGATTGTGCAAAAGCACTGGCCACAAACATAGCACGCCGATCTGAGAGATTTACTCTGTCCAGAGTTGCCACTATTGCTGGAGTGATCACCTTGATGGGAGCCTTTTTCGCCTGTTTGGCAGAAGATGGACTTTGGAGTTTGAATTAATTGTCCCCTGAATCAGAGCTTTCAATCTCAGACTCATCATCATCATCATCAACCACAGCCGATGTTGATGGAACAGATTGCATTGCTGTTAGAGTCTCAGCAGCATGTTTCTTCTTTCTTTTATCTTCATTCTCAAGCCTGATACGCTTTCTGTTCTCCTTCACTGCCAGAGTGTTGTCCACAGATCCCATACGTGAACTTGAGGGATCCTCACGCTGCATGATAAGGAATGCTTTGTCTTCTTCATTCGTCATTTTCTCAAGCGCATCATTTGGTGAGATATCGAAGAGGGATTGCAGATCATCTTTGAACATCTGCTCCTTCACTCTATCGTTTTTGAATGTCTTGGTTCTATTTTTCTTTACCAGTTTGTAGGCATCATACAACTTCAAAAGTTGGCGCTCACAGGAATCTACTCTCTGCACTGGAATTTGTGCTTTCTCCCAGTATGCACACACAGCTTGTCCACTAAGTTTGGCACTTTCACGAACTGTATGGTGTTCTTGTATGTGATGGTACACCATTTTCTGCAATGTGCGTCCTTTGGTTGGTAGTCCCCCACATATTATTTCCTTTTCAGACTTGCCCAGCAACCAAACCGTGGAAGAGCTGCGAGTTTCTGCCATCTGAAAAAAGCAGGATAAATTAAAAATGTTATTTTTTGAGCAACCTCTAAATAAGTTCCAATGGACCTCATAGTTGGTTCATATGATCTTTATTAACATAGGAACAAGGGCAGCCTTGTGGAGCATGGATTTGTAATAGTATTAAATATTACATATATCTGTGGACCACCCCAGTGTGGATCCAATGTGTCATGTATGGATGTGCAAATTTTCCCACTGTTCAAACGTGTCTCTTTCCATTTCAGGGAGTTACGTCAGAGTGCAGATGGTGCAGATGGTGCAGATGTGAAACGGGCCGGTATCCTGAGAGTTAATAAATGTATGACAATCAATCGAGTTACATTACACAATGCGCATGAACCATTTCTCCTTCACTTCTTCCGCCGAGCAATAATTGTCTCCACCACCATTGATGGCACTGCTGTGATCATCAACCATGCTTTCCTCTTCAATTTACTTTTGCCATAGTAATCCTGATAATAATTCACAGACCGGTGTCTGTGTGATTGTTTGTCGCGTAACTCCGACTTCAGTTCTGGCCCGATTACATGCAGACTTGCTACATGGGATCAGCATGACCCCAGTTAGTGTATAGAGGTGTTTTTATCTTTGCGGTCGTCTTTAGGGGGGGGGAGAGGAAGGGACGCCAATTCTCTAGGTAAATGTGTATCATGTAGCGCCATCTCCAGGTAGGAGAGGGTATTACACATCCCCATCCTTAAAAGTACCGTATTCATGTCCCCACGTTTACCAGTGGTCCAGTGCAGTTGGGTTTATTGAATTAGTAACTTGATGTTTTTGGGCATGTTTTTGCTTCATGCATGTAACCCGGGTTTTTTCATTTTATTTTCGGGATTGATTGAGGGAACTGTAAGTTGCTTATACACTACGCAAATAAAGTTATGCATCAGAAGAACGTGTTACATGCCTACAACAAGATTGCCCGTAGGGCCGTAGAATCCCGTTGATTTAACGCCAGGTGGGGTTGACTCAGCCTGTCATCCCCCGAGGTCGACAAAATGAGTACCAGATAACTGGTTATAGAGAAGCATTGCATCAGCGGCAGATGCGCCCACATAAATGATGCTACCAGCAGCCGGGTGGCTGCACACGAACCACCACCACTTCAAACAGGCCAAAATTAATAGATATATTGAAAACTCACATGGCTGGAGAAGATAATATAGTAGTGAAGGAGTCCGGACTCCAGTAGAATACGGATAAAAGGATGGCAAGGCACAAACTCGTCCGAGAAGATGTTTATTCGTAAAACCAACTCGTGAACACTGAAAAGCCCGTTTATCGGGCTGCATTATAAAGCACAACCAGAAACCGAAACCGAAAGCCACGCCTCTCAAGCGAGGCGTGCTTCGGTGGTCACGTGATCGACAGGTGTAGCTGATTATACCCGCACGCGCGGCACGCTTTGGTGGTCACGTGACCAGCCACTCTGGCGCCGCGGATCCCCGCCGGTGACGTCACTGGCTGGAGCAAGGAGATTCTGATGCTGGTCCTGCTTGGGGGACCCATGGGTCGCTACACACGCCTCCCCCCCAGAATGGACTTGGTCCAGGGAGGTCAACCTGAGGGGGGTCCGGATGACCCGACCGAAACGACCCCTGGCCAGTCGTGGGGGGGGGGGGGGGGTCCGGTGTGGTGGCGGGTGGTCGGACGGGGGGTGCAGGCAGGGGGGGGGTCCGGTGTGGTGGCGGGTGGTCGGACGGGGGGTGCAGGACGGGGGGGGCGGCCGAGGGGCCGGGCAAGGCCTCGGGGGAGGCTGCCGAGGTTCCTCGCGGGCCTCCCGAGGTTGCAGTTCGCGGGTGCAGTGCCGAGAAGGCTCGAGCGGTGCACGCGAAAAGCGGGTGAGCCAACCGAGGGGCTGGTCAAGGCCTCGGGGGAGGCTGCCGAGGTTCCTCGCGGGCCTCCCGAGGATGCGGGGCTGGTCAAGGCCTCGGGGGATGCAGTGGACGGGGGGTGGCCGAGGGGCCGGGCAAGCCCTCGGGGGAGGCTGCCGAGGTTCCTCGCGGGCCTCCCGAGGTTGCAGTGCGCGGGGGCAGTGCCGAGAAGGCTCGAGCAGTGCACACGAAAAGCGGGTGAGCCAACCGAGGGGCTGGTCCAGGCCTCGGGGGAGGCTGCCGAGGTTCCTCGCGGGCCTCCCGAGGTTGCAGGGTCGGAGAAGTAGTTGCGGTTGTAGTTGTAGGTGCGCGAGGTGGTCGGACGGGGAGTCGAAGGTGACGCCAGAGAGAGGCCAGAGAGGAGTCGAAGGTGACGAAGCAGCCGTTCTGCCAACGTCAGTGCGCGCGAAGGTGACGAAGCAGCCGTGCCTTCGGAGGGTCTTAGAATAGCTTCGCCCCTCCGGTCGTAGAGGAGGAGCCGAGCGCGGTGCGTGAACCTCATAGTCATGGCCGTCGTTGTTTCCGAAACTCCGGCATTTCGAAACCGCATTCGAAACTGCGCCCGAAGCCGTGCGGGAGAAGCCGGCGTCACCAGCTTAGGTGGCTTCCCTGGCTAGGGCGTGCTTGCCGTGTCCGTTCACAGCCCCCGCATCCGTGCGGGGGCAGTCGGGGTTGCGTGTTCAAATTCGGGGTCACCAGTGAAGGAGTCCGGACTCCAGCAGAATACGGATAAAAGGATGGCAAGGCACAAACTCGTCCGAGAAGATGTTTATTCGTAAAACCAACTCGGGAACACTGAAAAGCCCGTTTATCGGGCTGCATTATAAAGCACAACCAGAAACCGAAACCGAAACCGAAAGCCATGCCTCTCATGCGAGGCGTGCTTCGGTGGTCACGTGATCGACAGGTGTAGCTGATTATACCCGCACGTGCGGCACGCTTTGGTGGTCACGTGACCAGCCACTCTGGCGCCGCGGATCCCCGCCGGTGACGTCACCGGCTGGAGCAAGGAGATTCTGATGCTGGTCCTGCTTGGGGGACCCATGGGTCGCTACAGTAGAGTTTCTTCAAATAATAACAACTTCTGGCTGCCAGACCCTAAGACCAATCATATTGAATTTTAAACACCTGTTCTGCTCTGCGACTACGACATTACGTTGAAGTTTCACATCGATCAATGAAGCGGTTCAAGAGATATATATTTTAAAGATTTTCGTTCAATCCAATATGGCCGCCAAACCATGTGATGCATGAATTATTCAAGAGCAGCATGGTATATGCAAGGCATGGGGAACATATGTGTGACGTTTCCATTAGATCTGTTCAGCCATTCTGGAGGAGTGGCATTTTAAAGTTTTATTATTTTAAAAAATCATAGCCACCAAATCATGTGACCTATGACGTCATGGTCACGGAACTTTTTGTTTGTCATGGGTATTCGATCATGCATGTAATTTTTTGCCTCAATCTGTTTAGCCGTTTCGGAGAGAAAGGGGTTTTGGTGGTTTTGAAGGCTTTTTTCTTGTATACAAGATCGAGGTTAGTTTAAGGGCGGGCACATGAAAACAAAAAACATAAACGGACACATAAAACAATAAAGTGAGGGGGAGACAAGATGGGGAGAGAGAGGGAAGCACACAAGCACAGCAGTAGAGAACTGGGACATCGGGAGATCTGTCCGAAAGGAAGGGCTTGGGGGGGGGGGGGGGTGGGGGAGGGAAGGGGTACAAAACAAATTGACACTACAAGGAATTTCAGGAATGAAGTCGGAGATTGAAAGACTTGGATTTGGAGTGTATTAACGGGGTTAGAAAAGATCAAGGTTTTGGATGGGGGGAGATAAGAGGTGTTGGTGAACAGCTGTTTTAAAGACCTGGAGGGAGGAGTGGAATGGAAGAGAGTGAGGGAGTTTGTTCCAGAGGCGGGAAAAAAGAGGAATGAAAGAGTGAAGGTGAGCAGAGAGTCTTGATTTTGGCAGTTTCACCAGAAGAGGGTTGCTGGCAGTTCTTGTGCGTCCTGCAGGAATATTTGGGGGACAGAGCACAGATAGAGCTGGGAGAGCTAGGCCAGAGAGGAGTCGGTAGAAGACAGAAAGACCACCAACCTGCCTGTGGTGAGAGAGTGAAAGGTCCTCAGAATCAGCTTCATCGCAGGAGATTGCAATGATCCTAAAAGCTTTTGTTTAAAAAACTTTTATTTTGTTTTTTTGAAAGCTGAAGGCTTTTGTGTTAAAACAAATATGGCGGCCGAACCACGTGACCGATGACAACATTATTTTGTTTTTCTCCACCAAATTATCCATAGATGCTCAATAAATTTCATCTTGATTGGATGAAGTTTTGTACTTGTCGAATTATGACGTAAAAATGGAGGCACCTATGACATCATCATCAACATATGTTATTCCCCATGGAGAGTTCTTTACAATGAGCCATGTATAAATTTTTCCTATGCAGCGCTTTCGGAGATATAGAGGTGCAATTGTTTTCGTTTTTTTTCTTCCAAGATGGCGCCCGTACCAAGTGACCTAAGACGTCATAATTAGCATTTAAATATTCGACAAGGGGAGGTGCCCTTCTGGTGAAAATTTCCTGTCAATCGGACCAACGGTTGCAGAGAAAAGCATATTTATTCTGTGCGGACAAACACACAGACAAACAAACAAAGAAACGGACTCAAATGCAATACCCTCTCCTCTGGCGAGGGTAACGAAAACGGCACTCGGTGGAACACATACATCCGCCAGGATGAACAGTTAACGTTTTGTATCCCACTGATAGGTCGGATCCATCCGGACCTGAATCAAAATGCAATTGGCTTGATCTTGTCGCCAAACCAACTTATCAACCTAATTTTAATTCCGTCCACGTTTTGAAATATCGTGTTATATCGTTTTTGGCCCTATATAAAAAACACTCTCTAATCCGTATCACATCTTCACCAAAATCGAATCAATTCGTCCTTATCGCACACCAAACTGGTCCACCATGTTTTATCCAAATCCGTTCATAACGTTTTGAGATATCATGCAATGCATCTTTGTTGGTCCAATCTCTCTCTCGTTTGTGAAGAATCTCTTAAAAATTATATTAGTCGGCTTGGCTGCATCAATTCCTGGGGGAGCGACTGTGCTGCTTATGCTTTGTCCCCTATTACCAGTCATCTGGATCTGGAACTAATTTTGCTGAACTTTTGATACACGAGTACTCCCGCTCACTACGGGAGGGGCAGGAAGGGTCGTTCCTCTTTGGGGTATATAGATTACAGTCAATCTATGGTGTGGTGTAAAGAACATTGGGTGTGTGTTCATTTACCAAGTTTCTTGTGGAGAGATCGCCAAGTGGTTTAAGCATTCGAGCAAGCACTCCATTCAAAACCGTTAAGGAACGGCTGGCTTGGCAAGTGCTAGCTAGCTGCTTGGTAAATGAGCACAACCCGGGCTTCTCCCTCTTAGTTTCGTGTTAAACAGCAGGATCGAGTTTCAAAAGTTCGCTACGAAAAACGCCACAGTAGTGCCAGAAAGGGCGATGTTATTAACCCAACATTTGTGGGGTATATAGAGTA
The DNA here is from genome assembly GCF_964187855.1 of Myxine glutinosa. Lineage (NCBI taxonomy): Eukaryota > Metazoa > Chordata > Myxini > Myxiniformes > Myxinidae > Myxine > Myxine glutinosa. Next base: position 328,816,026 of record NC_136261.1, read on the forward strand.
CCGAAGATTTTCGCTCAGTTCTGTAAGTAAACCTTACTTCATGGATGTTGGGATTCCTCCAAATTTCTTCATTTAGTGTTATAAAGAGCATTAGCGACTGTTTAAAAAGCTAATCATACGTGTAGTGAAATCATATTCGTACTGAACCCGGGGTGATGCTCGCTGCTCGTTGTCACCGCTGGGGCGTGACTATAAGACCCGCTGCTGCGACGGTGCTCCGAGACTTCTCCCTTGTGACATGTTACATCGGTAGCCTCGCTAACGGTACGCCTGTATAGATATCGGGCTTGCTTGCATTGAATGATATGACTGGACCCATGAGATGTCGCATCATATACTTATTGTGTATTTCTACTTTACAGGAATGATGTGATGATCTAAATGCAATTAAACCAACCATTGGACTAAAGTTGTGCGGACCTGATTGGTTTTCCACAACACTTAATTGCATTTAAGATCCATGGCTGGCAACAAGACGCTGACGGTGTCCATCTTCAGCGCCGATCCGCAAGCCGCGGATGGAGGCTTGCAGCTGAAGCACTGGCTCCGACAACTGCAGAATCTATTTGATGAGCCTGAGACTGAACCTACGGCTGCCGCGAAGCTAGCCACACTCCACGCAAAAATCGACTACCGGGTGTACAACGCCATCGCTCAATGCGCGACGTACGACCTCTCCATCGCCGAGCTTAAACGGCTATACATAAAGGAGAAAAGCCCGGTGTACGCACGCTATTTGTTGCAAACGCGGCGGCAGCAACCCAACGAGGCGATGGACCACTATGCCCAGGAGCTCCGGCAGCTTTTGCTGGACAGCGTCAGGGAGCCACGGACACCCGCGCAGGCTCAGGATGATCGTCTTTTAGATGCCTTCATCGCTGGGGTCTCCTCCCAGGAACTAAGGCTCAAACTCTTGGAGAAGACCGACCTGACCTTCGCTACGGCACTCGAGCAAGCGACCGTATACACCGAAGCGCGGATGCAATCGCACACCTACGACCGCACGCGCCTTCTGGCGGGCACCACACTACACGCCCGGCCGGAGAGCTCCACCGCCGAGGACGCGGATCCGCTCGCTGAACTCCGGGATGCTCCGGAGGATGACCCAACCCTAACGGCTGCCGTTATGACCAGCAGACCCAAGGCCTTGCGCGGGGCCGCATGTTTTTTCTGTGGAGGGCCTCGTCATGCCCGAGTCGTGTGTCCGGCACGTGACGCTATATGCCATTTGTGCTCGCTAAAGGGACATTACGCAAAAGTGTGCAGGAAAATGGCACGCGGCTCGCGGCACATTGACTCGCGCAGTCGCGGACGCGCGGGCGCAGCGACCTTGAATGGGCTAATAGCGGAGCCCGCAAGCCAAGCCCGACACCCGGCGCCTTACCCGACTTCGAAGGGGAGGGCCCCTCTCTGCGGGCCCCTGGACGCTCAGACGTCCTTGGCGGGCGTCACCGGACAGCCACCACCGTCTCCTTCTCCATCGGGCACAAAGGCCGTGTCCTTGGCCAAACTCCGGGCCACGCAAGGGGCTTTGAAACCTCGCCAAGCCCCGACTCCTCGCGTCGTCCACGAACTAACAGCGGCCCACGCCCCGACAAAGGAGTTAAGGGAGCTTTCAAATACTACGGAGGCCTTTTGTCAAAGCGGCCAAAAATGTCATAAGGCGATTTCGAATACTACGGAAGCCTTTTCCAGCCAAAAATGTCAAAAGGCGATTTCGGATACTACGGAAGCCTTTTTCTGCCAAAAGTGTCAAAAGGCGATGTCAAATACTACGGAGGCCTTTTCTCGTCAGAATTGTCAGATTTTGAATCGCGAAACACCGGAATGCTGGGGAAAGCCCTCTGATGACGATAATGGATTCCCCATGGGCAACGCAGACTCCGGCCACGACCGCAAAACTGCTGCTGGCGTAGGATCCACCCGCGAGGCTGGTCCGACCCATTCGGGGGGCTCAGTCCTCGTCTGGCCTGGCTCAAGCCCTTATTCCCCTTATGGTTGAAGGCCATTGTGTTCGGGCCTTGGTGGATACAGGATCTACGGATAGTTTTATCGACCAGCGACTTGTGCTCAGGCATGGATGGCGGATCTGGCGATCTACGAGACGGATCTTCATGGCTTCCCAGGGGCTTCGGCTCAGCACGAAGGGGGAATGCCGATTAAAACTCGTGCTAAAGGGACGGGTTTTCCCTGATGTACACCTTATGGTTTTACCCGCATTATGTGCTGATATTCTGTTAGGACACGATTTTCTTAAGCTGCATGGACGTCTGGTAATGGAGTTTGGTGGGCCTGACACTCTTGTTGTGGGGGAGGACGACGCGCGAGCGGTGTGCGCCCTAGCGCAAATGGACGTCCAGCCGCTTTCGCTGTTCCCCAATCTAACCTCCGACTGCACCCCTGTCGCGGTAAAATCACGACGCTACTCTCGCGCTGACATGCAATTCATTGCGGACGAAACGGCTCAGCTCTTGAAAGACGGCATCATAGAGCCTAGTAGGTCGCCGTGGCGCGCGCAGGTCTTGGTGGTGCGCAGCGAGGCCCATCGCAGACGCATGGTAATCGACTATTCCCAAACGATTAACCGTTTTACACAGCTGGATGCCTACCCCCTTCCGGGGATGGACGCGCTAGTGCAACAGGTGTCCCAGTATTCGGTCTATAGCACTCTCGATCTCCGTAGTGCGTACCACCAGATCCCTATCTCTAGGGCGGATCGTATCTATACCGCTTTCGAGTCGGGGCAGCGGTTGTACCAATTTACGCGATTGCCTTTTGGGGTAACGAACGGGGTCGCTTGTTTCCAGAGAGCCATGGATGACCTCGTTGCGCGGGAGCACCTAACCGATGTTTTCGTCTACCTCGATAATCTTACGATTTGTGGATATGACCAAGGGCACCATGATGCTAATCTGAAGCGCTTCCTTGAGGTCGCGCAGCGGTATCACTTAACTATGAACGAGGCTAAGTGCCGATACTCCCTACGCACGATAGATCTTCTGGGGTACACCGTGACCCATGGCTCTGTCGCTCCGGATAAGGAGCGTCTGCGACCTTTGCTCGACATGGCCCCTCCCTGCGATCGGGCGTCTCTGAAGCGCGCCCTTGGGCTGTTCGCCCATTACTCCAAATGGGTGCAAAGTTTCTCCGCGAAACTTCGCCCCCTTGTGGCCTGCGACACCTTTCCCCTGAGTTCGGCCGCATTGACGGCCTTTGAAGGCCTTAAGACCGACATCGCCCGAGCCGCCGTGGCGACCATCGACGAGAGCGGTTCGTTCGTCCTCGAAAGTGACGCCTCGGATCAGGCCATCGCGGCGACCCTCTCCCAAGGGGGACGTCCCGTGGCTTTCTTTTCACGGACTCTTACCACCGCTGAGCGGAGGCACTCGTCCGTTGAAAAGGAAGCGTATGCGATCGTCGAGTCTATTCAGCGATGGCGCCCGTACCTACTCGGGCGGAGCTTCCAAATCATCACGGACCAGCAAAGCGTTGCGTTCATGTACGACACCTTACACGCCCAGCGCATTAAGAACGAGAAAATCACTCGCTGGCGTATCGAACTCGCCGACTTCTGTTACACCATCAAATATCGCCCGGGGAAGGATAACCAGGCCGCCAATGCCTTATCACGACCGGCTACATGTGCTGGTATCACCTCTTTGGAGGGCCTGCGGGTGCTGCATGCCACTGCGGGCCATCCCGGCGTCACGCGTTTCGCTCATTTCGTGCGGAGTGGGAATCTCCCTTACTCGATTGACGATATCCGCCGTATCTGTCGCGACTGCGCTATCTGCGCGGAAATCAAACCGCGTTTCTATAACCCTCCCATGGGGACTCTGGTGAAGGCTACCCGCCCGTGGGAACGCTTGGCGATGGATTTCAAGGGGCCATTGCCGGTGTCGAGCGGCTCTCGCTATCTGCTCACTATCGTTGATGAGTACTCGCGATTCCCCTTTGCTTATACGTGCGCGGACATGACTGCTGCCACGGTGATGCGATGCTTACAGAACCTGTTCTCAATGTTCGGTTACCCGGCCTATGTCCATACCGACCGGGGTGCGGTCTTCTTGTCTCAGGAGGTGCGCGGCTATCTGCTCCAAAATAACATTGCGTCTAGTTACACCACGCCGTACAGACCTCAGGCTAATGGGCAGATCGAACGCTTCAACGGGATTATCTGGAGGGCCGTCATGCTCCACCTCCGGACCCTCGGCCGGGGCCTCGATAAATGGGCTTGGTCGCTACCTACGGCGTTGAACTCGATCAGGGCTCTCCTGAGTATGGCAACCAACCAAACTCCCCACGAGCGACTTTTCCACCACCCCAGGAGCTCGGGGTGTATACGGTCTTTGCCCAGCTGGCTCGCTGGGCCCGGGCCGGCCTACCTTAAACGGGCGGTTCGCGCGAGCAAGTACGACCCCCTAGTGGACAAAGTGCAGATTCTCCAGGCTAATCCTGAGCATGCTCGTGTGATGACGTCTGATGGCCGTGAGACTACTGTCTCCGTTCGTCACCTTGCCCCTTGCGGGGTCGACGACCTAAGTAGGGAATCGGACGAACCGATCGAACCCATCTATGAGACTATGGCCTCTCCCGACGCTCCCATCACCGACAGTCCACTGACCCTCCCCTCGTCGAGACTACCCGGGCCCGAAGACTTGAAGTTACCCCCTTCGTCACCCGACCCTGTTGGCGCCTCTGACGCCGGGGACACAGGGATACGTGATGCCGTACCCGGGGAATTTCGGACGCGTGCTGGCAGAGAAATTCGCCGCCCGGCCCGATACGGTTGGGACGACTGATACTCCGCACCCTATTCGTGCTGACGCTCACTCGCTTTTAGCCACGCGGCCGTATAATTCTGACAGGGGGAGAATGTAGTGAAATCGTATTCGTACTGAACCCGGGGTGATGCTCGCTGCTCGTTGTCACCGCTGGGGCGTGACTATAAGACCCGCTGCTGCGACGGTGCTCCGAGACTTCTCCCTTGTGACATGTTACATCGGTAGCCTCGCTAACGGTACGCCTGTATAGATATCGGGCTTGCTTGCATTGAATGATATGACTGTACCCATGAGATGTCGCATCATATACTTATTGTGTATTTCTACTTTACAGGAATGATGTGATGATCTAAATGCAATTAAACCAACCATTGGACTAAAGTTGTGCGGACCTGATTGGTTTTCCACAACAATACGTGCTTGTGGTTTATAATAGTTTTACTTCCAGTAGCAGCTGTTGCCCCCACATAACACCGTTATAACTGTGAGCTAATTATCAAAGGTGGGCGGTCCGCTTCGAAAGTCCGCTTATCCGCTTATCCGCTGCAGCGGACTAACGTTTTCGAAGCGGATAAGCGAATCGGAACAACCCCCGGAAACCGAAGCGGATAAGCGTAAGCGGACTACCGAAAAATTAAAGCGCATCGCGATTCGCCAAATCAGCTGTTAGCCTGAGCCGTTACTCTAGAATTGTGAATATTTATTTAAGTGAATAATAAGTGAAACCCTAACAACTCGGCTCTCGCCCAATCTCTTCCCGCTCGAGTTCCGTGATGCTTGGGTAACTCTATTTCTCAGGCAGAACACGCCGCTCCCGAGCTCTGCCTCGGTCGAGCGCGTGTTCAGCTACGGGTCGGACATCCTCAGGCCTAAGAGGTCGGCCCTGGCTGCACCGAACTTCGAGGCCCTCGTCTTCATGAAGGGCAACCTCCAAATCCTCAAGAAGGCCCACGAGGTGGAGGAGGAAGACGAGGACTAGTCAACAGACTGCTAGTCTGTTGACTAGTAGACTCTCTTGTCAAAGAAAGGACGGGTAAATTGATTTTTCTTTAATGTAACTTGCATATATTAAAATTATATTTAAATTAACTGTAGCGTAGAGTAGAGTCGAGTGGAAAACTTTATTTCAATAAATTTTGAATAAATTTTATTTAAATAAAAATGTATATTTTTGATCTTAAAAGCTTTGTTTGTCTTTGTAGTAGTTAGAAATGGCTATTTAGGCTTAAAAAGCATTAAATTCCCTTTAGAAACGTCAAAAATCGCTTTTAAAACGTCGAAGCGCTTTTAAAAAATCGAATCGAAGCGGATAAGCGGATAAGCGGTAAGCGGACTAAGATTTTCGGCCGCTGAAGCGGATAAGCGAATCGGACTACACGGGCTGGCGGAGCGGATAAGCGGTAAGCGGACTTAAAATTTTCCGAATCGTGCCCACCTTTATACATACATACATCCACACATACATACATACATACATACATACATACATACACACACACGTACATACATACACACATACATGGGACATTCAAAATGCTCTCGAATTTGAGATGTAATATTCCAAGAAACACAAACGTTTATCACATTTTAATGTGTGGATACATAATTATTATCAAGGAAATAATTTCGTCCAAGTCCTGATTTGTCCTAATATTGATACATATTTAAAATTGCCGTTTCTTGGACAATTGTATCTTTTACCGTGATGTTTTTGCCCACACTGTGATTTATTCTTTGCAAAATGCTAATCAGCATATAATCAATGATGAATTCTGCACAATCCTTGCTGAAAACATTAATGTGATTTGAATTTTTTTTTGCGAAAGTTTCATCATAACTTTTATCAGCTTCTTCGAATAAAGTTGTACTGGTTGCATCATTTTTGTGTTTGAAGTCTTACTCCAAGAGATGAAAAGGAATTTGAGGTCACCTAAAAAATCTAATAAATCCATAATCTACAACAAATAAAGTGAATTTCAACGCACTGAAAAGTAAATAAAAACAAGGAGCTGATACAATCGGTCCCCCACCTTTTGGATGGTATGAGGCGTCGATCTGTGTGATATGAAAGCTAAATCTTGAACGGTTTTTAAAAATATTGCGTACACAACACAAGTTACTGAGATGGTTGACGTGGCAACATAATTCAGCCAATCACAGCTGTAATCCAATTAGGTTGAGGTAACGTCGGGAGGAATCGATATCTACAACATGAAAGGTAAAGGTTCAACGGTTTTTGAAATATTTTGTACACAAAAATATATATGGACAAATCATTGGTCAGTCGGTCGGAGCTCATTTTAATGTTCCCTGTCTCCGACCATGTCGGAGGCGTGACGGAAAATAATGTGTCTGAGAGATTAGGACATTATTACCTTCGCAAAAGCGGAAGGTTATGTTTTGATCGCTGTGTATTTATTTGTATGTCTGTGTGTGTGTGTGTGTATGTTATTCGCATAACTCAAAAAGTATTCAACCGAATTGCATTTGGTGGGATGATTGGTTATTATACGGGACACATTTGATTAGATTTTGGGAGCAATCGGGTCAAAGGTCAAGGTCAAGGTCACGAAAAGGTCAAAATCGTATTTTTACCATAGCGCGGTCAATTTTTATCCAATTGGCATGCAACTAATGCCAAAATGTTCAGAATTCAATGCCCGATCTTGTGATATACGACATGACCCAGTGAAGACATTACCCTTGTTAGCGGTTGGGGGTCAAAGGTCAGGGGGGTCACGCCCTTGCAAAATGTGCGTTTTTTGTCATAACTCGGTCAATTCTTATCCGATTTGCATGAAATCAGCACCAAACTGTTCACTGTTCTGTTCCCTACACTCCCATGCCAAGTACAGAACAGTAGCTGCGGCGAAGGTATGCGCTCTACCGAGTGCCCGTTCTAGTTGAACATTAATCCCTGTCTGTTCTCGGTCTCTTATAAATAAATGGCTCTGATCTTACAGAGGGGGTAAACAATATAGTCCTCTAAATATTCGATCCAACAATGAGAATTTCTGTATGTTGGTGTGATTTTTCGTTGTGATTGATCAGAATCGTCAATGATGACCATATTGTTCCTGAGGGCCTTTGAATTTAGGGAAAGGATTGAAAAGTTGGCGGAGACGGAAGGTCAAATGAATGAAAAGCACTCATTGATCCCGATGAAAATCGCTCACAAGTGTTTACGGAATAAATCACGGTCTTCTCTCGGTTTCACCAATGTAGTTCTTCCTGCAGGAGAGGGGAAGGGAGGAAGAGGAACAGGAGAGAATGCAGGATGTAGGGAGGACAGGATGAGAAGCAGGAAAGAGAATATTAACCTTCACCATTGAGAGATTAACCTTCACCATGGCGGATTTAACCCTTCTTCACCAGTTTGGTCAGCCGATCAGAGATAACTTCATCTGAAATAAGTTTGGTAAGCCGATCAGATATAACTCCACATTAAGTTTGGTCAGCCAATCAGAGATAACTTCACTTTAAATAAGTTTGTTCGACCGATAAGAGATAACTTAATAAATAAATAAGTTTGGTAAGCCGATCACAGATAACTTATCAAGAAATAAATAAGTTTGTTCAGCCGATCAGAGATAACTTAACAAGAAATAAATAAGTTTGGTCAGCCGATCTGAGATAACTTATCAAGAAATAAATAAGTTTGGTCAGCCGATCTGAGATAACTTATCAAGAAATAAATAAGTTTGGCAAGCTGATCAGAGATAACTTATCAAGAAATAAATAAGTTTGGTCAGCCGAACAGAGATAACTTAACAAGAAAGAAATAAGTTTGGTCAGCCGATCAGAGATAACTTATCAAGAAATAAATAAGTTTGGTCAGCCGATCAGAGATAACTTAACAAGAAATAAATAAGTTTGGTCAGCCAATCTGAGATAACTTAACAACAAAGAAATGTTTGGTCAGCCGAGCTGGATAACCTGACATGAAATGAAGACTATAGAATTATAACCAGGCTAAGTCACATTTTAGTCATTTCGAGAAAAACGCGAAAAATATTTTGAAAAACGTGAAAAACGTGAAAAACGGGGAAAAAAAAAAAAAGTGACAGCCTGGTTATAATTCTATGGTCTTCAAATGCTTTGCAAAATGTAAAGGGAACTGCATAACTATATCAAGTATCAGCATATTGGAGCGGTTGCGGTATGCGGTTGCAAAAGTGGTGACCAAGTAGTGACATGCTGTAATCGTGATATTTTGACACTTTCCTTTGCAAATCTGTGTCTAGATTGATAAAATGCCACAAATTCTCTGCATTCATAATGAACATGATCCAAGATTACACTTGCAAGAAGTTACTCAACAATTAAACTTCCCCATAAGTCTCAAGTATAAATAACACTGTCGGAGGACATCACACACTTTCTGAAAATGACAAGGATGATTGCTCTGCTATTCGGGCTGGTGCTGCTGGTGACGATGGGAGGTGAGTGATTCTTCAGGTAAAAATTAAACATCCTTGTTTATCTTCATATCACATTTCTTATTTCTCATTTCCATTTCCCTTAAACCTCTTTAGCATCTGTTCGCATCAATGATTGGGATGGAGTGATGAACTATGATTGTCCACCTTATCAAACGATCAGTCACCTCCAGAGGTAACTTTAAATCATGAATAATAACACAAGTTGTTATTACAGAGTTCCTTCTATATAGATGTCGACCCTTGCGATATTTTATGACAATTAATCATTCTTCAAAGTCGTTATCAACATTTTCTTATCAATGGCCTTTGATGCTCATAAATAATCTTCAGAGGTTGATTTTGCTATTAGATTTTGAAAGACACTTTTTGCTCAATACCTGTTTTGATAAACTTTAATATATTTGGACTGTTGTTGTTGTTGTTGTTGTTTCGTATGCAGCCTGTGGCTGCTGGTTGCATTATTTTTCTTGAAGCGCGTTTGTGCCGCTGATGCAGTGCCCCAATTACCAGTGAGCTGGTACTCAATTTTCCGACCTCGGATGGATGACAGTATGAGTCAACCCTCCGGGCATTAATTCAACAATCGACCGGGATTCAAACTCAGGATCCGAGGATCCCAAGCCGGCACCCTAACCGTTAAACACCAGGCTTGTCTGGGGCTATACAACAACAACAACAACAACAACAACAACAATTGTCGGATTGGTGCTTTACTTGTAGATGGGATGCATGTTGTATTACAAAGTTCCCTGGATGGACATTCAGCTGGGTGTCTTGTCTACCTCAGCATTCACTGGTCGATATGAAAGATCCCACAGTGTCTTTTTACGATGATTAGGAGAGTTATCACTGGCACCCTGGATAAAACATAAACGACTGCCCAAATAACCTTCAGTCAATAATCAGGCCTATACGGCCGGTTCTTGAAAGTCTTGGGCCAAATACCTCCCCCGGCCGACCCCACAATAATGGGGGGATAATTAGTACTGTAAAAGGAGAATCTACCGTATAAAACACAATGTCAGTTTGTGTGTTTGTGCAGATGCCTGTCCCTCCATCTGCCCCCCTTCATTGACCTTTAACACCCGTTAAAGGTCAATCTTTTAACACGAATCTGCATTCACTATGGTCTATTTTTGAGGATAAAACAAACTCGAAAAATTTTTTCCATAAAAGAGTAATTACATCTCTTCTATTGGAATTGTAGACGGTGGCTTGCAAACCGAGCCTCAAGGGCGGTGTACAGAAAGGTTTTTTGAAATACCTATAAATACAGGGTGCAGGGAGGTGAAATTCGCTGCACATGATGTGCAACATGCGCAGAGTAAACCGAGTGTTCATTAACGTCCGTATGATGTGGAACAAACAAAAGAGACATAAGCACACGTTACACAAGGCCGAGGCTTCGGACTTTGGCACGCTCACGAGGCTGCACCGTCGAAAAATTATTTCAACCCGTTATATTTGACGGACTTTGTATGAGTAAGTAATATAGTTCAGCCAATTGTAATCCCAAAGTAAGTGTTTTGTTGAGGGTTTATGAAAATGCTATAAATGGTTATTTCCATCATCTATTTCACACAAACCTGCCTCACCATAATTACCTTTCTTGTATGTTTTCTATTCCAGTTATCATCGCAACGCCAAAGAGGACCGTGTGTGGGATGTAAATTGCAGAACCACCTTCGGAATAGAATCCCAGCCATTATGCCATATGACAAATTATGTGAATTGGTTTGATGAAGCAATTGTGTTTAAATGTCCCCAAAACTCCGCTATTTCTGGCCTGCATAGTTACCATGACAACCGCCGTGAAGACAGAAGGTAAATCGATTTTGGAAGTTGTTCATAAGGATACTAGCGAATGTGCACGGTGAAATGGAAATTTTAAACAGTGAATTATGTGATCATTTGTTGCTACATTCCAGGTGTTTGATACGGACATATTGTTTCCTCCGCCACCAAAGGTGGATGGAGGTTATGTTTTCACCCCTGTCTGTCTGTCTGTTTGTCTGTAAACACGATATGTCAAAAAGTTGTGGATGGATTCGGACTAAATTTTGCTGAGAGGTCGTGTATGTGGCAAGGACGAAATAATTAGATTTTGGTGAAGATCCGGATCCGGCTACAATAATTTTTTAAGTAATTCTTCAACATTGAGAGACAGGGCCAAAAACGATACTTAGCAGGATATCTCAAAAAGTTATGGACAAGTTATGACTAAACATGGGGAACGAGTTGGTTTGGTGACAAGAACAAGCTGATTCGATTTTGGTTCAGGTCCGAATCCAGATCCGGCCTATCAGTGGGACATGAAAAGGACGAATTGAATAGATTTTGTGAAGAATTTTTTTCGAGTATTTTTCAAGTGATTCTTCACCATTGAGAGACAGGGTCAAAACGAATATATATATAATCATGATATTTCAAAAAGTTATGGACGACTTGTGACAAAACTTGTTGGATGAGTTGGTTCGGCGAAAAGAACAAGCCGATTAGATTTTGGTTCAAGTCCGGATCCAGATCCGACCTTTCTGTGGGATACAAAACGTAAACGGATCAGCCTGGTGGAGGTATGCTCTCTACCGAGTGTCGGTCTAGTTGATGTTATGATGAGATCAATGTTGATGTGGACATGGCCTTACGATTGAATTGTTGATATCGAGTGTACACCTCGAAGCTGAGTTTTTTTGTACACAAGGTCGAGGCTCATGGAAGAGATAGAGCAGAATGGAAGGAACCAAATGGAAAACGGGAAACACCAACAGCAGAGCAGAAGTAAGAGTGAAAGGGAGATCACGGGAAGAGGGAAGCATAATTGGGGTGAAATAGCTGCACAAAAGCTATGTTTGGTTAATGAAGAAATAATATACAATGATGTAAGAATGCCCTCTTGCTGTGAAGAATGGGAAGAAAGGGGAACGGGAGGACACAGAGTTGCGTTCGAGAAGGAGGGGGTGGGGAAGCGGGTTGAGGACTTGGGGTGGCGAGGAGGTTCAAAGATCTGAAGTGGAGAGGGGATTGACACCCTGGGTTTAGGGTTGGGAGGGGGTTGAGGACTTGTGGTGGAGGAGTGAGAGTTGAGGACTTGTGGTGGAGGGGGAGGGGGGGAGAGTTGAGGAACAGTGGTGGGGGAGTGAGAGTTGAGGACTTGTAGTGGGGGAGGAAGAGTTGAGGACTTGTGGTGGAGGAGGGAGAGTTGAGGACTTGTGGTGGAGGAGGGAGAGGGGAGGACTTGTAGTGGTGGAGAGAGAGTTTAGGACTTGTAGTGGTGGAGAGAGAGAGTTGAGGACTTGTCGTGGTGGAGAGAGAGTTTAGGACTTGTAGTGGTGAAAAGAGAGAGTTGAGGACTTGTGGTGGAGGATGGAGAGTTGAGGACTGGGGGGAGGAGGTTGAATTAATCAAGGAAAATATTTTGGGAACATGTCCGGTAACTAAACTAGAAAGCCCAATGATCGGTTGGACCTAAATCCAGACATGAACCAAAATGGAAATGGCTTGTTCTTGTCACCTAACCAACTCATCCACCTACATTGCCTTCAGAAAGTATTCATACACCTTGGCTTTTTCACATTTTGTTTTTTACAGACTGAATTTAAAATGGCTTGAATTGAGATTTTTTTGTTACTGATCTACACATAATACCTCATGATGAATGTGAAAGTGGCTTTTTTTTTGAAAATTTCACAAAATAATTAAAAATGAAAAACTAAAATGTCTTCAGTCAATAAGTATTCAACCTCTTTGCAATGACACTCCAAATTGAGCTCAGGTGCATGCAATCTCCTTTGATCATCCTCAAGATGTGTCTTTAATGTGATTGGATCCATGTGTGGCCAATTCAATTGATTGGACATGATTTAGAAAGAAACACACCTTTCTATATAAGGTCCCATAGCTTACAGTGCACGTCAGAGCAGAAACTCTTCCATGAAGTCCAAGGATATGTCCGTATAACTCAGATAGAATTGTGAGGAGGGATAGATCTGGGGAAAGGTATAAAACAATTTCTCGAGTGCTGAAAGTTCCCAAGAGCACAGTGAGCCCCATCATTAGGAAAAGGAAAGAATATGGAACTACCCAGACTCTTCCTAGAGCTGGCTGTCTAACCAAACTGAGCAATCGGGCAATCAGGACTTTGGTCAGAGAGGTGACCAAGAACCCAATGACCACTCTGACAGAACTACAGAATTCCTTGACTGAGATGGGAGAATCTGCTCGAAAGACAAGTCTCTGCAGCACTTAGCAAATCTAGGCTTTGTGGGAGAGTAGCCAGACGGTTTCCACTCCTGAGAAAAAGGCACCTGACAGCACACCTGGAGTTTGGTAAAAAAAAAAGTCACATGAAAGACTCTGAGAGCATAAGACAAGAGATTATGTGGTCTGATGAGACGAAAATTGAACTCTTTGGCCTGAATGCAAAGCGCTACGTCTGGCGGAAACCGAGCACAGCTCATCGCCCGTCTAACACCATCCTTGCTGTGAAACATCGTGGTGGTAGCCTCATGCTATGGGGATGCTTTTCAGCGGCAGGGACTGCGAGACTTGTAAGGATAGAGGAAACAATGAATGGAGCCAAATACAGGCAAATATTTGAGGAGAACCTGCTTCAGACTGCAAAAGACCTTAGACTGTGGCGAAGATTTATGTTCCAATGGGACAATGATCCCAAGCATACAGCCAAAGCAACACTGGAATGGCTTCAGAACAAGAACATGAAAGTCCTTGAGTGGCCCAAACAAAGCTCAGACTTGAATCCCATTGAGAATGTGTGGAAAGACTTGAATATTGCTGTTTACTGACACTCCCCATCCAACTTTACAGAGCTTGAGCAAATCTGCAAGGAAGAATGGGAGAAACTCCCCAGATCCAGATGCGCAAAGCTGATACAGACATACCCAAGAAGACTCAAAGCTGTAATCGCTGCCAAAGGAGCTTATACGAAGTATTGATTCAGGGTTGAATACTTATGTAAATTCTATATTCCATATTTCATTTTTAATTGCTTTGTAAAAATTTCAAATAAAAAATCCACCTTGGCATTACGGGGTATTTATGCGTATATCAGTTAAAAAAAAATCTCAATTTAATCCATTTTAAATTCAGGCTGTAACAAGCGAAAATGTGTAAAAATCAAGTGGTGTGAATACTGTCTGAAGGCACTGTATCAAATTCATCCACGAAGTTTTGTTGTCATAATCTGTCCACAACCTTTTGAGATATCTTGCTATACATTGTTTTTGCCCTATGACTTAATGGTGAACTAGAACGGCACTCAGTAGAGAGCATACCTCCGCCGAGTTGGCCATATCACTTAATGGTGAAGAATCACTGAAAAAATTAAATAAGTCTAATATCCGAATCCATATTCAGATCTTCACCAAAATCGAATCCATTTTTCATTGTCACACACACAAACTGTCTAACAAGTTTCGTCCAAATCCGTCCACAACTTTTTAAAATATCCTGCTATGTATAGTTTTTGGCACGATCTCCCAATGGTGAAGAATCACTTAAAAATTTCTCGGAGCCGGATCCGAATCCGGATCTTTACCAAAATCTAATCTTTTCTTCCTTGTGACATACGATACATCGCTGCCAAATTTCGTCCGAATCCGTCCACAACTTTTTGAGATATTCTGTTCACAAACAAACAAACAGACAAACGGACAAACAGACAGGGGTGAAAACATAACCACCATCGACCTTTGGTGGCAGAGGTCATGAAGAATCACAAAACAAATTCTCTGATCTGGATCTTCATATTTACCAAAGTTGAATCAAACCGTCCTTGTGACACACCCAACCTGTCCACCAAGTTTCGTGTGAATCCATCCATAATTTTGAGATATCCTGCTCATCGAGAAACAAACAAACAAGGATGTTGTCATGCATAACACGACACAGTACTTGCGAAATCCCTAAAATAAGTTGTTGACCTTTGGTCTATGTTGACCTTTTGGCCTAGGTTGACCTTAAAAACACCAGTCTTGTATATTATAACACCAGTCTTGTATATTATAACAACAGTCTTGTTTATTTATGATCAGTATTCATCAAAATTAAATAATTAATTGTTTGTTTACCTTGCTCCTTATATTGTGATTTGCGTTTGTAAATACATGGCAACAATTTGATACTGCAGTGGCAGATTATCAGGAATGGAATATTTATTCCCGTTCTTGAGGTATTCCATGATGTTTTGATAAATCATACAGATGGCGCTTCAAGTGCTGCTCACAGAAAGGTGTGACTTTCACTTCCTGCAAATGGACGGGGTTCTTGAACGATTGGGACAGGCCGCTTCAGTGGACGACCCCATGGAATGAATTCCTGGTCGGAGTGAACAGCATTCACGATAACAAGAGAGAGTGAGTTTGGAGGGTATTATTGAATTTTATTATACTAGGGCATGCCCGTACTATATCTATATCTAAAATTATATCCCCCCCCCTCTATTTACATGAAATGGTTTGGTCCAAAGCGAACGGCTTGCGAGTGGTGACAATCCCCCCCCTCTATTTACATGCAATGGTTTGGTCCAAAGCGAACGGCTTCCGGAGTTTGGTAAAGAAATCGCCATCGCGTGCACAAACGCGCAGGAAAGCGAATGAATCGCAAATTCGTTTTTATTAGTTGTAAAACATAGTTTAACGCCAACATAGTTTGCAAACGTGAAATAAATGAATACGCTCTCAAATGTGCCATCCGAGGCAGAGTGTGCCCGCCACGTTCGGCACACGCGATCGTTCGCTGCTCTCTGATTGGTTGAATCGTTTTTTGGACATAGCTCGGTAAGTAATTGTCCGATTAATATGAAACCTTGAAAAGGCACATCCTCGGGTCCCCAGCAATATACCTGGCAAGTTAAAAGTATATCGGACCCGTGGTTGTCGAGAAACAGCGGTCACAGACAAACGTACAGACAGACAGACAGAGATTACTGGAATTATAGATAGATATAATTCAATGTGTATAAGCATAAGTTATGGTGCATTCTACCTTCCCCTCCTTCTTCCCCACATCACTGTATTTCTCGAAGTCTACCTCTATTTTGTCCCTCTCCCTGGTGTCCCCTTCCTTTCCCCTCTCTTTCTAGTCTTCTTTTCGTTCTGTTTTGTCCTGATCCGTTCTGTGTTTAGCTCTTCCATGAGCCTCGACAATGTATAGGAAAAAAAATACCGAGTTTTTATTTCATTTCCAGGTGAAAAGTTTAATTTGAAAATAAATGATGATTTTTCGTTGAATCGAACTGACGTTTTTCATTCTGTTGTCGTTTTTGTATCCACAGAGATCGTCGCTGGAAATTCCAGTCATGCAAGATGCAAAAATAAGAATAACGAAAAACAATTAAAAATGCTTGATAAGTTGTTATACCTTTGCAAGCTTTAATACAGGGTGGGCCATAAAAAGGTAAATGACACAAAAAATCGTAAGTCAATGACCAGTGACAGATATACAATATGAATTAATGTGAAATTTGTAAAGAAAAACCCCAAAGTGAATCCGCCCAGCTTTGTGTGTAATCACACAAGTGCAGCACCAGCGTTTCTATAATTCACATAAAAGTGCTTTCAAACACCTCACCCCATGAAGCTGCACACTGAAAACAACAAGCAACAAAACAAGCCAGCAACAAACTAAACAAGTTGGTACAAAACTGCTTTGGAATCAACATCCAGTACCAAGCATGAAGCATTTAGAGTTTAAAGCTTTCAAACTTTCACTGTTACTCACGGAGCAGTAGTAAACATCCGCAAAGTAAATTGCAGCACAAGTGTTTTTACACAAATTGTTATAAAGTTTGAAATATGTGATGATAATTATAAATAACAAAAAAAAAAAACCTTTGGAAGGTTTAATGTTCAAAACCAACATTAAAATAGCACTTTAACATTCATCGCACTTACGTGCTGCCATTTTTAGGTCCACCCTGTACAACCAATACTGCTGTACTTTCTTCAATAATGAATTTACCAAATGTATTCTTTTTTCAATCAATTTCTTCCACCAACCTAAGCCAACACTTCCCACACATACATACATCCACACATACATACATACATACATACATACATACATACATACATACATAATACACACACACGTACATACATACACACATACATGGGACATTCAAAATGCTCTCGAATTTGAGATGTAATATTCCAAGAAACACAAACGTTTATCACATTTTAATATGTGGATACATAATTATTAATCAAGGAAATAATTTCGTCCAAGTCCTGATTTGTCCTAATATTGATACATATTTAAAGTTGCCGTTTCTTGGACAATTGTATCTTTTACCGTGATGTTTTTGCCCACACTGTGATTTATTCTTTGCAAAATGCAAAACAGCATATGAATTCTGCACAATCCTTGCTGAAAAAATTAATGTGATTTGAATTTTTTTTTGCGAAAGGTTCATCATAACTTTTATCAGCTTCTTCGAATAAAGTTGTACTGGTTGCATCATTTTTGTGTTTGAAGTCTTACTCCAAGAGATGAAAAGGAATTTGAGGTCACCTAAAAAATCTAGTAAATCCACAAACTACAACAAATAAAGTGAATTTCAACGCACTGAAAAGTAAATAAAAACAAGGAGCTGATACAATCGGTCCCCCACCTTTTGGATGGTATGAGGCGTCGATCTGTGTGATATGAAAGCTAAATCTTGAACGGTTTTTTTAAATATTGCGTACACAACCCAAGTTACTGACATGGTTGACGTGGCAACATAATTCAGCCAATCACAGCTGTAATCCAATTAGGGTGAGTTAACGTCGGGAGGAATCGATATCTACAACATGAAAGGTAAAGGTTCAACGGTTTTTGAAATATTTTGTACACAAAAATATATATGGACAAATCATTGGTCAGTCGGTCGGAGCTCATTTTAATGTTCCCTGTCTCCGACCCTGTCAGAGGCGTGACGGAAAATAATGTCTGAGAGATTAGGACATTATTGAACATTAATCCCTGTCTGTTCTCGGTCTCTTATAAATAAATGGCTCTGATCTTACAGAGGGGGTAAACAATATAGTCCTCTAAATATTCGATCCAACAATGAGAATTTCTGTATGTTGGTGTGATTTTTCGTTGCGATTGATCAGAATCGTCAATGATGACCATATTGTTGCTGAGGGCCTTTGAATTTAGGGAAAGGATTGAAAAGTTGGCGGAGACGGAAGGTCAAATGAATGAAAAGCACTCATTGATCCCGATGAAAATCGCTCACAAGTGTTTACGGAATAAATCACGGTCTTCTCTCGGTTTCACCAATGTTGTAGTTCTTGCAGGAGAGGGGAAGGGAGGAAGAGGAACAGGAGAGAATGCAGGATGTAGGGAGGACAGGATGAGAAGCAGGAAAGGGAATATTAACCTTCACCATTGAGAGATTAACCTTCACCATGGCGGATTTAACCCTTCTTCACCAGTTTGGTGAGCCGATCAGAGATAACTTCATCTGAAATAAGTTTGGTAAGCCGATCAGATATAACTCAACATTAAGTTTGGTCAGCCAATCAGAGATAACTTCACGTGAAATAAGTTTGGTAAACCAAGCAGAGATAACTTCATGTGAAATAAGTTTGGTCAGCCGATCAGAGATAACTTCATGTGAAATAAGTTTGGTAAGCCAATCAGAGATAACTCAACATTAAATTTGGTCAGCCGATCAGAGATAACTTCACGTGAAATAAGTTTGGTAAGCCAATCAGAGATAACTTCACGTGAAATAAGTTTGGTAAACCAAGCAGAGATAACTTCATGTGAAATAAGTTTGGTAAGCCAATCAGAGATAACTCAACATTAAATTTGGTCAGCCGATCAGAGATAACTTCACGTGAAATAAGTTGGTCAGCCGATCAAAGATAACTTCACGTGAAATAAGTTGGTCAGCCGATCGGAGATAACTTCATGTGAAATAAGTTTGGTAAGCCAATCAGAGATAACTTAACATCAAGTTTCGTCAGCCCATCAGAGATAAATAACTTCATGTGAAATAAGTTTGGTCAGCCGATCAGAGATAACTTCACTTTAAATAAGTTTGTTCGACCGATAAGAGATAACTTAATAAATAAATAAGTTTGGGAAACCGATCAGAGATAACTTATCAAGAAATAAATAAGTTTGGTCAGCCGATCAGAGATAACTTAAAAAGAAATAAATAAGTTTGGTCAGCCGATCAGAGATAACTTAACAATAAATAAATAAGTTTGGTCAGCCGATCAGAGATAACTTCACTTTAAATAAGTTTGTTCGACCGATAAGAGATAACTTAATAAATAAATAAGTTTGGTAAACCGATCAGAGATAACTTAACAAGAAATAAATAAGTTTGGTCAGCCGATCTGAGATAACTTAACAACAAAGAAATGTTTGGTCAGCCGATCTGGATAACCTGACATGAAATGAAGATAATAGAATTATAACCAGGCTAAGTCACATTTTAGTCATTTCGAGAAAATAGCGAAAAATATTTTGAAAAACGTGAAAAACGGGGGGAAAAAAAAGTGACAGCCTGGTTATAATTCTATGGTCTTCAAATGCTTTGCAAAATGTAAAGGGAACTGCATAACTATATCAAGTATCAGCATATTGGAGCGGTTGCGGTATGCGGTTGCAAAAGTGGTGACCAAGTAGTGACATGCTGTAATCGTGATATTTTGACACTTTCCTTTGCAAATCTGTGTCTAGATTGATAAAATGCCACAATTTCTCTGCATTCATAATGAACATGATCCAAGATTACACTTGCAAGAAGTTACTCAACAATTAAACTTCCCCATAAGTCTCAAGTATAAATAACACTGTCGGAGGACATCACACACTTTCTGAAAATGACAAGGATGATTGCTCTGCTATTCGGGCTGGTGCTGCTGGTGACGATGGGAGGTGAGTGATTCTTCAGGTAAAAATTAAACATCCTTTTTTATCTTCATATCACATTTCTTATTTCTCATTTCCATTTCCCTTAAACCTCTTTAGCATCTGTTCGCATCAATGATTGGGATGGAGTGATGAACTATAATTGTCCACCTTCTCAATCGATCAGTCGCCTCCAGAGGTAACTTTAAATCATGAATAATAACATAAGTTGTTATTACAGAGTTCCTTCTGTAGATGTCGACCCTTGCAATATTTTATGACAATTAATCATTCTTCAAAGTCGTTATCAACATTTTCTTATCAATGGCCTTTGATGCTCATAAATAATCTTCAGAGGTTGATTTTGCTATTCGGTTTTGAAAGACACTTTTTGCTCAATACCTGTTTTGATAAACATTTATAGATTTGGACAGTTGTTGTTGTTGTTGTTGTTTCGTATGCAGCCTGTGGCTGCTGGTTGCATCATTTTTCTTGAAGCGCGTTTGTGCCGCTGATGCAGTGCCCCAATTACCAGTGAGCTGGTACTCAATTTTCCGACCTCGGATGGATGACAGTATGAGTCAACCCTCCCGGCATTAATTCAACAATCGACCGGGATTCAAACTCAGCATCCGAGGATCCCAAGCCGGCACCCTAACCGTTAAACACCAGGCTTGTCTGGGGCTATACAACAACAACAACAACAACAATTGTCGGATTGGTGCTTTACTTGTAGATGGGATGCATGTTGTATTACAAAGTTCCCTGGATGGACATTCAACTGGGTGTCTTGTCTACCTCAGCATTCACTGGTCGATATGAAAGATCCCACAGTGTCTTTTTACGATGATTAGGAGAGTTATCACTGGCACCCCGGGTAAAATATAAACGACTGCCCAAATAACCTTCAGTCAATAATCAGGCCTATACGGCCGGTTCTTGAAAGACTTGGGCCAAATACCTCCCCCGGCCGACCCCACAATAATGGGGGGATAATTAGTACCGTAAAAGGAGAATCTACCGTATAAAACACAATGTCAGTTTGTGTGTTTGTACAGATGCCTGTCCCTCCATCTGTCCCCCTTCATTGACCTTTAACACCCGTTAAAGGTCAATCTTTTAACACGAATCTGCATTCGCTATGGTCTATTTTTGATGATAAAACAAACTTGAAAAACATTTTCCATAAAAGAGTAATTACATCTCTTCTATTGGAATTGTCGACGGTGGCTTGCAAACCGAGCCTCAAGGGCGGTGGACAGAAAGGTTTTTTGAAATACCTATAAATACAGGGTGCAGGGAGGTGAAATTCGCTGCACATGATGTGCAACATGCGCAGAGTAAACCGGTGTTCATTAACGTCCGTATGATGTGGAACAAATAAAAGAGATACGAGCACACGTTACACAAGGCCGAGGCTTCGGACTTTGGCACGCTCACGAGGCTGCACCGTCGAATAAACTGTTTCAACCCGTTATATTTGACGGACTTTGTACGAGTAAGTAATATATTTCAGCCAATTGTAATCCTAAAATAAATGTTTTATTGAGGGTTTATGAAAATGCTATAAATGGTTATTTCCATCATCTATTTCACACAAACCTGCCTCACCATAATTACCTTTCTTGTATGTTTTCTATTCCAGTTATCATCGCAACGACAAAGAGGACCGAGTGTGGGATGTAAATTGCAAAACCACCTTCGGAAGAGAATCCCAGCCATTATGCTATGAGACAAATTATGTGAATTGTTTTGATGAAGCAATTGTGTTTAAATGTCCCCCAAACTTCGTTATTTCTGGCCTGCATAGTTACCATGACAACTACACGGAAGACAGAAGGTAAATCGATTTTGGAAGTTGTTTCATCAGGATACTAGCGAATGTGCACGGTGAAATGGAAATTTCTAAACAGTGAATTATGTGATCATTTGTTGCTACATTCCAGGTGTTTGATACGGACATATTGTTTCCTCCGCCACCAAAGGTGGATGGAGGTTATGTTTTCACCCCTGTCTGTCTGTCTGTCTGTTTGTCTGTAAACACGATATGTCAAAATGTTGTGGATGGATTCGGACTAAATTTTGCTGAGAGGTCGTGTATGTGGCAAGGACGAAATAATTAGATTTTGGTGAAGATCCGGATCCGGCTGCAATAATTTTTTAAGCGATTCTTCAACATTGAGAGACAGGGCCAAAAACGATACTTAGCAGGATATCTCAAAAAGCTATGGACAAGTTACGACTAAACATGGTGAACGAGTTGGTTTGGTGACAAGAACAAGCCGATTCGATTTTGGTTCAGGTCCGAATCCAGATCCGGCCTATCAGTGGGACATGAAAAGGACGAATTGAATAGATTTTGTGAAGAATTTTTTTTCGAGTATTTTTCAAGTGATTCTTCACCATTGAGAGACAGGGTCAAAACGAATATATATATAATCATGATATTTCAAAATGTTATGCACGACTTGTGACAAAACTTGTTGGATGAGTTGGTTCGGCGAAAAGAACAAGCCGATTAGATTTTGGTTCAAGTCCGGATCCAGATCGAACCTTTCTGTGGGATACAAAACGTAAACGGATCAGCCTGGTGGGGGTATGCTCTCTACCGAGTGTCGGTCTAGTTGATGTTATGATGAGATCAATGTTGATGTGGACATGGCCTTAAGATTGAATTGTTGATGTCGAGTGTACACCTCGAAGCTGATCTTTTTTGTACACAAGGTCCAGGCTCATGGAAGAGATAGAGCAGAATGGAAGGAACCAAATGGAAAACGGAAATCACCAACAGCAGAGTAGAAGTAAGAGTGAAAGGGAGATCACGGGAAGAGGGAAGCATAATTGGGGTGAAATAGCTGCACAAAAGCTATGTTTGGTTAATGAAGAAATAATATACAATGATGTAAGAATGCCCTCTTGCTGTGAAGAATGGGAAGAAAGGGGAACGGGAGGACACAGAGTTGCGTTCGAGAAGGAGGGGGTGGGGAAGGGGATTGAGGACTTGGGGTGGCGAGGAGGTTCAAAGATCTGAAGTGGAGAGGGGATTGACACCCTGGGTTTAGGGTTGGGAGGGGGTTGAGGACTTGTGGTGGTAGAGTGAGAGTTGAGGACTTGTGGTGGACGGAGAGTGGGGGGGGGGGGGGGGGGAAGAGTTGAGGAACAGTGGTGGGGGAGTGAGAGTTGAGGACTTGTAGTGGGGGAGGAAGAGTTGAGGACTTGTAGTGGGGGAGGAAGAGTTGAGGACTTGTGGTGGAGGAGGGAGAGGTGAGGACTTGTAGTGGTGGAGAGAGAGAGTTGAGGACTTGTAGTGGTGGAGAGAGAGAGTTGAGGACTTGTAGTGGTGGAGAGACTGACTGTTTCTTCCTTTTATTACAAGAGTACAAAAAATCAGTAATGTTCAGTCATAAAGAAACAAAACACAATAAAAATGGTCTCAAGGAAAAATTATTATCAAATCATCATCATCAAGTGTGCATATGACATCATTAAAAACCCACTTTTCTTTAAAACATGTTAAATTCTTGTTCATTTCAAAAAACCGGTACTCTAGCTTTAGTCTTGCATTTACAAGAGCCTTAAAGGTGAGCAGTACATCATATGACGAGTCAGAAGCGTTTCCCATTTTTTTCTTCCTGGATTTATAAATTGCAAACTTGGCTTGGCC
Organism: Myxine glutinosa; assembly: GCF_964187855.1. Taxonomy (NCBI): domain Eukaryota; kingdom Metazoa; phylum Chordata; class Myxini; order Myxiniformes; family Myxinidae; genus Myxine; species Myxine glutinosa. The sequence goes on from NC_136261.1 coordinate 328,839,788, forward strand.
AATTAAAAAATTCATTAAAACCACATTTCTAAGGGAAGACGGTCCTAAAACACAATAAATAAAAACATTGTGATTGAAGAGGGAACCAAGCTTCATAAAACGTTCCTGAAGGAATGTAAAAAGAGGTTGCAATCGTTCACACTCAAGGTATATATGCGGTAGGGTTTCAATGGATGCACAGAAAGGGCATAGATTAGAGTTAGCAGTAGAAAACCGGTTCAGTAAAACATTATAAGGTAAAATCCAGTGTACAAGTTTCCATTGAATATCTCCAACATACTTTGGAGTAGGCAAGAGATAAAAACTTCGCCAATTGGGGCAATTGGGGGGTATTGGGGGTAAAACATCCCACCATCGAAGCCTCGGGTGCCCAGAAAATGTTTTTGCGTATAAAATTTTAACGTACGCGTTGTACAAAGTTTTCTTTGGAAAGGCGGGAAGGGATAATGCAGTATCATCAGGGCTGTTCAGGCCAGGGGACAGATTAAGTGGCGGGCTGAAGACTAGGAGTTTGGGGAAGTCACCCACTGTTTCCTCGGGGGAAGGGCCAAGTTCCTCGCAGGTATTACGACACGTTGTGGATATCCCTTGAAGGAACCGAGAGATGATCCTGACAGATTTTATTCCGGTTTTTTGTGCCACAGCGGCAGCACTCAGCCGGCAGCTCCCAGACTCTGTCATGAGGTCTTTCACTCGCAGCAGCTTGGCATCAACAAAGCGTTGAACGAGTCCCCTATTATTCAAGCTGTTTTCCAGGAAGGGGTTGTAGCATAGGGGCTCATTCATCAACATTTCCATGTTGTATGTTGCCATTTCACGGGAAAAGGACAGGGCTTGCCAGGCGTTCATCACCCCTTGGTAAAAGGTGGGCAGCAAGGATGAATCGATTTGATGAGGGTTCATCAAGAAAAGTTCTCGGTCGTAACCCAGCTTGCATGTAAGCTGTAATATGCAGTTAGCCAGAGGCCTCCAGAGTAGGGCTTCATCTCCATATACAAGTTGGCGCACGATATGAAGCCGGAAGACCATAATCCGGCTGCGGATATCAATAAGACCTTGGCCACCTTCAGTGAGTGGTAAGTATGCCACGGGGGGTTGGAGCCAGTGTTTCCCGCTCCAGAAAAAGTCGACAATGCTCTTTTGCAGTGTAATAAGAAGGCTCCCGGGCGGTTGTAGGCATATCATCTTATGCCATAGCATAGAGGCGACAAGATTGTTAATGACGAGAGTTCTTCCGCGGTACGAAAGTTGAAAAAGAAGTCCTTTCCAGCGGGCCAGTTTTGCCATTACCTTGTCTGGTAATCCCACCCAGTTCTGCTGCTCAAAGGTGTTGTCTCCGAGGAAAATACCGAGGTATTTAATGCCACTTTTCTGCCAGTTCACTCCTCCTGGTAGGACAATTGGCGGGCAATCTCCAGGTCCTATCCAAAGGGCTTCACTCTTCTTCCAGTTTACCTGGCCTGAACAAGCCTGACAATATGTTTTTAGTGCTTGAGCCACCGCAGTGACGTCAGCACTATTTTTTATATAAATACAGACATCATCTGCATAGGCAGAGACTTTTAGCGGTGTGGTAAGAATTGATCCAGTGAAGCCAGAAATGTGCGTACGTAATTGGAGCAGAAGAGGTTCGATGGCAAGAGAGTATAAAAGTCCAGATAGCGGGCAACCTTGCCGTACTCCCCGTTGTACAGCAATGGGGCTACACAATACTTGATTAATTTTAAGAACACTGGATATATTACAATACAAAAGTTTAACGTACGAGATAAAAATAGGTCCAAACCCAAAATTCTCTAAAACTCTAAAAAGGTACATGTGGTCAATACAGTCAAAGGCTTTTCCTTGGTCAATAAAAAACAGACCAACATTCATATTAAAATTGTTACAAAACCGAATGGTATCACGGATAAGAAAGATATTATTAAAAATAGTACGTCCAGGAATACAAAAGGATTGATGTTCTCCTATTAGTACATTCATAAAAGGTTTCATTCGATTAGACAAGGCTTTGGCTAAAATTTTATAATCCGTACATAAAACAGAAATAGGACGCCAGTTCTCTATAAGTTGAGTGTCCGCTTTCTTAGGAATTAAGGTGGTGACTGCTCTCCGGCAACTCCACGGCAGTTGTCCATCCTCTAAACATTCATTCAATACCCGCAGTAGGTGAGGTCCAATGGTGTCCCAAAAAAACTGGAAAAATTCACTTGTCAGCCCATCCAGTCCAGGGGCTTTATCAGGTTCCAAGGCCTTCAAGGCAGCGGTGAGCTCAGGTAACCTAAGAGGATCCTCCAACTGCTGCTTCTGATCCTCCGCCAATGTTGGAAGGTTAGAAACAAGTTCCGATATTGCATCCTGGTTAATGTCATGCCGCATAAACCGTTGTTTAAAATGTTTCCGGGCACATTCCCTGATTCTGCCATCTTCATAAAGGAGTTCCCCATCATGGAGCAAGCGTGTAATCATTGACGAAGAGGCCCCCCTTTTAAGGCTGAAGAAGAATTTGGTTGGAGCATCAAGGTCGTGTATGTACCTCATCTTCAGGCGCAATAAAGCATTTTGTGCTCGCCTTTCGGATATGGAATTCAGTAAGGCCGTTTTTCCATGGATTTGTTGCCTCATTCCCTGGTAGCTCACACTTGCGGTTCCCTGAAGCTGTTCCTGTAATTCCAGGATTTCATCTTCAAGTAAGGTTGTGGTTTTTCTTTCCTCTTGAACACCATACGCACGATATTGTTGGCAGAACAGTCTGATGTGCGTTTTGGCATTATCCCACCATTGTCTGAGGTTTGAGAAATTCCCTTGGGAGGCAACCAGAATATTCCAAATTTCCGGAAAAATGTCCTTAAAGGTACTATCATCAAGTAAGTTGTTATTAAATTTCCAAAAAGCACTCTTGTGTTTCGGGCAGGGGGCAGAAATTTTGAGAAATGTTGCGCTGTGGTCCGAGAATCCTGATGGGCAAATTTTGGATGACAGAACGAGGCGTTCAAGTGGAGGATTAATATAAAACTTGTCCAAGCGAGCAAGTACAATATTACCCTGAATGCATCGACACCATGTGTATTGCCTGATTGATGGGTGCTGTACCCGCCATATATCTGTCAAATTCATTTGTTTTAAAAATTTGGTGAGAGGGATTGTGGAGGCAGGATGGGGCTCTGCACTGTTCCTGTCTAGTTGGGGTTGAAGGGTGCAGTTAAAATCTCCACCAATACAAACATGATTGTCTTGGTTTTTTAGGGCGTTTTGGCTGTCGAGGGACGTTAGGTGTGTCCCAAGGTCATTAAAAAAAACTCGCCGAGCTACAGGCGTACTTGGGGCATAGATATTAAAAATAGTATAGAATTTTCCACAGTAGTGGAATTCTAGGGATGCTAGGGATCCCTTGTGTATTTCGTCGAATTTAAGCGATGAAGGCGAAAAGGAGGGGCTAAGAATTATTGCGACATCGCCTTTGCGGGAGTCACCGTTACTAAAGAAGGACAGGCCGGGGAAGAGTCTACACCACTCTGCGACACAGTAGTCGTTGGCATGGGTCTCTTGTAAGAGGGCAATGTCAACTTTCTTCTGTAATAAAAAATCCCTTACTTGAACTTTACGGACAGAGCTACATCCTCCGTTAATATTCAAGCTACAAATGGAAAAACTCATTACAGCTATAAGGAGGAGTGACCACCACTCAATTTTTTGATAGCAGTTCATTCTTAGCTTTTTGCGACCACTTCTTTAAACGGTGACGTTGGGAGGAATTGAAATTAAAAACGTGGGGCCGTTTTACCATCAGTCTTGCGGAATGTATAAAATCAGGTAGCTCCGGAAAAAAGGTTTCTATTACAACATTCCTTTTTCGGAATGTGTCCTTAAGAAACCTTTTTATCTCGGAGGGAGGGATTGGAGGGATTTCTTCTTCCTTGAGGCTACCACATTCACTAACAGAGTCATCTATATCAGATGGCTCAGATGGTGTGTCACACTGGTTTTCATCATTTATCTCCTCACCGTCATCACATCCCTCCACGTTATCGGATGGGGCATAGTCCATAGAGGGGGGGGGGGGACGGGGAAGGCATCTTCAGGGGAGGGGGGGGGGGGGGGTACTAATTTTTGCGGTTCAACCATATCAGTTTCTAGGTCAGTAGACAAGGGCGAGGATTCATCCACATCTATGTCCTCCAATACCGAGAAACTATTTTCTGTGACGAGGGACAAATCTAGGCCAGAGAGGGGGGGGCTGTCGGTTTTCAGTTGTAGGTTTTTTAAAGAGATGACCGTTTTCATCTGTTGTTTGCAGATGTCTTTTTCCTTTTGGGCAGACTAATTGAAACTCGTCCTGGTTAGTGGGAAGAGATTGCAAGGGTTTGGGGGGAGGGGGGGGGAGGGAGGACGTGATCATCGGGAGGGGATTCCCATCGGCTACCACGGCGGGAGAGGTAGGATCAGTTATAGCAGGCAACAAGCTGTGATTGGACGATGTCGCCTGGGGGGTGAGATCTATAGTTAACAGGAGATGGCTGCAATTAGATCCTTCAGTAGAGGGAGGGGCCCCTGTTTCAAGGGGAGGGGAAGGGGGTACGGCGGGGGGGTTTGGATTGGTGGTAAGAGGGCTTGGGTCGGTGGTGGACAGATTGGGATCAGTGGTGGTAAGGCTTGGGTCGATGGTGGGAAGGTTCGGGTCGGTGGTGGGAGGGCTTGGTTCGGCGGCGGGAGGGCTTGGGTCAGTGGTGGAAGGGTTTGGATCGGTGGTGGGAAGGTGGGAGGGTTGCTTATTCCCGGTTCGGAGGGGAGGTTGCACTTGTGGAGAATTCTCTTTTCGGGGGCAGTCATGCTTAACATGCCCAAATTGTCCGCAGCCAAAACATTTTAGAACGTTAGTGGACACGTACACTGTATATTCGTTCTGTTGATGTTTTAATTTTATTATAAGGTTTAAATCCTTCTGGGAATTTTTAAAAATCATAAACACTTGCCGCCGGAATGAAACCACGTGCCTTAAATCGTTGTTTCGTGACCCGAAGGGAATCATGGAGATACGAGACATGATGGTACCGTATCGGGACAACTCTTTGATTAGTACATCGTCGGATACAAATGGGGGGCAATTTGATATCACGACTTTTATCGCTGGGCTATCTAGTGGGGAAATCATTACAAATAAATCTGGATCGATTGTCAAACCCTGTTCGACAATTTGTGGGACACAATCCACGTCGGACAAAAAAATAACGATCCGCTTGTTCATCCGTGAAGCGGCAACAACCTTGTCGATCCCGACAACACGACCGGTTGCGAGGACAACGTCCTCGACACTAACCTCACGTTCCGGAGGTACACAAAAGAACCCGTGCTTACGGGTCAGGCTCTGAAAGGCCGTAAATCGAGATAGTGCAGCTGCCATGCTGGAACAGCTGCACTTACAACCCCTCCCCAACTCGGGGAGGGTGAATATATAATACAATCTTCCCTACCCGAACTCCGGGAATGGGAAGCAATCAGACCTCTCCGATTTCCCTAACTTCGGAAAAGGGAGGCAACAAAACAAACTGAAGGAAGGATAAACGAAAGGAAAAAAAAGGAAATAGAGGTTTAAGATGAAGGAGCAAACACCGATCGGGCGACGCCCAAAAACGGCGAACCCTTACCAGCAATCACCCTGTGCTCTCCGGCTCTCTCTCCCGTCTCAACGTATATGGGAATCACCAGGAAGACTCCACGAACAGGTACAAGGACACAGAGGGGGGAAAACGGGAGGGGGGGGGGGGGGGGGATGGAGCAACAACACAGAGCACTCACAGGCCTCCACAAGCAGACGCCATGACAGTACAACCAGCATACAAACGGCCAGCAGGTGGCGACAGAGAGGAGAGAGAGAGAGCTGAGGACTTGTAGTGGTGGAGAGAGAGTTTAGGACTTGTTGTGGTGGAGAGAGAGTTGAGGACTTGTAGTGGTGGAGAGAGAGAGAGAGCTGAGGACTTGTAGTGGTGGAGAGAGAGTTTAGGACTTGTAGTGGTGGAAAGAGAGAGTTGAGGACTTGTGGTGGAGGATGGAGAGTTGAGGACTGGGGTGAGGAGGTTGAATTAATCAAGGAAAATATTTTGGGAACATGTCTGGTAACTAAACTAGAAAGCCCACTGATCGGTTGGACCTAAATCCAGACATGAACCAAAATGGAAATGGCTTGTTCTTGTCACCTAACCAACTCATCCACCTACATTGCCTTCAGAAAGTATTCATACACCTTGGCTTTTTCACATTTTGTTTTTTACAGCCTGAATATAAAATGGCTTGAATTGAGATTTTTTGTCACTGATCTACACGTAATACCTCATGATGAATGTCAAAGTGGATTTAAAAAAAAAAAATTCACTAAATAATTAAAAATGAAAAACTAAAATGTCTTGAGTCAATCGGGATTCAACCTCTTTGCAATGACACTCCAAATTGAGCTCAGGTGCATGCAATCTTCTTTGGTCATCCTCAAGATGTGTCTTTAATGTGATTGGATCCATGTGTGGCCAATTGAATTGATTGGACATGATTTAGAAAGAAACACACCTTTCTATATAAGGTCCCATAGCTTACAGTGCACGCCAGAGCAGAAACTCTTCCATGAAGTCCAAGGATATGTCCGTACAACTCAGATAGAATTGTGAGGAGGCATAGATCTGGGAAAGGTATTTTTTTATTACAGAAGAAAGTTGACATTGCCCTCTTACAAGAGACCCATGCCAACGACTGCTGTGTAGCAGAGTGGTGTAGGCTCTTCCCCGGCCTGTCCTTTTTTAGTAACGGTGACTCCCATAAAGGCGGTGTCGCAATAATTCTTAGCCCCTCCTTTTCGCCTTCATCGCTTAAATTCGACGAAATACACAAGGGATCCCTAGCATCCCTAGAATTCCACTACTGTGGAAAATTCTATACTATTTTTAATATCTATGCCCCAAGTACGCCTGTAGCTCGGCGAGTTTTTTTTTAATGACCTTGGGACACACCTAACGTCCCTCGACAGCCAAAACGCTCTAAAAAACCAAGACAATCATGTTTGTATTGGTGGAGATTTTAATTGCACCCTCCAACCCCAACTAGATAGGAACAGTGCAGAGCCCCATCCTGCCTCCACAATCCCTCTCACCAAATTTTTAAAACAAATGAATTTGACAGATATATGGCGGGTACAGCACCCATCAATCAGGCAATACACATGGTGTCGGTGCATTCAGGGTAATATTGTACTTGCTCGCTTGGACAAGTTTTATATTAATCCTCCACTTGAACGCCTCGTTCTGTCATCCAAAATTTGCCCATCAGGATTCTCGGACCACAGCGCAACATTTCTCAATTTCTGCCCCCTGCCCGAAACACAAGAGTGCTTTTTGGAAATTTAATAACAACTTACTTGATGATAGTACCTTTAAGGACATTTTCCGGAAATTTGGAATATTCTAGTTGCCTCCCAAGGGAATTTCTCAAACCTCAGACAATGGTGGGATAATGCCAAAACGCACATCAGACTATTCTGCCAACAATATCGTGTGTATGGTGTTCAAGTGGAAAGAAAAACCACAACCTTACTTGAAGATGAAATCCTGGAATTACAGGAACAGCTTCAGGGAACTGCAACTGTGAGCTACCAGGAAATGAGGCAACAAATTCATGGAAAAACGGCCTTACTGAATTCCATATCCGAAAGGCGAGCACAAAATGCTTTATTGCGCCTGAAGATGAGGTACATACACGACCTTGATGCTCCAACCAAATTCTTCTTCAGCCTTAAAAGGGGGGCCTCTTCGTCAATGATTACACGCTTGCTCCATGATGGGGAACTCCTTTATGAAGATGGCAGAATCAGGGAATGTGCCCGGAAACATTTTAAACAATGGTTTATGCGGCATGACATTAACCAGGATGCAATATCGGAACTTGTTTCTAACCTTCCAACATTGGCGGAGGATCAGAAGCAGCAGTTGGAGGATCCTCTTAGGTTACCTGAGCTCACCGCTGCCTTGAAGGCCTTGGAACCTGATAAAGCCCCTGGACTGGATGGGCTGACTAGCGAATTTTTCCAGTTTTTTTGGGACGCCATTGGACCTCACCTACTGCGGGTATTGAATGAATGTTTAGAGGATGGACAACTGCCGTGGAGTTGCCGGAGAGCAGTCACCACCTTAATTCCTAAGAAAGCGGACACCCAACTTATAGAGAACTGGCGTCCTATTTCTGTTTTATGTACGGATTATAAAATTTTAGCCAAAGCCTTGTCTAATCGAATGAAACCTTTTATGAATGTACTAATAGGAGAACATCAATCCTTTTGTATTCCTGGACGTACTATTTTTAATAATATCTTTCTTATCCGTGATACCATTCGGTTTTGTAACAATTTTAATATGAATGTTGGTCTGTTTTTTATTGACCAAGGAAAAGCCTTTGACTGTATTGACCACATGTACCTTTTTAGAGTTTTAGAGAATTTTGGGTTTGGACCTATTTTTATCTCGTACGTAAACTTTTGTATTGTAATATATCCAGTGTTCTTAAAATTAATCAAGTATTGTGTAGCCCCATTGCTGTACAACGGGGAGTACGGCAAGGTTGCCCGCTATCTGGACTTTTATACTCTCTTGCCATCGAACCTCTTCTGCTCCAATTACGTACGCACATTTCTGGCTTCACTGGATCAATTCTTACCACACCGCTAAAAGTCTCTGCCTATGCAGATGATGTCTGTATTTATATAAAAAAAATAGTGCTGACGTCACTGCGGTGGCTCAGGCACTAAAAACATATTGTCAGGCTTGTTCAGGCCAGGTGAACTGGAAGAAGAGTGAAGCCCTTTGGATAGGACCTGGAGATTGCCCGCCAATTGTCCTACCAGGAGGAGTGAACTGGCAGAAAAGTGGCATTAAATACCTCGGTATTTTCCTAGGAGACAACACCTTTGAGGAGCAGAACTGGGTGGGATTACCAGACAAGGTAATGGCAAAACTGGCCCGCTGGAAAGGACTTCTTTCTCAACTTTCGTACCGCGGAAGAACTCTCGTCATTAACAATCTTGTCGCCTCTATGCTATGGCATAAGATGATATGCCTACAACCGCTCGGGAGCCTTCTTATTACACTGCAAAAGAGCATTGTCGACTTTTTCTGGAGCGGGAAACACTGGCTCCAACCCCCCGTGGCATACTTACCACTCACTGAAGGTGGCCAAGGTCTTATTGATATCCGCAGCCGGATTATGGTCTTCCGGCTTCATATCGTGCGCCAACTTGTATATGGAGATGAAGCCCTACTCTGGAGGCCTCTGGCTAACTGCATATTGCAGCTTACATGCAAGCTGGGTTACGACCGAGAACTTTTCTTGATGAACCCTCATCAAATCGATTCATCCTTGCTGCCCACCTTTTACCAAGGGGTGATGAACGCCTGGCAAGCCCTGGCCTTTTCCCGTGAAATGGCAACATACAACATGGAAATGTTGTTGAATGAGCCCCTATGCTACAACCCCTTCCTGGAAAACAGCTTGAATAATAGGAGACTCGTTCAACGTTTTGTTGATGCCAAGCTGCTGCGAGTGAAAGACCTCATGACAGAGTCTGGGAGCTGCTGGCTGAGTGCTGCCGCTGTGGCACAAAAAACCGGAATAAAATCTGTTAGGATCATCTCTCGGTTCCTTCAAGGGATATCCACAACGTATCGTAATACCTGCGAGGAACTTGGCCCTTCCCCCGAGGAAACAGCGGGTGACTTCCCCAAACTCCTCGTCTTCAGCCCGCCACTTAATCTGTCCCCTGGCCTGAACAGCCCTGATGATACTGCATTATCCCTTCCCGCCTTTCCAAAGAAAACTTTGTACAACGCGTACGTTAAAATTTTATACGCAAAAACATTTTCTGAGCACCCGAGGCTTCGATGGTGGGATGTTTTACCCCCAATACCCCCCAATTGCCCCAATTGGCGAAGTTTTTATCTCTTGCCTACTCCAAAGTATGTTGGAGATATTCAATGGAAACTTGTACACTGGATTTTACCTTATAATGTTTTACTGAACCGGTTTTCTACTGCTAACTCTAATCTATGCCCTTTCTGTGCATCCATTGAAACCCTACCGCATATATACCTTGAGTGTGAACGATTGCAACCTCTTTTTACATTCCTTCAGGAACGCTTTGTGAAGCTTGGTTCCCTCTTCAATCACAATGTTTTTATTTATGGTGTTTTAGGACCGTCTTCCCTTAGAAATGTGGTTTTAATGAATTTTTTAATTGGCCAGGCCAAGTTTGCAATTTATAAATCCAGGAAGAAAAAAATGGGAAACGCTTCTGACTCGTCATATGATGTACTGCTCACCTTTAAGGCTCTTGTAAATGCAAGACTAAAGCTAGAGTACCGGTTTTTTTAAATGAACAAGAATTTAACATGTTTTAAAGAAAAGTGGGTTTTTAATGATGTCATATGCACACTTGATGATGATGATTTGATAATAACTTTTCCTTGAGACCATTTTTATTGTGTTTTGTTTCTTTATGACTGAACATAACTGATTTTTTGTACTCTTGTAATAAAAGGAAGAAACAGTCAGTCTCTCTATCTCTCTATCTCTCTATCTCTATCTCTTTCCCTCTCTATCTCTTTCCCTCTCTATCTCTTTCCCTCTCTATCTCTTTCCCTCTCTATCTCTTTCCCTCTCTATCTCTTTCCCTCTCTATCTCTCCAACTCTGTCGTGGCTCTGACTTCGTGAAGGCGGGGGTACACCATCCTGGATATTGTCCGGGGCTATACAACAACAACAACAACAACAACAACAACCATTATAACTATTTAGAATTACCTTTATAACCCTTTAGAATCACCCATTATAATTACCCTTTCGAATTACACTTTGCACTCGCTTTAGAATTACCCTTTATAATTACCCTTTAGAATTACCCTTTAGAATTACCTGTTGGAATTACCCTTTACAATCACCCTTTAGAATTACGTGTTTGAATTACCCTTTGGAATTACCTGTTAGAATTACCCTTTACAATCACCCTTTTGAATTATCTGTTAGAATCACCCTTTAGAATTAACCTTTAGAATCACCCATTATAATTACCCTTTAGAATTACACTTTGCACTCACGCTTTAGAATTACCCTTCATAATTACCCATCCGATTTACAATTTCGAATTACCCTTTTGAATTACCCTTTAGAATTACCCTTTAGAATTACCCTTTAGAATTACCCTTTAGAATTACCCTTTAGAATTACCAGTTAGAATTACCCTTCAGAATTACCCTTCAGAATTACCCTTTAGAATTACCAGTTGGAATTACCCTTTAGAATTACCTGTTAGAATTACCCTTTAGAATTACCCTTTAGAATCGCCCTTTAGAATTACACTTTGCACTCACGCTTTAGAATTACCCTTTATAATTACCCATCCGATTTACCCATTCGAATTACCCTTTAGAATTACCCTTTAGAATTACCCTTTAGAATTACCCTTTAGAATTACCCTTTAGAATTACCCTTTAGAATTACCCTTTAGAATTACCTGTTAGAATTACCTGTTAGAATTACCCTTTAGAATTACCCTTGAGAACTACCCGTTATAATTACACTTTTGAATTACCCTTTTGAATTACCCTTTAGAATTACCCTTTAGAATTACCCTTTTGAATTACCCTTTAGAATTACCCTTTAGAATTACCCTTTAGAATTACCCTTTAGAATTACCCTTTAGAATTACCCTTTAGAATTACCCTTTAGAATTACCCTTTAGAATTACCTGTTAGAATTACCTGTTAGAATTACCCTTTAGAATTACCCTTGAGAATTACCCTTTAGAATTACCCTTTAGAATTACCCTTGAGAACTACCCGTTATAATTACACTTTTGAATTACCCTTTTGAATTACCCTTTAGAATTACCCTTTAGAATTACCCTTTAGAATTACCCTTTAGAATTACCCTTTAGAATTACCCTTTTGAATTACCCTTTAGAATTACCCTTTAGAATTACCCTTTAGAATTACCCTTTAGAATTACCCTTTAGAATTACCCTTTAGAATTACCCTTTAGAATTACCTGTTAGAATTACCTGTTAGAATTACCCTTTAGAATTACCCTTGAGAATTACCCTTTAGAATTACCCTTTAGAATTACCCTTTAGAATTACCCTTTAGAATTACCCTTTTGAATTACCCTTTTGAATTACCCTTTTGAATTACCCTTTAGAATTACCCTTTAGAATTACCCTTTAGAATTACCCTTTAAAATTACCTGTTGGAATTACCATTTAGAATTACCCTTTAGAATTACCCTTTAGAATTACCCTTTAAAATTACCCTTTAGAATTACCCTTTTGAATTACCCTTTAGATTTACCCTTTATAATTACCCTTTATAATTACCCTTTGGAATTACCTGTTAGAATTACCCTTTAGAATTACCCTTAAGAATCACCCTTCAGAATTACCTGTTAGAATTACCCTTTAGAATTACCCTTAAGAATCACCCTTCAGAATTAACCTTTAAAATTACCCTTTTGAATTACCTTTTAGAATTACCCTCTATAATTTAGTATCTTTTGCCTCAACAGTTGCTGAGAAATAGTTAGGCAGTTAAGAGGAAGCATCGTTCATTTTTTCAGGAAAGCACCAAATTTGGCACAGATGTAGTATGGACCTATACAATTGTTTTCCTGAGGGGCGCCCAAAAATTCAGAAAATTCAAAAAATCCAAAAGAATGTCCTGGATGCCGTGAAAAAGGGGAGAAAACGGGTATTGATTCGAACTGTAGATTCTGATATTGTGGTCTTGGCAATAGCACACTACTTTACCTACCAATCACACGGTGTGGAGGAACTCTGGATTGCCATTGGCACTGGTAAAAGCTACCGCTACCTCGCCATCCATAAAATTGCCACCGGCCTTGGCCGCAGGAAGTCCGAGTCTAGAAAGATATGTTGCCATCCTCTATGACCGGACTACCGAGATAAAGACAGTGAATGACATGTGCCGACACTTGTTCACGAAGAAGGCAAGAACAATTGATCACATTCCCCCAACAGCAGACGTCTTCGAACAACACCTAAGACGTTCATGTTTTCAGGCTGGACACGTATGGAGTCAGGCACTTGTGCCCTACCCAGAACTTCCATCACCAGCTGATTGGGGCTGGATGAAAACAGGGACTTCTTGGACACCAATTTGGACCACAATACCACTGATACAGGAGGCATGTTCAGAGCTTACAGGCTGCCATTGTAAGTCGGCCTGTAAAGGCAACTGTAAATGCTCCAGGGCAAATCTGCCCTGCACATCACTGTGTGACTGCGATGGACAGTGCTTGTAGTACTACGCGTCTGTGCGAGAGCCTCCATCTTTCAAGTGCCCACAATATTTTAAGTTAAAACTGCAACTGTGTGTAACTTTGATTTATTAATACCATTCCATTGTTATCAGAGACCACTAAAACAATGTGTATCACTTGGAATTGAAATTTTACCTAAAATACTATGAGAGATTCAAGGAAAATGGAAACACCATGGCGGCCATCTTGAAATTAAAGATGATGGATGCCAATGTTTATGCAATTGATCCCATTGGATTCAGAGACCATGAAAACATGGGGTAAGACACTGGAACTGTGGTGTTATCGCTCATAGTAGCCGGCGAAGCCGGTGTTGTGAATAAACGCGTATGTATTATGTTGAAAACCAGATTATGTTGGATCCCTTGGCTTGAGAATTCCGAAGCTGTGACGCACCAAATCGCTCAATGGAGGCCGCCATCTTGCGGATGCGGAAGTATGCATAACAAATTGAAAAACGTTCAATAGGAGTTTGTTTCACCCGTCTTTGTTTGATTCACAATCTTATGCACCTCTAATTTGTAATTAAAATACTTTAAGGACCAACCTCGGCCTGCACGGGCCTGGTTATCTTCAACGAAAATCGTCACCAAACACCGGAACCAATGAGATGCGAGCATTTGAAAAAATATTTCAGAAACCAAATCACTCAATGGAGGCCGCCATCGTCCGGATGCGGAAGTTTGCATTAAGAAAATGAGAAAACGTTCAATAGGAGTTTGTTTCATCCGTCTTTGTTTGATTCACCATCTGATGCACCTCTAATGTGTAATTAAAATACTTTAAAACCAACCTCGTTATCTTCAACGAAAATCGTCACCAAACACCGGAACCAATGAGATTCGAGCATTTCAAAAATTATTTCAAAAAAGCTTATTACGCGTTTGGGAGGGTGAAAACTGCGTCAAATATTCTAAAATTGACGAAGAACTATTTTTTAGAAATCTCGCGGCCGTAGGGGATAGTTTTTCACGGCCGGAAATATCCGAAGTTGAGACGGAATTCACCGAATTAATCGAGAAGTAAATTTTATCAATTTAAATTTTAATCTCAGCCAGAATGCAAATGGTGTCATTTTGAACTAGGTACGGTACCTACTACACCTACCTACTACCAACTACCTAACCTACTGATGCCATAGTGATGGGTAAAATAGTGGCAAGAGGCTTTGGCTTCGCCGGCTGATTGCGGCTTTGCAGTCGGGTACTAGTGTAGAGGTTATTGAGGGAAATAGGTCACAGAGGGCGGTCATGCTGAAATTCAATATGGCGGCCACCAGGGGTTCTGAATTTTTGGGCGCCCCTCAGGAAAACAATTGTATCGGTCCATACTACATCTGTGTCAAATTTGGTGCTTTCCTGAAAAAATGAACGATACGCCCTATTTTTCGGTTTTAACCGCCTAAGTAGAAGGATGTACTACAGACGAGGAAGTTGAAATTGATAATATTGTTGACAAGTGTTGTATCAATAAGTATAATTCGGAGTTCTATTTTAAATGTTCCATTGACTAATATCCCACTGGCTTTGGATTCGCACAGCAAGGCACGAAAACTCATTTTGTCAAGATTAGAACCAGATTGATCAGGAATCCAAACTCCAGTGGTGTTGAGTAATCATGGAGATAAATGAGATGCTGCTTACTTTCTGCTGTTTAATTAATAATCCCACAAAAAGTATCATCTCCTTCTTCCTCTCCCTAACACATAAAAACAAGTATTTTAATTTGTTACTAATGCTGATTTTTTTTTTTAATGGTCTTAAGCTCATAGAGGATCTGGTACATATATGGCAGACAAGATGAAGACATTGGTAGACACAAATGTTACAGCATACTTTTGCAGGAGTTGCAAGGATATTGTGAGACAATGGAGAAACATATGGTACGTGAACCTCGATCCCCTGAATTGTGAAACTAAAACGGTACTTGGTAGAGCACATACCTCCACCAGACATAACGGTTTACGTTTTCTATCCCACTGATAGGCCGGATCTGGAGCTGAACCAAAATCTAAACGACTTGTTATTGTCACCTAACCAACTCATCCACCAAGTTTTGTCATAAGTCGTCCACAACTTTTTGAAATATCATGTTATCTATCGTATCATGCTATGATCAAAAGTTCAGGTGGGACTGCAAAAGGATAACCGACAGGTTGTCCTTTTTTGGTCTACATTTGTGAGTTTGACCCTTGCTGGTTTGCTTGCGTCATTAACTGCTCGTCCCTTAACGCACCTTCTTCGTACTTATCACCAATGGTAAACTGAACTCTTCACGTGCACTTTCAAAGAACTTACACCATCATGTAATATGAGTTGCTGTAAATGGAGAGCACTGAACAACAGTTCACACGAAGTGTTACCTGAAAATGAATTTGATTTGAACGGTTGGCTTGTAAGGTTTCAAAGCTTGAAAGGCAACTGAAAATAAGCTGCGAAACAGGATACGCAAGAAGGCATACAAACCCTGGTTGTTTGGAGGAATTTAAGACTTGATGCATTGACAACAATGAATAAAGTGCACGCCACATTAACGTGGTACAAAACACAACACGACAGATCATTCAACAATGCAGAGCCTTGTGAAGAAATGTGTTCAGGCAACCCCCCTCACCAAACAGGTCACAGAGTGTGACCCCGTCATAGATTAAAAACATTTTAATAATCTATCATATTGTTGCGGATATGAGGATTGTATTTTTTTGATTGTGTTGTATTGTATTGTAAATTGTTATGAATTATTGCTTTATTCTGAGCCCTCCTTGCTCCAGTCTGTTGTATAAAGGTCAAAGGGCGTTCCGGTAGTTAATTCCATAAAGCATACATTGAAGGACACTATAATACCCTTGTTCAGTAGTTTATTTCCTTATTCTGTGTATTAGGTTAAGGCCTTGTCTTCCATTAAAATGACACTCCATTGCACCAAGTGAAATAGATAGATCCCCTTTCATTCCCATTCCCAAAAACCGCAATTGCCAACTGTTCCCTCCGCGACTCCATTCGCCACGAGGTAGGCTCGGAGAAGAAGGGCGTGTCTCCACCTCGTCATAGAGGGGAGGAGTGAGCCAGCCCCGAACAACCAACCAAGCACAAGGGGTTTGGTTTGAGAGGGCGGAGGAAGAGCGATCGAGGAGGTTCGCGAAGGTTGAGGGGCGGGGCCTATATAACCCGCCGCGGGACGCTCCCCAAGCAGATGAGCTTTTACAGAGATGAGTTCTGAGTTCTGCAAAGAGACGAGCTTCAGAGAGAAGTGCACAAGGAGGGAAGAGAAGCAAAAAGGAAGCCTTTAACAGAAGTGCGCAAGGAGGGAAGATAAGCGAGAAGGAAGCCTTTAACACAAGTGCGCGAGAGAAGCGCGGGGAAGCCTTGAGAGAAGTGCACGACGTCACCCTGCTCGCTCCCAGCCTGACGAGGCCCGGTTTGCTGTGCGCCCTGCAAAGCCTTCCAGCTTGTGGTCCGAGCTGAACCTTCCTCCCGGTCCAGCCAATCGTTCCTGCCTCCATTCCCCATTCGCGTGAGTTTGTTCTGTTTGTTCTGTCCTGGGTATTTAATTAAGTTTGTATAAGCTGGTGTTGGGACCTGGTGTTGGGAGAACCCTGGTGTTGGGCTAGCGGCTAGGGTGCCGGCTTAGGATCCTAGGATCCTGGGTTCGAATCCCGGTCGATTGCTGAATTAACGCCAGGGGGGTTGACTCAGCCTGTCATCCTTCCGAGGTCGGCAAATTGAGTACCAGTTCACTGGTAATTCCCTGTTTGTCGTTAAAGGCGGCAAAAATGGTTGGCGTCAGGAAAGGCATCCGGCCGTAAAACATTGCTTCAAAAAGGGGACCAAAAAACAACAACAACCACGGTGCCCGAAAAAGGCCAACCCCCGCTTTGCGGGGAAAAATGGCCTCTAAAGGTGGTTATATCTAAAGGTGGTAAGCTAGTAATTTTCACTGTGTCACCTGCTTTTTCCATGTTCCCTGTATATAATTTTGACTGCTCCTTTTGCTTGTGTGTGTAAATAATAAATCCCGTTACTCTTCTGTACATCTTCTTCTTCCTCTTTACATTCGGTTGTTTTAGAGGTTTCCACATTGAATATCTGTGGCGCGATCTGGCCAACGTTCGGGAATCGGGTGAATCGGGGAAACTGTTCGGCCACGGTGCCTCCGCTCGGCAAACCAACATCCTTAACCGCGGACCGTAACAATATCATACGACAACATTAAACACACAACAGGCATTTTAAGGCCATTTTCCCTGCTATAGCGGGGGTTAACCATGCGGTCCCCATGACAATCTTCTCCATTTTTCTGTATTTTCTACATCTCCCCTTGTTAACCCCCTTGCCCGCATTTCTTCTTCCACCACCTTTAGCCAAGTCTTTCTCGGTCTTCCCCGTCCTCTACTTCCTTCTACATTCATTTCCATCACTCTTCTCAACCAGTCACTTTCATCCTTCCTCAACACATGACCAAACCATCTCAACCTGTTCCTCTTCACAGAATCTATCACAGGCTCTATTCCCATCATCTTTTGCAATTCATCATTTGTCTTCCTCTCTCTCAACGATACTCCACACATCCACCGAACCATTCGCATTTCCACCCTTTCCAGCCTTCGTTGCTGCTCTACGTTCATTACCCATGTCTCGCTCCCATAAATCATAACACTTCTCACACGTGCAGCATACACCTTTCCATTCAGCTTCAACGACACTCCCCTCCTTGTCAGCACGCCACTCAGTTCCCGAAACTTCTTCCATGCACATCTCACTCCAGCAACCATTGCCAAGTCTGATCCACCTTCTCCATTCAGCATGATTCCGAGGTCGCAAAATGCTTTCACACCTTCCAGCTTCACTCCGTCTCCAAGATCCAACTCAACATTTTCTCCATCTGCAGCTCCCTCTGTGCACACCTTACACTTGAATGTAGCTGCCACACTGGTTAATGACCCTCTCAGACCACTACATTTTTGATGAACCCACTCATCGCACATTGTACATTGAATGGGGTTCACTCCGACACCCTTCCTGCACACAGCACACAGCCACTTCCCAGTTCTTTCCACCTCCCCACATGCTTTACCACTTGCCATCACCTTTGTCTTTCCGATATTCACCATCAGACCTTTTGTCTCCATACATTCCTTCCACTTGTTCATCTTCTCCTTCAGTCCATCCATACTTTCCACAATCAACACCAGATCATCTGCATACAACAACTCCCACTGTAAACCCTCCTCTACATTCTGAGCCAGCACCTCCATCACAGCTACAAATAGTAGTGGACTTTGTACCGACCCCTGATGCAGTCCCACCTTCACCTCAAACTCACCACTGTTCCAGTCCTTCGTCCTTACAGCTGTGCGCCCTCTTTCGTACATTGCCATCACTACTCTGATCAACCAGTTGTTATACTAAATACTCAATTCATATCATACTAAAACAAGCATTGAGTATTGCACTGCAATACATGTCCCCTACCGGCAGTCTGTCGTCCGGAAAACTGTTGGGGAAATTACCAAGGGTTATTTACCCACAGGTTCTGAATCTTTCCCAATCGCTAATTACCTCAGGACAGGCTCACCTGTGATTCGCACTCGGGACTTCGATTTATACTCCTTGCAGACAGGTCAGCAGAAGCACGAGAAAATAAGTTGTTGATAAAGAACCTTTCGAGTCGCTAAATATCAGTAATTTATTATATTTTCCGGTTCACGATCAATGATTCATGTGTATATATATGTTGCTCGGCTTGGCTCCACCCCTCTCGAAAGCACGCGCTGTGTCGCGCTGTTGACGTTCGCAGACGAGGCTGAGGGCGCGCGGTGCGGCTTGAGGAGAACTCTGGAATAAACAAGAGATATCCTTTAAAAAACATTTTTTTCGTTTAATTAATGATATCTGCCAAACCATGTGCCCTATCGCAAATTCAAAAGTACATTTTAGTAGACTGACATGCAGAACAGATCTGTGAAGTTTCCCCTTGATTGGATCAAAAATGAGGGAGGAGCTCGCTTTTAAAGGTCCATGCTTAAAAATGTCATAACTCTGAAACCATGTGATGCATGACGTCATGCTCGTTGACTTTTTTGTTCGTCATGGGTATGCGATTCTACCTGCAAAGTTTGGCCTCGATCTGTTCAGCTGCTGCAGAGAAAAAGTTTTTTTTTCGTGTTTTCACGAAAAACAATATGGCGGCCGAAGCACGTGACCCGTGACGTCATAATTACCATTAAAATATTGTACAGACCGAGTCCCCCCTACGGTGAAAATTTGATCTCAATCGGTCCTATTATTGCAGAGAAAATCTTTTTTTAAAGGAAATTAAAACTTAAAATGGCACTGAGTTAATGATCATCAGAATTGTCAGAATTCCCAAAGTTCAAAGTGCCATAACTTTGTTAAAAATGATCGAAACGTCGTGAAGTTCGAACTTGACCTGTAACTTATCATGAGGAAACCATATGCCAAGTTTGAAATCATTAGCATTAAGCGTTTAGCAAAAAAAGTCCGGAAAACTGCTCTTTGCGTGACGGACTGACAGACTGACGGACTGACGGACGGACGGGATGGCGTGCAAACGTCTTGTCCCCTCCGGTGTGCACCGGTAGGGGACTAATAAGGCAATTTTCTCTGTGAATGCATGTGTGTGTGTGTGTGTGTGTGTGTGTGTGTATATATATATATATATATATATATATATATATATATATATATATATATATATATATATATATATATATATGGCTATTTCCACAATAAATGGTCATTTTGACGGACCCTACTTTGAAGTGTATTCTTGACTGGATATGTTGGTCGAAGAATGTGAGCTAAATTCTGTTTGAGAGCACATGTAATAAAGTTATAATGGAAAAAAAATCATCGCCGAGTCGTGCCTCGTTTCATTTGTGTGGGAGTGTAAATACTAATGAACAAGCATTCTGAGTATTGCGCTGCAATACATGTCCCCTACCAAAGTTCAAAGTGCCATAACTTTGTCAAAAATGATCGAATATGCAAATTTATGCACGGTTGATGCTGGTTTTCAAACTTGATCTGAGGTATGCTGAGACACGTGTGTCACGCCTCGCCTCGTTGATAAGCCCGCAAGGTCGCTCCGTGGAGCGACCTGCACGTATTGCACTGTGTGAATTATATAAATTATTACCAACTCAGTCTGAGGTACTAGCGATTCAGGAGATATCCATTTTTTTATGGCACATTGGAGAAGCCAATGCAAGGTTTCTTCTTCCTCAGCTTGTCACAACTCTGTCGAATGCGATCTAGTTAAAAAAGTCAGAATTTGACCAAATCTGTTTTATTCGTTTGTTAATATACCTCAGCTATTGACAAATCTTAAATTAGAATTTTATTTGAGGTTAAAATGACTGCGACAGGTCGTGTCCAACGATGCTTTCAGTCTGTACATGTGATAAATAATATTAAATCCGCACACTTGCCGCCTCTTCTTCTTCACGAAATAACAACTTCTAGCTTCCAGACCTTACATCTAATCTTGAAATTTTGCACACTTGTTACTCTTCATGACTTCTACTAAAGTATGAAGTTTCATGTCGATCAATAAAGCGATTCATGAGATATCCATTTTAAAAATATTTTCGTTTAATTAACGATATCTGCCAAACCACGTGAGCTATCGCAAATTCCAAAAGGACATTTTAGTAGACTGACATGCGGAACAGATCTGTGAAGTTTCCCCTCGATTGGATCAAAAATGAGGGAGGGGCTCGGTTTTAAATGTTAATGCTTAAAAACGTCATAACTCTGAAACCATGTGACGCATGACGTCATGCTCGCTGACTTTTTTGTTCGACATGGGTATGCGATTCTGCCTGCAGAGTTTGGCCTCGATCTGTTCAGCCGTTGCAGAGAAAAAGGGGTTTTCGTGTTTTCACGAAAAACAATATGGCGCCCGAACCACATGACCTGTGACGTCATGATTACCATTAAAATATTCTACAGACCGAGTCCCTCCTATGGTGAAAATTTGATCTCAATCGGTCCTATTATTGCAGAGAAAATCTTTTTAAAAGGAAATTAAAACTTAAAATGGCACTGAGTTAAGGATCATCAGAATTATCAGAATTCCCAAAGTTCAAAGTGCCATAACTTTGTCAAAAATGATCAAAACGTCGTGAAGTTCGAACTTGATCTGTAACTTATCATGAGGACACGATGTGCCAAGTTTGAAATCATTAGCATTAAGCGTTTAGAAAAAAAGTCCGGAAAACTGTTCTTTGCGTGACGGACTGACGGACTGACGGACTGACAGACTGACGGAGGGACGGCGTGCAAACCTATAGTCCCTTCCGGTGTACACTGGTAGGGGACTAATAAAATGTT
Source organism: Myxine glutinosa (assembly GCF_964187855.1). NCBI lineage: Eukaryota > Metazoa > Chordata > Myxini > Myxiniformes > Myxinidae > Myxine > Myxine glutinosa. The sequence continues at coordinate 328,861,502 of NC_136261.1, forward strand.
ACTAATTCGTAAGTGTGTTGTCCGTCAAATTGTTACGTGGGTAATATCATGTCATTCCCAAATCGGTAAGCATGGTGAGCACCGCTGCACAATCCATTGAAACACGGTTTCTTAGCAGACCTCGCTTACCCACTACCAGCATCACAAAACAATCGCTAGTTCCATGGGAATCTCGGCACTACGATCTGTCCAATGTGTTACATGGGTAAGCAATTACGTGAGTAATGTTACTGAGTTTTATTGATGGCTTAAATTAAAATGGGAAGTGGTAAAAACATCCAAAAACATTGCTCTCGTTTCATACCAGTCCTCTTCAACCACGACAAATATGCTGCATTCCCAAATTCACTACATCTCATAAAAAAAATCCCTACCCATACTACGAAAAGAGACGGTTTCCATCCTCACCACATCGGTAATCTCGCCACGTAACGGACGACGGAACAGGCGATTTACAAAGTCGGCCTTATTTGACATTTGTGAACGGAAGGTATAAGCACCCCTGCATATTTTGTTGCAAGCATAAAATGTGTACATCTTCCGACTATTTTACAACTCTGCTGTCTTACTCACGCAATATTTTTACGGACATGCGTTACGTGGGTAATGAAGTTTTGCGGTCTCCCAAAAAAAACTATGAAACAGAAATAGATTGAACTCTAACTGAATTGAAAGAACTGACCGTAGTGTTCAACAATAACTAAAATAATTATCACCCAGATTTCAAACAGGGCCAACCTGAGAGACATGAACATGATGTACAATACAACAGTACACAAAAAGTGCTTTCTGTATCACACTCTTTCATACAATACACTCCCACACAAATGAAACGAGGCACTACTCGGCGATGATTTTATTTCCATTATAACTTTATTACATGTGCTCTCAAACAGAATTTAGCTCACATTCTTCGACCAACATATCCAGTCAAGAATACACTTCAAAGTAGGGTCCATCAAAATGACCATTTATTGTGGAAATAGGTGTGTGTGTGTGTATATATATATATATATATATATATATATATATATATATATATATATATATATTAGGGTGGTGCTCAAAATAATTTTTTTAAAATATTTACTGGGACATGGCTTTATGTTGTTCCTTTTGTTCCAAAATGAAAAGACACCAAATATGAAAGCAATATGATTTTATTTAGGGGTGCCACATCAGCCTTCAAACTAAAGGTGTCTGCAAAACTTTTCTATATATGGATCGAAAGCAAAACCAGAAGTTTGTTTTATGAAAATCCACCCTCCACTCACTTTTTGTATTCTAGCAAACACAAGTTACAATAGCTGCACAAATAGCACTATATTGCTATGAAAACTCAAATTCAATGATGACAATCCAAATGTTCAGTTCATAAAATGAAGAGACACCATATCACATAATATTTAAAAACCCAAATATAATGAGAAATGTAACTCCTATTTCTGGGCCTGTTTCACCACTGTTGCCTTCCTGGCATCGGGGTACATCTTCCTGTGAGCAGCAACAACTTGGAGCAGAGCTTGCTTTTGCTCTTCATCCTTTGTAAGGAGCTTATTGTAGTCTTGTATCAATGCGACACCCCTTTCTGCCCTGTCGTTCACCACGACTAAGCCACTGGCGGCTTTCTTTGCTTCCTGAAAGCTGGTTTCCTGCTCCCATGAACCAGGATCCTTATCCATCCAATCAGTTGGGGTCCCTAGGATGCTGAAGAAATGCTTGGTGTGTTTTGTTATGAGGCCAGCGATTGACAGGGCGGTTCCTCGTTTGATAGCTGGTCTCTTTGGAGAGGGGTTTTCACAGTCATTTTTCAATGCTTCAATCATATTGATCTTGCTTTCTTTGTCAATTCTGGTGTCAAAGAATGCAAATTCCACTAGTACTGGGCTCATGTACCACGTGTGGCGGCCAAGTGCCTTCAAGGCTGCCTGAGCCATTTTCTGATTGATTTGTTCAAACTTTTCCAACTTCTTGAAGAGGTTAATGTCATTCAGGGGAGCCTCAATAGCTTGTGGAGCCCGAAACCAAGCCTGTACATACACAAGGCAGACAAAAATGTTGAAGGCTCGGAGTTCTCTCGCCTCTCGAAGTGTCAAGTGGAACTCTGACCGAAACATGAACACCTGTAGTGAATATAGTGCTTTTGCCATCCATCTGGCTCTGTGCATTGCTCCTGGAGCCATGATCCGGATTCCACGAGGTGGGATTCCTCCCATGTAGATGACAGTCAGTTCTAGGAGTTCACGATAATCATCTCGTGGCTGCTGATCTTTCAAACACACAAGAGCAAATTCCAGAGCTTCATCCATCATGTCATTGTTCTGTGCAAACTCAGCTGCCGTATCAGGATCTGTGAATCCATTTTTTGGTTGGTGATGGGCAATGGACGGCCACTCCGCCTGAAACCGCTTAAAAAGCTGGATGTCAGGGCCTGATGAAGGACCGAAAAGAGTGGTGAATACATCTCCCAGAATGATTTCGTGTGCATGATGGCGGCAAGCCAAATGAATTAGTTCAGTCTGTAGCTTCTTTTCAATGAGGACAGCAGCCCCTCCACGAACACCTGAATTGCTGGCCGTTGTGTCAAAAGACAAAGCCTTCACCTTGCCCACAAGGTTCCAGCTCTTCAGTGTGTCCACTACAGCGGTTGCCATAGCTTCTCCTCCCCCGTCAGGTAACTTGGGAACATTCAACAGCTGCTCCATTCCATGGTACTGGTTGGACACAAGGATTGGAAGACGATCCACCTTCACATGCACAAAATCTCCAGTGACATCGGGAAGAAGCTTTCCATCCCAATGGACCACTAAAGGACCCTGCACATTATGATGAAATGCTTCTTTTATTTCGTCCATGGTTTTGCATCGATGCATCATGCGATTCCGCCGCACTGTCCATCGGTTCAGTGCCAGCTCTGCAGGATCCCATCCTACTGCTCTACAAATGGATGCCAAGTTGTGGACAGCCATTCGGTCACTTGTTTTCGTACGATCCAAAGAAGCTGCAACTTCAGGAGTGACAATGTTGATAGGCCTTCTTTTCTTGGGACGAGATATCCCACCATCAGATGATGAAGAACCAGCCTGTGCCGTGGTCTCAGAATCAGAGTCTGAGTCTGTGACTTCCATAGCAGTAGCACCCTTCATGACCATTTCCTGTCTCTTATTTTCCTTCTCTGCCTTAGTCTTCTCCTTTTCTTCCCTTTCTTTCTTTCGCTTCGTTTTTGCTTCCAACACAGTGTCTACAGATCCCATTGAAGCCTTCCTCTCTGAGAATTGATCGTGAAGAAACTTCCTGTCCTCGGGGTTGGTGATTATGGCCTCCGAATCTGCATGCCTAAGATCAAACGTCTTCTCCAAGGAGGCCTTGAAGGATGCTTCCTTTTTCTCTTGGGTCGCACCACCCCGCTTTGCACCTTTTTGGAGGCTCCTCCATTCTTCATATAGCCTCTCCAAACGATGGATGCAGTGCTACTTCGTCGTTGTAGGTAGGTGAGCTTTTTCCCAGAACTTCACAACCTCTTCAATGGTGAGGGTTGCACTCTCCCGGGCAGTGCGATTCTCCTTCTTCAGGTGATGGAAAAACAGGACAAGAGATTGATGCACAGTCGGGAGCTTGGCACCTTTGATGGCATCTCCAGAAGTGGACCCAATGAGATACACATTATCCTGAGCCCGAGTTTTCAATGAAACACTGATACTAGCACATGCCATATCTGCAAAATACGCAAGAATGTGGGTAAAATCCTGTTAATTCTTACTCCACAGGGTCACTCTCTACAAAAGAGCCACAGTCAATAAGTTAGGCCTACATATTACACACTAAAAAAGCGTACCCCTGACCCCGGGAACCTGTACAAAACATGCATGAAAATTGCCCAGATAGTGATCATAGGAAGTCTCAAAACTGTATGTATAATATATTGTATATAACTATATATATAATGTATAATGTGTATTTATGTATATTTATTATTTAATGTATATTTTATGTATAAATTTAATGTATATTTAATTATAATGTATATACAGTATATTGTATAACTATATATTTATTTATTATATTTAAATTTTAATATATTATATTTATTTTTAATATATTATTTAATGTATTATATTTGTCTATATTTGTATAATTGTCTATCGTATAATTGTATATATAATGTATAATATAATATATTGTTACAGACACGACTTTGATGTTAAGGTGGGCCGAGCGGAATGGCCGTCGTGTCCGCACAAATTACCCGACTATACTCGACGTTGACGAAGTCGCGCGATGCTGGCTCAATAAGAAAAAGAAGACACCCGGCTGGATTACAATAACACAATACGACACCAGGGGTTCAGTTCTCAAGACCTCCGGAGGAGGTTATATTAAGGCGGAAAGGTCAGATTACAGGGGCTAGAGTTATAATCACAGAAAGACAGGCACTTAGACACACTCTTATATTAACCCCGGACAGACGACAGACAAACGGGACAAGGCTGACTCACACGGGGGTTGATGGAAAGGACAGGCGGGGTAGCGATGGCTCCAGGTGCACCTGGGCTCAAAGGTCAGAATCGACTCGGTCCGGTCCAGAGATGCGGGGAGGTCGCAGCGCTCGGATGGCGTCTTGTCTGCTCAAGCTGGGGGCGCATCTCTCTCAGCGCTCGCAGGTGGCTTTCCTTTTCCAAGCTGGGTGCGCATCTCACGTCACATCCGGCGCGGGGCCGCGTATATCCGGCGGGGAGTGACACGCCCTCGGCTCGTTAGCTCCGCCTCGTGGAATCGGCACGTTGCTTCTCATTGGGTGCGTGCGGGGGGTTTACCAGGCTCCGCCCTTGACGAGGAGCTGACAAGGAGCCCCTTCGTGGTAACCCCGTGGAGCGCATGGTCTATGGCGCTAATCGAGCCGGTGTGAGGACGCATCCTCCCCCGCTCCGCCGCCATCTCCTCTGTTGTTGTTGTAATTGTTGGGGAAGAAGATGGAAGGAGGTATGGGAAAGGTCCTAAACTCACTACTGATGCCATATAATCACATTCTGGTGCAACGAAGAGTCATAATTAATGGAGACGAGGCCTTAACTGACATAGAATAAGAATAACTAGGAAGATGTCCGAAAGTTGTCTACGTGTGGTGCGGTGGACCTGGGCACGACATTTAATGGGGGAATAAGGGGAAGGTCGGCTCTACTGATTGTTATTTACATGCAATGGGACTAGGGAATGGGGGATCGGGGAAAGTTGGGGAGTATTGGAGAAAATAGGGGAATATTTACAAGCGGATATGGAGGCCAAATTCCATATTCGCAACAATATATTATTATTATTTAATGTATATTTACTATATATTTATTTTTAATATTATATTTAATGTATATATATAATTATGTATTTATTTTGTGTATATACAGCCCAAAAAATGGGAATTCCTATTTTTGCATGGGGAAAAATTCATCACTGATGTGGCACCCCTAAATATTATTGGATTCCATTCAAATTTGGTGTGGTTTCCTTTGACACCAAAAGGAACAATAGACCATGTCCCGGAGAAAATATGCATTTTGATTTTTTGAAGCCCACCCTAAGATATATATATATATATATATATATATATATATATATATATATATATATATATATATATATATATATATATATATATATATATATATACACTCAACATCAAAATAAACATCAAATCTTTAGAAAGACACTCATTGAAATCCTCCACGCAAAAATGAAAAATATTTGAACACAGAGGTAAGTTCAGCTATCTTTACGAAACACATGTCAATAAACAAGAGGTTGCCTCAATCACAAAAAAGCAAAAAAGCATGAACCATATCTGGTGCAACAAAAGGGGTGGTGCAACAAAAGTCACAGCACTGCAACACAAAGGCACGCACCTGAATACATTCAAAACAATGACACAGGAATGGACACAACACTCCCAACAGTCAAGGACAGAATGACAGCAGTCCTCAATATCGTGTGTGTCCTCCCTGAGCTGTGATGCAGGCTGTACAACTCCGACGCATGCTCTGTACCAGGCGTCTGATGCGGTCCTGGGGAAGTCTGTCCCACTCCTCCTGGAAGCCTTGAATGAGCATTTGCCGATTGACAGCGGTTGATCCCCTCGATGCAAGACATCGACCAAGCTCATCCCTTAAATGCTCAATGGGATTGAGGTCAGGGGAATAAGGCATCCAAGGCATCACTTCAACACCCTGTTCCTTGAGGAAGTTGGTGGTCAGGCGAGCAGCATGGGGTCCAGCATTGTCCTGGTGGAAAACTGTGATGTCAGGATGAGCCTGGAGAAATGGCAGCAGATGAGGTCTCAAAACTTCATTGACATAACGCTGACAAGTGAGATTGCCTTCGATGACGACCACAGGTGTCCTGAAATGGGTGGAAATCACACTGGGTCCTCCCCAACGATTTATCTTGCGAATACAGCATGATGCATACCTTTCCCCACCTCTGCGCCATACCCATTGATGCCCATCAGCAGCATGGAAGCAAAATCTGGACTCATCTCTGAACAAGACTGCACTCCACTGTTGCTGTGTCCAGCGGCGATGCTGCAGACACCATCTTAGTCTGTTCCACCGATGCACTGCATTCAACACTGGACCTCTGCAAGGATGTCTTGCCACCAGGCCCCGACTTCTCAAGTGCCTCCACACAGTAGAGACACTGATGCGGTTGTTGTGGCGACCTTTTGTCACTGCAGCTGTTTGTGTCGCAGGGCGGAAGCGATCATGAAGATGCTGCAGCACAATCCAGCGGTCTTAGTTTGGGGTGGTTACCCATGGTCTTCCTCTTCGTTGACCATCATTCACAGTTCCAGTTTCACTGTAACGCCTGGCCAGGTTTAAAATTGCAGGCTGTGAGCAACCAAGACGTTGGGCAATTGTTCGGTGGCTTACACCAGCCTCAAGCATCCCAATGGCCCTTAAACGTTGTTCAGATGTCAGGCGTGGCCTCTGTATTTACTTGTTGTTTTCCCTTGTCAGAAGCCTCTAGAGTGGCTGTAGACAGCAGTAAATGAATGTCGAACCCCAAGAACTGAAGGATTTCATTATGAGGGTCATTATTTAAAGGGAAAGGTCCCTATACAGAACCACTCAAGCATGCCATTGTTGATCAACTCGGTGATTGAAGTGAAGTTCCCATTACATAATCAGCCATTACAATTGAAGAAACGTGTTTGTAAAGCTGCACATTTCAAAAAATGAAAGTGTTAAGTTTCTTTTGATGTTCAGTATATATACATATATTACCCTTTCGGTTTAGAGTTACTATATATATATATATATATACAGTCACGTGAAAAAGTAAGGACACCCCATGTAAAGTTTGGACTTTTTCAACATACAGGTATTTGATCTTCATTTCAACAATATTGATAGACAAAGGTGATATAATATAACAAATATAATGAAACATTTACATTTTGTAGTCCATTGTAGAATTTAAATGAACATAAATGCAAATTTCGCATGTGGAAAAAGTAAGGACACCTATATTTATCACTACTTCAAATACCTAAAATTAGAATCAGGTGCACCAGCTCAGGTGCAAATGATTAGAACATCGTCAGAGAGAATCTTGGAGGAACCTGTCTTATTTAAACCTCAGACATTTAGTTTGGTTTGCTCTTTGTTGTTGAAATGTACGGCGTCACCATGCCTAGATCAAAAGAGCTCTCTGAGGCCTTCAGAAAGAAGGTTAAAGATGCCTACGAGTCTGGGGAGGGATTTAAAAAGATCTCCAAACAATTTGAAATCAATCATTCGACTGACCGTAAGATCATCTACAAGTGGAGAAGATTCCAAACAACTGCCAACTTGTGCAGGCCAGGCCGCCCCAGCAAGTTCAGCCCGAGAGCAGACCGCAAGATGCTGAAAAGTCTCAGAACCCCAGAATGTCATCACGGGACCTACAGGTAGCTCTTGCCACTGTTGATGTCAAAGTGCACGAGTCTATCATTGGAAAGAGGCTGCACAAATTTGATCTACATGGGAGGTGTGCCAGGAGGAAACCTTTGCTGTCCAGAAAGAACATCAGGGCAAGACTAAAGTTTGTCAATGAAAACCTAGGCAAAGACCAGCACTTCTGGAACAATGTGCTCTGGACAGATGAGTCAAAGGTAGAGCTATTTGGCCACAGTACCAGAAGACATGTTTGGCGAAAACCAAAGACGGCATTTGACCACAAGAACCTGATACCAACTGTAAAGCATGGTGGTGGAAATATTAAGGTTTGGGGCAGCTTTGCTGCATCAGGGCCTGGGCAGCTCACCATCACAGAATCCACTATGAAACCTTCATTGTACCAGAGGGTGCTTGAGGATAATGTGAGGCCATTTGTCGGAAAGTTGAAGCTCAACCGAAGTTGGACCTTGCAACATGACAATGACCCTAAACATACCAGTAAATCCACCAAGGAATGGCTGAAAAGAAAGAAATGGAGGGTTCTGGAATGGCCAAGTCAAAGCCCGGATCTAAATCCCATCGAGATGCTGTGGGGGGATTTGAAACGAGTTGTGCATGCAAGAAACCCCTTAAACATCGCACAGCTGAAATAATTCTGCATGGAGGAGTGGGCAAAAATTTCTCCCAGTCGATGTCAGAGACTGGTGGACAGTTATAAGAAACGCCTACTTGAGGTTGTTTCTGCCAAAGGGGGCAATACCACCTATTAGAGCCAAGGGTGTACTTACTTTTTCCACTGAAGGAAATGTCATCTCTGTTAATTTTTTGTTGAATAAATTATTGCAAAGTCAATTTTTCATTGTTTTTTGTTCAATTAGATCACCTTTATCTATAGAAACTGTTTAAATGAAGATCAAATATTGATATGTCCACATATGTTAAAAAAAAATTTTTTAAACATTTCATGGGGTGTACTTACTTTTTCCACATGCGAAATTTGCATTTATGTTTATTTAAATTATACAATGGACAACAAAATGTAAATGTTTCATGATATTTGTTATATTATATCACCTTTATCTATCAATATTGTTGAAATGAAGATCAAATAGCCGTATGTTGAAATATGTTGCAAAAGTCAAAACTTTACATGGGGTGTACTTACTTTTTCACGTGACTGTATATATATATATATATATATATATATATATATATATATATATATATATATATATATATATATATATATATATATATATATATATGGTGCCATGCCTAAGTATTGGAACAATTAAGTCAATTTATTATTACTGCTATACACTCAAGAAATTTGGATTTGAGATCAAAATATGAATATGAGGCAAGAGAACAGGTCACCTTTCATTTATTGTATTTTTATGCATACATGTTTTACCATTGTAGGACAATATCACTTTTTATATTCAGTCCTCAATTTTAGGTAAGCATAAGTATTAGAACAAATGACTGACAGGTGTTTCTTGTTGCATTGATTGTTCACACATAAAATACCTGTGAATGTCCAGGCTTGGTTTTAGCCTTTGCTTTTCCCTTGGCAGTCTGCCTTTGGAGTCAGCAGGAATAAACCAACATGAAGACCAGAGAACTCTCTATGAAAGAAAAACAAGCAATGTATAAGCTGAAAGAATAGAAGAATTCAATTAGAACCACAGCACAAAAATTGGGCATAGCAAATACAACAATTTTGAATATCTTGAAAAAGAAAGAAACCACTAGTGTACTTCGGAATAGACAACGGCCAGGTCAGCGAATAGACAACGACAAAGGCGACACCGCAAGACGCAAATCTCTCATCAGCACCAAAAATATAAAGGCCAGATTAGGATTTGCCATGTACAGAGGTGAGCCAGTGTTATGGACCAAAGTTTTAGGGACAGATGAGACCAAGAATGCTCACTGCCTTTACCAAATTGAATTCCTTTACATTTCAATTCAATTTCAATTTCAAAAATTTCAATGACCTCCACCAACGAAGCGATAGAAAGGTGAAAGTGTTGAGAAAGGAATGAAAGGAAAGGAATGAAATGAGAGTGATGGGAAGATGGAAGTGTGGAGAAAGGAAGGAAAGGCATGAAGGAAAGGAAGAAATTAATGAGGAAGGAGGTGTGGAGAAGGAAAGTGTGGAGGAAGGAATGAATTAATTTCAAAAATTGCAATGACCTTTACCAAAGCGATAGAAAGGTGAAAGTGGGGAGAAAGGAATGAACTGCATTTGATCCGAACCATACTACCTCATGTGTGAGCATGGTCGAGGTGGTGTCATGGCTTGTATTGCTGCCTTTGGAACTGTTTCACTCATCTTTATTGATGATGGAACTAATGATGGCAGCAGCAGAATGAATTCGGATGTGCACAGAAACATTTTGTCTGTCTATGTGCAAGAAAATACCTCCAAACTCATTGGGAGGCGCTTCACCATGCAGAAAGACAATAACCAAAACTGCCAACACAACCAAGGAGTTCATCAGGGGAAACAAATGGAAGGTTTTAAACTGTCCAAGTCAGTTTCCTGATTTAAATCCAATGGAACATGCATTTCCATTTGCCAAAGAGTACACTAAAATCAGAACCGCCCCAAATCAAACAACAAATGAAAATGGCTGCAGAAAAGGCTTGGCAAAACATCTCAAAGGAAGATACCAAGAGTTTGGTGATGTCGATGGGTTGCAGACTCGATGTAGTTATTACATGCAAGGCATATGCAACCAAATTCAACTATTATATTACTTTACTTTAGTTAATCTGTTCCAATATTTATGCTTCCCTAAAATGGGGGGACTGAACATAAAAAGTGCTAAAAAGTGCTATTGATCTACAATGGTAAAACATATATTCATATAAATACCAATAAATAAAAGCTAGCCTTCTGTACTCTTGCCTCATATTCATCTTTTGATCTCATATCCAAATTTCTTGAGTATATAGCAATTATAACACATTTGAATTCACTGTTCCAAAAATTATGGAGGGCACTGTATGTATGTGTGCATGTGTACATGTATGTATTGTGATGGTGGACCATGGGATGCTCTCCTGGGACTAGTTACGAGAAGCCCGCATAAGCACTATCCTGTAGATAAATCACCTCTCTGGCAGATAACAATGATCCACCTGATGGGTTCTGTTGAGCAAAACATAAATAACATTTATCCACCTGATAGGTTCTGTTGAGCAAAACATAGATTACATTTATCCACCTGATAGGTTCTGTTGAGCAAAACATAGATGACATTTATCCCCCGGATAGGTTCTGTTGAGTAAAACATAGATAACATTTATCCACCAGATAGGTTCTGTTGAGCAAAACATAGATAACATTTATCCACCTGATAGGTTCTGTTGAGCAAAACATAGATAACATTTATCCTTCGGATAGGTTCTGTTGAGCAAAACATAGATAACATTTATCCACCGGATAGGTTCTGTTGAGCAAAACATAGATAACATTTATCCACGTGATAGGTTCTGTTGAGCAAAACATAAATAACATTTATCCACCTGATAGGTTCTGTTGAGCAAAACATAGATAACATTTATCCCCCAGATAGGTTCTGTTGAGCAAAACATAGATAACATTTATCCTTCGGATAGGTTCTGTTGAGCAAAACATAGATTACATTTATCCCCCAGATAGGTTCTGTTGAGCAAAACATAGATAACATTTATCCTTCGGATAGGTTCTGTTGAGCAAAACATAGATAACATTTATCCACCGAATAGGTTCTGTTGAGCAAAACATAGACAACATTTATCCATCGGATAGGTTCTGGTGAGCAAAACATAGATGACATTTATCCCCCGGATAGGTTCTTTTGAGCAAAACATAGATAACATTTATCCACCTGATAGGTTCTGTTGAGCAAAACATAGATAATATTTATCCACCTGATAGGTTCTGTTGAGCAAAACATAGATAACATTTATCCACCTGATAGGTTCTGTTGAGCAAAACATAGATAACATTTATCCATCGGATACGTTCTGTTGAGCAAAACATAGATAACATTTATCCACCAGATAGGTTCTGTTGAGCAAAACATAGATAACATTTATCCACCTGATAGGTTCTGTTGAGCAAAACATAGATAACATTTATCCACCTGATAGGTTCTGTTGAGCAAAACATAGATAACATTTATCCCCCGATAGGTTCTGTTGAGCAAAACATTGATAACATTTATCCGCCGGATAGGTTCTGTTGAGCAAAACATCGATAACTTTATCCCCTGGATAACCTCGTGTTTTTTTTCGTTTAACTTTAGCCTACCTACTCTGGCCCGGATAATACCTTATCATCCGTGGTTAGTGACACATACATAGGTTTGTCCAATTAAAAATGGCAGACGATCGAGCTTTGTTCGACATCTGTCGGACAAACGTTGAAAGGAAATTCGCAAACGTATGAATTAGGGTGGTCCAAAAATTTGAAGATTGGATTTGCATTTGTCCACAAGCCTGCCCCAAATCCTGTTGAAGAAATTAGTTTGTGGTGAAACTTTGAGCTTGATTGGACAATATTTAGAGGTTGCTCAAAATGTTGACAAATTTAAATGAATAATAACACAGAATTTTTAGCATCATACATCAATTCATAGATAATTATCTATTTTCAATTACTCAAATTATTCATTATTGTTGGCTTGCACTTGTCTTCAATGGTATGACCAAGAGATTGTGCAAAAGCACTGGCCACAAACATAGCACGCCGATCTGAGAGATTTACTCTGTCCAGAGTTGCCACTATTGCTGGAGTGATCACCTTGATGGGAGCCTTTTTCGCCTGTTTGGCAGAAGATGGACTTTGGAGTTTGAATTAATTGTCCCCTGAATCAGAGCTTTCAATCTCAGACTCATCATCATCATCATCAACCACAGCCGATGTTGATGGAACAGATTGCATTGCTGTTAGAGTCTCAGCAGCATGTTTCTTCTTTCTTTTATCTTCATTCTCAAGCCTGATACGCTTTCTGTTCTCCTTCACTGCCAGAGTGTTGTCCACAGATCCCATACGTGAACTTGAGGGATCCTCACGCTGCATGATAAGGAATGCTTTGTCTTCTTCATTCGTCATTTTCTCAAGCGCATCATTTGGTGAGATATCGAAGAGGGATTGCAGATCATCTTTGAACATCTGCTCCTTCACTCTATCGTTTTTGAATGTCTTGGTTCTATTTTTCTTTACCAGTTTGTAGGCATCATACAACTTCAAAAGTTGGCGCTCACAGGAATCTACTCTCTGCACTGGAATTTGTGCTTTCTCCCAGTATGCACACACAGCTTGTCCACTAAGTTTGGCACTTTCACGAACTGTATGGTGTTCTTGTATGTGATGGTACACCATTTTCTGCAATGTGCGTCCTTTGGTTGGTAGTCCCCCACATATTATTTCCTTTTCAGACTTGCCCAGCAACCAAACCGTGGAAGAGCTGCGAGTTTCTGCCATCTGAAAAAAGCAGGATAAATTAAAAATGTTATTTTTTGAGCAACCTCTAAATAAGTTCCAATGGACCTCATAGTTGGTTCATATGATCTTTATTAACATAGGAACAAGGGCAGCCTTGTGGAGGATGGATTTGTAATAGTATTAAATATTACATATATCTGTGGACCACCCCAGTGTGGATCCAATGTGTCATGTATGGATGTGCAAATTTTCCCACTGTTCAAACGTGTCTCTTTCCATTTCAGGGAGTTACGTCAGAGTGCAGATGGTGCAGATGGTGCAGATGTGAAACGGGCCGGTATCCTGAGAGTTAATAAATGTATGACAATCAATCGAGTTACATTACACAATGCGCATGAACCATTTCTCCTTCACTTCTTCCGCCGAGCAATAATTGTCTCCACCACCATTGATGGCACTGCTGTGATCATCAACCATGCTTTCCTCTTCAATTTACTTTTGCCATAGTAATCCTGATAATAATTCACAGACCGGTGTCTGTGTGATTGTTTGTCGCGTAACTCCGACTTCAGTTCTGGCCCGATTACATGCAGACTTGCTACATGGGATCAGCATGACCCCAGTTAGTGTATAGAGGTGTTTTTATCTTTGCGGTCGTCTTTAGGGGGGGGGAGAGGAAGGGACGCCAATTCTCTAGGTAATGTGTATCATGTAGCGCCATCTCCAGGTAGGAGAGGGTATTACACATCCCCATCCTTAAAAGTACCGTATTCATGTCCCCACGTTTACCAGTGGTCCAGTGCAGTTGGGTTTATTGAATTTTAAGCAGTAACTTGATGTTTTTGGGCATGTTTTTGCTTCATGCATGTAACCCGGGTTTTTTCATTTTATTTTCGGGATTGATTGAGGGAACTGTAAGTTGCTTATACACTACGCAAATAAAGTTATGCATCAGAAGAACGTGTTACATGCCTACAACAAGATTGCCCGTAGGGCCGTAGAATCCCATTGATTTAACGCCAGATGGGGTTGACTCAGCCTGTCATCCCCCGAGGTCGACAAAATGAGTACCAGATAACTGGTTATAGAGAAGCATTGCATCAGCGGCAGATGCGCCCACATAAATGATGCTACCAGCAGCCGGGTGGCTGCACACGAACCACCACCACTTCAAACAGGCCAAAATTAATAGATATATTGAAAACTCACATGGCTGGAGAAGATAATATAGTAGTGAAGGAGTCCGGACTCCAGCAGAATACGGATAAAAGGATGGCAAGGCACAAACTCGTCCGAGAAGATGTTTATTCGTAAAACCAACTCGTGAACACTGAAAAGCCCGTTTATCGGGCTGCATTATAAAGCACAACCAGAAACCGAAAGCCACGCCTCTCAAGCGAGGCGTGCTTCGGTGGTCACGTGATCGACAGGTGTAGCTGATTATACCCGCACGCGCGGCACGCTTTGGTGGTCACGTGACCAGCCACTCTGGCGCCGCGGATCCCCGCCGGTGACGTCACTGGCTGGAGCAAGGAGATTCTGATGCTGGTCCTGCTTGGGGGACCCATGGGTCGCTACACACGCCCCCCCCCAGAATGGACTTGGTCCAGGGAGGTCAACCTGAGGGGGGTCCGGATGACCCGACCGAAACGACCCCTGGCCAGTCGTGGGGGGGGGGGGGGGTCCGGTGTGGTGGCGGGTGGTCGGACGGGGGGTGCAGGCAGGGGGGGTCCGGTGTGGTGGCGGGTGGTCGGACGGGGGGTGCAGGACGGGGGGGGCGGCCGAGGGGCCGGGCAAGGCCTCCCGAGGTTGCAGTTCGCGGGTGCAGTGCCGAGAAGGCTCGAGCGGTGCACGCGAAAAGCGGGTGAGCCAACCGAGGGGCTGGTCAAGGCCTCGGGGGAGGCTGCCGAGGTTCCTCGCGGGCCTCCCGAGGTTGCAGTTCGCGGGTGCAGTGCCGAGAAGGCTCGAGCGGTGCACGCGAAAAGCGGGTGAGCCAACCGAGGGGCTGGTCAAGGCCTCGGGGGAGGCTGCCGAGGTTCCTCGCGGGCCTCCCGAGGATGCGGGGCTGGTCAAGGCCTCGGGGGATGCAGTGGACGGGGGGTGGCCGAGGGGCCGGGCAAGCCCTCGGGGGAGGCTGCCGAGGTTCCTCGCGGGCCTCCCGAGGTTGCAGTGCGCGGGGGCAGTGCCGAGAAGGCTCGAGCAGTGCACACGAAAAGCGGGTGAGCCAACCGAGGGGCTGGTCCAGGCCTCGGGGGAGGCTGCCGAGGTTCCTCGCGGGCCTCCCGAGGTTGCAGGGTCGGAGAAGTAGTTGCGGTTGTAGTTGTAGGTGCGCGAGGTGGTCGGACGGGGAGTCGAAGGTGACGCCAGAGAGAGGCCAGAGAGGAGTCGAAGGTGACGAAGCAGCCGTTCTGCCAACGTCAGTGCGCGCGAAGGTGACGAAGCAGCCGTGCCTTCGGAGGGTCTTAGAATAGCTTCGCCCCTCCGGTCGTAGAGGAGGAGCCGAGCGCGGTGCGTGAACCTCATAGTCATGGCCGTCGTTGTTTCCGAAACTCCGGCATTTCGAAACCGCATTCGAAACTGCGCCCGAAGCCGTGCGGGAGAAGCCGGCGTCACCAGCTTAGGTGGCTTCCCTGGCTAGGGCGTGCTTGCCGTGTCCGTTCACAGCCCCCGCATCCGTGCGGGGGCAGTCGGGGTTGCGTGTTCAAATTTGGGGTCACCAGTGAAGGAGTCCGGACTCCAGCAGAATACGGATAAAAGGATGGCAAGGCACAAACTCGTCCGAGAAGATGTTTATTCGTAAAACCAACTCGGGAACACTGAAAAGCCCGTTTATCGGGCTGCATTATAAAGCACAACCAGAAACCGAAACCGAAACCGAAAGCCATGCCTCTCATGCGAGGCGTGCTTCGGTGGTCACGTGATCGACAGGTGTAGCTGATTATACCCGCACGTGCGGCACGCTTTGGTGGTCACGTGACCAGCCACTCTGGCGCCGCGGATCCCCGCCGGTGACGTCACCGGCTGGAGCAAGGAGATTCTGATGCTGGTCCTGCTTGGGGGACCCATGGGTCGCTACAGTAGAGTTTCTTCAAATAATAACAACTTCTGGCTGCCAGACCCTAAGACCAATCATATTGAATTTTAAACACCTGTTCTGCTCTGCGACTACGACATTACGTTGAAGTTTCACATCGATCAATGAAGCGGTTCAAGAGATATATATTTTAAAGATTTTCGTTCAATCCAATATGGCCGCCAAACCATGTGATGCATGAATTATTCAAGAGCAGCATGGTATATGCAAGGCATGGGGAACATATGTGTGACGTTTCCATTAGATCTGTTCAGCCATTCTGGAGGAGTGGCATTTTAAAGTTTTATTATTTTAAAAAATCATAGCCACCAAATCATGTGACCTATGACGTCATGGTCACGGAACTTTTTGTTTGTCATGGGTATTCGATCATGCATGTAATTTTTTGCCTCAATCTGTTTAGCCGTTTCGGAGAGAAAGGGGTTTTGGTGGTTTTGAAGGCTTTTTTCTTGTATACAAGATCGAGGTTAGTTTAAGGGCGGGCACATGAAAACAAAAAACATAAACGGACACATAAAACAATAAAGTGAGGGGGAGACAAGATGGGGAGAGAGAGGGAAGCACACAAGCACAGCAGTAGAGAACTGGGACATCGGGAGATCTGTCCGAAAGGAAGGGCTTGGGGGGGGGGGGGTGGGGGAGGGAAGGGGTACAAAACAAATTGACACTACAAGGAATTTCAGGAATGAAGTCGGAGATTGAAAGATTTGGATTTGGAGTGTATTAACGGGGTTAGAAAAGATCAAGGTTTTGGATGGGGGGAGATAAGAGGTGTTGGTGAACAGCTGTTTTAAAGACCTGGAGGGAGGAGTGGAATGGAAGAGAGTGAGGGAGTTTGTTCCAGAGGCGGGAAAAAAGAGGAATGAAAGAGTGAAGGTGAGCAGAGAGTCTTGATTTTGGCAGTTTCACCAGAAGAGGGTTGCTGGCAGTTCTTGTGCGTCCTGCAGGAATATTTGGGGGACAGAGCACAGATAGAGCTGGGAGAGCTAGGCCAGAGAGGAGTCGGTAGAAGACAGAAAGACCACCAACCTGCCTGTGGTGAGAGAGTGAAAGGTCCTCAGAATCAGCTTCATCGCAGGAGATTGCAATGATCCTAAAAGCTTTTGTTTAAAAAACTTTTATTTTGTTTTTTTGAAAGCTGAAGGCTTTTGTGTTAAAACAAATATGGCGGCCGAACCACGTGACCGATGACAACATTATTTTGTTTTTCTCCACCAAATTATCCATAGATGATGCTCAATAAATTTCATCTTGATTGGATGAAGTTTTGTACTTGTCGAATTATGACGTAAAAATGGAGGCACCTATGACATCATCATCAACATATGTTATTCCCCATGGAGAGTTCTTTACAATGAGCCATGTATAAATTTTTCCTATGCAGCGCTTTCGGAGATATAGAGGTGCAATTGTTTTCGTTTTTTTTCTTCCAAGATGGCGCCCGTACCAAGTGACCTAAGACGTCATAATTAGCATTTAAATATTCGACAAGGGGAGGTGCCCTTCTGGTGAAAATTTCCTGTCAATCGGACCAACGGTTGCAGAGAAAAGCATATTTATTCTGTGCGGACAAACACACAGACAAACAAACAAAGAAACGGACTCAAATGCAATACCCTCTCCTCTGGCGAGGGTAACGAAAACGGCACTCGGTGGAGCACATACATCCGCCAGGATGAACAGTTAACGTTTTGTATCCCACTGATAGGTCGGATCCATCCGGACCTGAACCAAAATGCAATTGGCTTGATCTTGTCGCCAAACCAACTTATCAACCTAATTTTAATTCCGTCCACGTTTTGAAATATCGTGTTATATCGTTTTTGGCCCTATATAAAAAACACTCTCTAATCCGTATCACATCTTCACCAAAATCGAATCAATTCGTCCTTATCGCACACCAAACTGGTCCACCATGTTTTATCCAAATCCGTTCATAACGTTTTGAGATATCATGCAATGCATCTTTGTTGGTCCAATCTCTCTCTCGTTTGTGAAGAATCTCTTAAAAATTATATTAGTCGGCTTGGCTGCATCAATTCCTGGGGGAGCGACTGTGCTGCTTATGCTTTGTCCCCTATTACCAGTCATCTGGATCTGGAACTAATTTTGCTGAACTTTTGATACACGAGTACTCCCGCTCACTACGGGAGGGGCAGGAAGGGTCGTTCCTCTTTGGGGTATATAGATTACAGTCAATCTATGGTGTGGTGTAAAGAACATTGGGTGTGTGTTCATTTACCAAGTTTCTTGTGGAGAGATCGCCAAGTGGTTTAAGCATTCGAGCAAGCACTCCATTCAAAACCGTTAAGGAACGGCTGGCTTGGCAAGTGCTAGCTAGCTGCTTGGTAAATGAGCACAACCCGGGCTTCTCCCTCTTAGTTTCGTGTTAAACAGCAGGATCGAGTTTCAAAAGTTCGCTACGAAAAACGCCACAGTAGTGCCAGAAAGGGCGATGTTATTAACCCAACATTTGTGGGGTATATAGAGTACCGAAGATTTTCGCTCAGTTCTGTAAGTAAACCTTACTTCATGGATGTTGGGATTCCTCCAAATTTCTTCATTTAGTGTTATAAAGAGCATTAGCGACTGTTTAAAAAGCTAATCATACGTGTAGTGAAATCGTATTCGTACTGAACCCGGGGTGATGCTCGCTGCTCGTTGTCACCGCTGGGGCGTGACTATAAGACCCGCTGCTGCGACGGTGCTCCGAGACTTCTCCCTTGTGACATGTTACATCGGTAGCCTCGCTAACGGTACGCCTGTATAGATATCGGGCTTGCTTGCATTGAATGATATGACTGGACCCATGAGATGTCGCATCATATACTTATTGTGTATTTCTACTTTACAGGAATGATGTGATGATCTAAATGCAATTAAACCAACCATTGGACTAAAGTTGTGCGGACCTGATTGGTTTTCCACAACACTTAATTGCATTTAAGATCCATGGCTGGCAACAAGACGCTGACGGTGTCCATCTTCAGCGCCGATCCGCAAGCCGCGGATGGAGGCTTGCAGCTGAAGCACTGGCTCCGACAACTGCAGAATCTATTTGATGAGCCTGAGACTGAACCTACGGCTGCCGCGAAGCTAGCCACACTCCACGCAAAAATCGACTACCGGGTGTACAACGCCATCGCTCAATGCGCGACGTATGACCTCTCCATCGCCGAGCTTAAACGGCTATACATAAAGGAGAAAAGCCCGGTGTACGCACGCTATTTGTTGCAAACGCGGCGGCAGCAACCCAACGAGGCGATGGACCACTATGCCCAGGAGCTCCGGCAGCTTTTGCTGGACAGCGTCAGGGAGCCACGGACACCCGCGCAGGCTCAGGATGATCGTCTTTTAGATGCCTTCATCGCTGGGGTCTCCTCCCAGGAACTAAGGCTCAAACTCTTGGAGAAGACCGACCTGACCTTCGCTACGGCACTCTAGCAAGCGACCGTATACACCGAAGCGCGGATGCAATCGCACACCTACGACCGCACGCGCCTTCTGGCGGGCACCACACTACACGCCCGGCCGGAGAGCGCCACCGCCGAGGACGCGGATCCGCTCGCTGAACTCCGGGATGCTCCGGAGGATGACCCAACCCTAACGGCTGCCGTTATGACCAGCAGACCCAAGGCCTTGCGCGGGGCCGCATGTTTTTTCTGTGGAGGGCCTCGTCATGCCTGAGTCGTGTGTCCGGCACGTGACGCTATATGCCATTTGTGCTCGCTAAAGGGACATTACGCAAAAGTGTGCAGGAAAATGGCACGCGGCTCGCGGCACATTGACTCGCGCAGTCGCGGACGCGCGGGCGCAGCGACCTTGAATGGGCTAATAGCGGAGCCCGCAAGCCAAGCCCGACACCCGGCGCCTTACCCGACTTCGAAGGGGAGGGCCCCTCTCTGCGGGCCCCTGGACGCTCAGACGTCCTTGGCGGGCGTCACCGGACAGCCACCACCGTCTCCTTCTCCATCGGGCACAAAGGCCGTGTCCTTGGCCAAACTCCGGGCCACGCAAGGGGCTTTGAAACCTCGCCAAGCCCCGACTCCTCGCGTCGTCCACGAACTAACAGCGGCCCACGCCCCGACAAAGGAGTTAAGGGAGCTTTCAAATACTACGGAGGCCTTTTGTCAAAGCGGCCAAAAATGTCATAAGGCGATTTCGAATACTACGGAAGCCTTTTCCAGCCAAAAATGTCAAAAGGCGATTTCGGATACTACGGAAGCCTTTTTCTGCCAAAAGTGTCAAAAGGCGATGTCAAATACTACGGAGGCCTTTTCTCGTCAGAATTGTCAGATTTTGAATCGCGAAACACCGGAATGCTGGGGAAAGCCCTCTGATGACGATAATGGATTCCCCATGGGCAACGCAGACTCCGGCCACGACCGCAAAACTGCTGCTGGCGTAGGATCCACCCGCGAGGCTGGTCCGACCCATTCGGGGGGCTCAGTCCTCGTCTGGCCTGGCTCAAGACCTTATTCCCCTTATGGTTGAAGGCCATTGTGTTCGGGCCTTGGTGGATACAGGATCTACGGATAGTTTTATCGACCAGCGACTTGTGCTCAGGCATGGATGGCGGATCTGGCGATCTACGAGACGGATCTTCATGGCTTCCCAGGGGCTTCGGCTCAGCACGAAGGGGGAATGCCGATTAAAACTCGTGCTAAAGGGACGGGTTTTCCCTGATGTACACCTTATGGTTTTACCCGCATTATGTGCTGATATTCTGTTAGGACACGATTTTCTTAAGCTGCATGGACGTCTGGTAATGGAGTTTGGTGGGCCTGACACTCTTGTTGTGGGGTAGGACGACGCGCGAGCGGTGTGCGCCCTAGCGCAAATGGACGTCCAGCCGCTTTCGCTGTTCCCCAATCTAACCTCCGACTGCACCCCTGTCGCGGTAAAATCACGACGCTACTCTCGCGCTGACATGCAATTCATTGCGGACGAAACGGCTCAGCTCTTGAAAGACGGCATCATAGAGCCTAGTAGGTCGCCGTGGCGCGCGCAGGTCTTGGTGGTGCGCAGCGAGGCCCATCGCAGACGCATGGTAATCGACTATTCCCAAACGATTAACCGTTTTACACAGCTGGATGCCTACCCCCTTCCGGGGATGGACGCGCTAGTGCAACAGGTGTCCCAGTATTCGGTCTATAGCACTCTCGATCTCCGTAGTGCGTACCACCAGATCCCTATCTCTAGGGCGGATCGTATCTATACCGCTTTCGAGTCGGGGCAGCGGTTGTACCAATTTACGCGATTGCCTTTTGGGGTAACGAACGGGGTCGCTTGTTTCCAGAGAGCCATGGATGACCTCGTTGCGCGGGAGCACCTAACCGATGTTTTCGTCTACCTCGATAATCTTACGATTTGTGGATATGACCAAGGGCACCATGATGCTAATCTGAAGCGCTTCCTTGAGGTCGCGCAGCGGTATCACTTAACTATGAACGAGGCTAAGTGCCGATACTCCCTACGCACGATAGATCTTCTGGGGTACACCGTGACCCATGGCTCTGTCGCTCCGGATAAGGAGCGTCTGCGACCTTTGCTCGACATGGCCCCTCCCTGCGATCGGGCGTCTCTGAAGCGCGCCCTTGGGCTGTTCGCCCATTACTCCAAATGGGTGCAAAGTTTCTCCGCGAAACTTCGCCCCCTTGTGGCCTGCGACACCTTTCCCCTGAGTTCGGCCGCATTGACGGCCTTTGAAGGCCTTAAGACCGACATCGCCCGAGCCGCCGTGGCGACCATCGACGAGAGCGGTTCGTTCGTCCTCGAAAGTGACGCCTCGGATCAGGCCATCGCGGCGACCCTCTCCCAAGGGGGACGTCCCGTGGCTTTCTTTTCACGGACTCTTACCACCGCTGAGCGGAGGCACTCGTCCGTTGAAAAGGAAGCGTATGCGATCGTCGAGTCTATTCAGCGATGGCGCCCGTACCTACTCGGGCGGAGCTTCCAAATCATCACGGACCAGCAAAGCGTTGCGTTCATGTACGACACCTTACACGCCCAGCGCATTAAGAACGAGAAAATCACTCGCTGGCGTATCGAACTCGCCGACTTCTGTTACACCATCAAATATCGCCCGGGGAAGGATAACCAGGCCGCCGATGCCTTATCACGACCGGCTACATGTGCTGGTATCACCTCTTTGGAGGGCCTGCGGGTGCTGCATGCCACTGCGGGCCATCCCGGCGTCACGCGTTTCGCTCATTTCGTGCGGAGTGGGAATCTCCCTTACTCGATTGACGATATCCGCCGTATCTGTCGCGACTGCGCTATCTGCGCGGAAATCAAACCGCGTTTCTATAACCCTCCCATGGGGACTCTGATGAAGGCTACCCGCCCGTGGGAACGCTTGGCGATGGATTTCAAGGGGCCATTGCCGGTGTCGAGCGGCTCTCGCTATCTGCTCACTATCGTTGATGAGTACTCGCGATTCCCCTTTGCTTATACGTGCGCGGACATGACTGCTGCCACGGTGATGCGATGCTTACAGAACCTGTTCTCAATGTTCGGTTACCCGGCCTATGTCCATACCGACCGGGGTGCGGTCTTCTTGTCTCAGGAGGTGCGCGGCTATCTGCTCCAAAATAACATTGCGTCTAGTTACACCACGCCGTACAGACCTCAGGCTAATGGGCAGATCGAACGCTTCAACGGGATTATCTGGAGGGCCGTCATGCTCCACCTCCGGACCCTCGGCCGGGGCCTCGATAAATGGGCTTGGTCGCTACCTACGGCGTTGAACTCGATCAGGGCTCTCCTGAGTATGGCAACCAACCAAACTCCCCACGAGCGACTTTTCCACCACCCCAGGAGCTCGGGGTGTATACGGTCTTTGCCCAGCTGGCTCGCTGGGCCCGGGCCGGCCTACCTTAAACGGGCGGTTCGCGCGAGCAAGTACGACCCCCTAGTGGACAAAGTGCAGATTCTCCAGGCTAATCCTGAGCATGCTCGTGTGATGACGTCTGATGGCCGTGAGACTACTGTCTCCGTTCGTCACCTTGCCCCTTGCGGGGTCGACGACCTAAGTAGGGAATCGGACGAACCGATCGAACCCATCTATGAGACTATGGCCTCTCCCGACGCTCCCATCACCGACAGTCCACTGACCCTCCCCTCGTCGAGACTACCCGGGCCCGAAGACTTGGAGTTACCCCCTTCGTCACCCGACCCTGTTGGCGCCTCTGACGCCGGGGACACAGGGATACGTGATGCCGTACCCGGGGAATTTCGGACGCGTGCTGGCAGAGAAATTCGCCGCCCGGCCCGATACGGTTGGGACGACTGATACTCCGCACCCTATTCGTGCTGACGCTCACTCGCTTTTAGCCACGCGGCCGTATAATTCTGACAGGGGGAGAATGTAGTGAAATCGTATTCGTACTGAACCCGGGGTGATGCTCGCTGCTCGTTGTCACCGCTGGGGCGTGACTATAAGACCCGCTGCTGCGACGGTGCTCCGAGACTTCTCCCTTGTGACATGTTACATCGGTAGCCTCGCTAACGGTACGCCTGTATAGATATCGGGCTTGCTTGCATTGAATGATACTAGGGCATTGCCCGTACGTGGGTGCCCGTTCCTTGCCAAAAAAAAAAAAAAAACGCTACCCGTACGCTCTACCCCGCCCGTACGCCCGTAAACAAAAAAAACAACGCTCTTCGCTTCCGCCCTTCGCTCTGACTGAATTGGGAGAAATAATGCGCATAAGAAATCGAATTACGAACCGTAATGGCGGTCAGCTCGTAACGCGCTCAGCTCCGCTCGCTCTCACATCGGCCACGCCTACGCAACAAAGCGTTCTGTGATTGGCTGCCGGAAATGAAGTCTTCACTGTCCGGAAGTTCGCAAATCGCAGTTACGATGAATCGTTTTAATTTAATCGCAGTTTGAATTCGTTTTAAAACATAGTTTAACGGCAACATAGTTTTCCAACGTGAAATAAATGAATACGCTGTCAAATGTGCCGTCCGAGGCAGAGTCTGATCGCCACGTTCGGCACACGTGATAGCTCACTGCTCTCTGATTGGTTGAATCGTTTTTTGGACATAGCTCGGTAAGTACTTCTCCGATTAATTTAAAACCTTGAAAAGGCACATCCTCGGGTCCCCAGCAATATACCTGGCAAGTTTCAAGTATATCGGACCCGTGGTTGTCGAGAAACAGCGGTCACAGACAAACAAACGTACAAACGTACAAACAGAGATTACTGGAATTATAGATAGATGACTGTACCCATGAGATGTCGCATCATATACTTATTGTGTATTTCTACTTTACAGGAATGATGTGATGATCTAAATGCAATTAAACCAACCATTGGACTAAAGTTGTGCGGACCTGATTGGTTTTCCACAACAATACGTGCTTGTGGTTTATAATAGTTTTACTTCCAGTAGCAGCTGTTGCCCCCACATAACACCGTTATAACTGTGAGCTAATTATCAAAGGTGGGCGGTCCGCTTCGAAAGTCCGCTTATCCGCTTATCCGCTGCAGCGGACTAACGTTTTCGAAGCGGATAAGCGAATCGGAACAACCCCCGGAAACCGAAACGGATAAGCGTAAGCGGACTACCGAAAAATTAAAGCGCATCGCGATTCGCCAAATCAGCTGTTAGCCTGAGCCGTTACTCTATAATTGTGAATATTTATTTAAGTGAATAATAAGTGAAACCCTAACAACTCGGCTCTCGCCCAATCTCTTCCCGCTCGAGTTCCGTGATGCTTGGGTAACTCTATTTCTCAGGCAGAACACGCCGCTCCCGAGCTCTGCCTCGGTCGAGCGCGTGTTCAGCTACGGGTCGGACATCCTCAGGCCTAAGAGGTCGGCCCTGGCTGCACCGAACTTCGAGGCCCTCGTCTTCATGAAGGGCAACCTCCAAATCCTCAAGAAGGCCCACGAGGTGGAGGAGGAAGACGAGGACTAGTCAACAGACTGCTAGTCTGTTGACTAGTAGACTCTCTTGTCAAAGAAAGGACGGGTAAATTGATTTTTCTTTAATGTAACTTGCATATATTAAAATTATATTTAAATTAACTGTAGCGTAGAGTAGAGTCGAGTGGAAAACTTTATTTCAATAAATTTTGAATAAATTTTATTTAAATAAAAATGTATATTTTTGATCTTAAAAGCTTTGTTTGTCTTTGTAGTAGTTAGAAATGGCTATTTAGGCTTAAAAAGCATTAAATTCCCTTTAGAAACGTCAAAAATCGCTTTTAAAACGTCGAAGCGCTTTTAAAAAATCGAATCGAAGCGGATAAGCGGATAAGCGGTAAGCGGACTAAGATTTTCGGCCGCTGAAGCGGATAAGCGAATCGGACTACACGGGCTGGCGGAGCGGATAAGCGGTAAGCGGACTTAAAATTTTCCGAATCGTGCCCACCTTTATACATACATACATCCACACATACATACATACATACATACATACATACATACACACACACGTACATACATACACACATACATGGGACATTCAAAATGCTCTCGAATTTGAGATGTAATATTCCAAGAAACACAAACGTTTATCACATTTTAATGTGTGGATACATAATTATTATCAAGGAAATAATTTCGTCCAAGTCCTGATTTGTCCTAATATTGATACATATTTAAAATTGCCGTTTCTTGGACAATTGTATCTTTTACCGTGATGTTTTTGCCCACACTGTGATTTATTCTTTGCAAAATGCTAATCAGCATATAATCAATGATGAATTCTGCACAATCCTTGCTGAAAACATTAATGTGATTTGAATTTTTTTTTGCGAAAGTTTCATCATAACTTTTATCAGCTTCTTCGAATAAAGTTGTACTGGTTGCATCATTTTTGTGTTTGAAGTCTTACTCCAAGAGATGAAAAGGAATTTGAGGTCACCTAAAAAATCTAATAAATCCATAAACTACAACAAATAAAGTGAATTTCAACGCACTGAAAAGTAAATAAAAACAAGGAGCTGATACAATCGGTCCCCCACCTTTTGGATGGTATGAGGCGTCGATCTGTGTGATATGAAAGCTAAATCTTGAACGGTTTTTAAAAATATTGCGTACACAACACAAGTTACTGAGATGGTTGACGTGGCAACATAATTCAGCCAATCACAGCTGTAATCCAATTAGGTTGAGGTAACGTCGGGAGGAATCGATATCTACAACATGAAAGGTAAAGGTTCAACGGTTTTTGAAATATTTTGTACACAAAAATATATATGGACAAATCATTGGTCAGTCGGTCGGAGCTCATTTTAATGTTCCCTGTCTCCGACCATGTCGGAGGCGTGACGGAAAATAATGTGTCTGAGAGATTAGGACATTATTACCTTCGCAAAAGCGGAAGGTTATGTTTTGATCGCTGTGTATTTATTTGTATGTCTGTGTGTGTGTGTGTGTATGTTATTCGCATAACTCAAAAAGTATTCAACCGAATTGCATTTGGTGGGATGATTGGTTATTATACGGGACACATTTGATTAGATTTTGGGAGCAATCGGGTCAAAGGTCAAGGTCAAGGTCACGAAAAGGTCAAAATCGTATTTTTACCATAGCGCGGTCAATTTTTATCCAATTGGCATGCAACTAAT
This sequence comes from Myxine glutinosa, assembly GCF_964187855.1. NCBI lineage: Eukaryota > Metazoa > Chordata > Myxini > Myxiniformes > Myxinidae > Myxine > Myxine glutinosa. The sequence continues at coordinate 328,888,552 of NC_136261.1, forward strand.
GCCAAAATGTTCAGAATTCAATGCCCGATCTTGTGATATACGACATGACCCAGTGAAGACATTACCCTTGTTAGCGGTTGGGGGTCAAAGGTCAGGGGGGTCACGACCTTGCAAAATGTGCGTTTTTTGTCATAACTCGGTCAATTCTTATCCGATTTGCATGAAATCAGCACCAAACTGTTCACTGTTCTGTTCCCTACACTCCCATGCCAAGTACAGAACAGTAGCTGCGGCGAAGGTATGCGCTCTACCGAGTGCCCGTTCTAGTTGAACATTAATCCCTGTCTGTTCTCGGTCTCTTATAAATAAATGGCTCTGATCTTACAGAGGGGGTAAACAATATAGTCCTCTAAATATTCGATCCAACAATGAGAATTTCTGTATGTTGGTGTGATTTTTCGTTGTGATTGATCAGAATCGTCAATGATGACCATATTGTTCCTGAGGGCCTTTGAATTTAGGGAAAGGATTGAAAAGTTGGCGGAGACGGAAGGTCAAATGAATGAAAAGCACTCATTGATCCCGATGAAAATCGCTCACAAGTGTTTACGGAATAAATCACGGTCTTCTCTCGGTTTCACCAATGTAGTTCTTCCTGCAGGAGAGGGGAAGGGAGGAAGAGGAACAGGAGAGAATGCAGGATGTAGGGAGGACAGGATGAGAAGCAGGAAAGAGAATATTAACCTTCACCATTGAGAGATTAACCTTCACCATGGCGGATTTAACCCTTCTTCACCAGTTTGGTCAGCCGATCAGAGATAACTTCATCTGAAATAAGTTTGGTCAGCCAATCAGAGATAACTTCACTTTAAATAAGTTTGTTCGACCGATAAGAGATAACTTAATAAATAAATAAGTTTGGTAAGCCGATCACAGATAACTTATCAAGAAATAAATAAGTTTGGTCAGCCGATCAGAGATAACTTCACTTTAAATAAGTTTGTTCAGCCGATCAGAGATAACTTATCAAGAAATAAATAAGTTTGGCAAGCTGATCAGAGATAACTTATCAAGAAATAAATAAGTTTGGTCAGCCGAACAGAGATAACTTAACAAGAAAGAAATAAGTTTGGTCAGCCGATCAGAGACAACTTATCAAGAAATAAATAAGTTTGGTCAGCCGATCAGAGATAACTTAACAAGAAATAAATAAGTTTGGTCAGCCAATCTGAGATAACTTAACAACAAAGAAATGTTTGGTCAGCCGAGCTGGATAACCTGACATGAAATGAAGACTATAGAATTATAACCAGGCGAAGTCACATTTTTGTCATTTCGAGAAAAACGCGAAAAATATTTTGAAAAACGTGAAAAACGTGAAAAACGGGGAAAAAAAAAAAAAGTGACAGCCTGGTTATAATTCTATGGTCTTCAAATGCTTTGCAAAATGTAAAGGGAACTGCATAACTATATCAAGTATCAGCATATTGGAGCGGTTGCGGTATGCGGTTGCAAAAGTGGTGACCAAGTAGTGACATGCTGTAATCGTGATATTTTGACACTTTCCTTTGCAAATCTGTGTCTAGATTGATAAAATGCCACAAATTCTCTGCATTCATAATGAACATGATCCAAGATTACACTTGTAAGAAGTTACTCAACAATTGAATTTCCCCATAAGTCTCAAGTATAAATAACACTGTCGGAGGACATCACACACTTTCTGAAAATGACAAGGATGATTGCTCTGCTATTCGGGCTGGTGCTGCTGGTGACGATGGGAGGTGAGTGATTCTTCAGGTAAAAATTAAACATCCTTGTTTATCTTCATATCACATTTCTTATTTCTCATTTCCATTTCCCTTAAACCTCTTTAGCATCTGTTCGCATCAATGATTGGGATGGAGTGATGAACTATGATTGTCCACCTTATCAAACGATCAGTCGCCTCCAGAGGTAACTTTAAATCATGAATAATAACACAAGTTGTTATTACAGAGTTCCTTCTACATAGATGTCGACCCTTGCGATATTTTATGACAATTAATCATTCTTCAAAGTCGTTATCAACATTTTCTTATCAATGGCCTTTGATGCTCATAAATAATCTTCAGAGGTTGATTTTGCTATTAGATTTTGAAAGACACTTTTTGCTCAATACCTGTTTTGATAAACTTTAATATATTTGGACTGTTGTTGTTGTTGTTGTTGTTTCGTATGCAGCCTGTGGCTGCTGGTTGCATTATTTTTCTTGAAGCGCGTTTGTGCCGCTGATGCAGTGCCCCAATTACCAGTGAGCTGGTACTCAATTTTCCGACCTCGGATGGATGACAGTATGAGTCAACCCTCCGGGCATTAATTCAACAATCGACCGGGATTCAAACTCAGGATCCGAGGATCCCAAGCCGGCACCCTAACCGTTAAACACCAGGCTTGTCTGGGGCTATACAACAACAACAACAACAACAACAACAACAACAATTGTCGGATTGGTGCTTTACTTGTAGATGGGATGCATGTTGTATTACAAAGTTCCCTGGATGGACATTCAGCTGGGTGTCTTGTCTACCTCAGCATTCACTGGTCGATATGAAAGATCCCACAGTGTCTTTTTACGATGATTAGGAGAGTTATCACTGGCACCCTGGGTAAATTATAAACGACTGCCCAAATAACCTTCAGTCAATAATCAGGCCTATACGGCCGGTTCTTGAAAGTCTTGGGCCAAATACCTCCCCCGGCCGACCCCACAATAATGGGGGGATAATTAGTACCGTAAAAGGAGAATCTACCGTATAAAACACAATGTCAGTTTGTGTGTTTGTGCAGATGCCTGTCCCTCCATCTGCCCCCCTTCATTGACCTTTAACACCCGTTAAAGGTCAATCTTTTAACACGAATCTGCATTCACTATGGTCTATTTTTGAGGATAAAACAAACTCGAAAATTTTTTTCCATAAAAGAGTAATTACATCTCTTCTATTGGAATTGTAGACGGTGGCTTGCAAACCGAGCCTCAAGGGCGGTGTACAGAAAGGTTTTTTGAAATACCTATAAATACAGGGTGCAGGGAGGTGAAATTCGCTGCACATGATGTGCAACATGCGCAGAGTAAACCGAGTGTTCATTAACGTCCGTATGATGTGGAACAAACAAAAGAGACATAAGCACACGTTACACAAGGCCGAGGCTTCGGACTTTGGCACGCTCACGAGGCTGCACCGTCGAAAAATTATTTCAACCCGTTATATTTGACGGACTTTGTATGAGTAAGTAATATAGTTCAGCCAATTGTAATCCCAAAGTAAGTGTTTTGTTGAGGGTTTATGAAAATGCTATAAATGGTTATTTCCATCATCTATTTCACACAAACCTGCCTCACCATAATTACCTTTCTTGTATGTTTTCTATTCCAGTTATCATCGCAACGCCAAAGAGGACCGTGTGTGGGATGTAAATTGCAGAACCACCTTCGGAATAGAATCCCAGCCATTATGCCATATGACAAATTATGTGAATTGGTTTGATGAAGCAATTGTGTTTAAATGTCCCCAAAACTCCGCTATTTCTGGCCTGCATAGTTACCATGACAACCGCCGTGAAGACAGAAGGTAAATCGATTTTGGAAGTTGTTCATAAGGATACTAGCGAATGTGCACGGTGAAATGGAAATTTTAAACAGTGAATTATGTGATCATTTGTTGCTACATTCCAGGTGTTTGATACGGACATATTGTTTCCTCCGCCACCAAAGGTGGATGGAGGTTATATTTTCACCCCTGTCTGTCTGTCTGTTTGTCTGTAAACACGATATGTCAAAAAGTTGTGGATGGATTCGGACTAAATTTTGCTGAGAGGTCGTGTATGTGGCAAGGACGAAATAATTAGATTTTGGTGAAGATCCGGATCCGGCTACAATAATTTTTTAAGTGATTCTTCACCATTGAGAGATAGGGCCAAAAACGATTCTTAGCAGGATATCTCAAAAAGTTATGGACAAGTTATGACTAAACATGGGGAACGAGTTGGTTTGGTGACAAGAACAAGCTGATTCGATTTTGGTTCAGGTCCGAATCCAGATCCGGCCTATCAGTGGGACATGAAAAGGACGAATTGAATAGATTTTGTGAAGAATTTTTTTCGAGTATTTTTCAAGTGATTCTTCACCATTGAGAGACAGGGTCAAAACGAATATATATATAATCATGATATTTCAAAAAGTTATGGACGACTTGTGACAAAACTTGTTGGATGAGTTGGTTCGGCGAAAAGAACAAGCCGATTAGATTTTGGTTCAAGTCCGGATCCAGATCCGACCTTTCTGTGGGATACAAAACGTAAACGGATCAGCCTGGTGGAGGTATGCTCTCTACCGAGTGTCGGTCTAGTTGATGTTATGACGAGATCAATGTTGATGTGGACATGGCCTTACGATTGAATTGTTGATATCGAGTGTACACCTCGAAGCTGAGTTTTTTTGTACACAAGGTCGAGGCTCATGGAAGAGATAGAGCAGAATGGAAGGAACCAAATGGAAAACGGGAAACACCAACAGCAGAGCAGAAGTAAGAGTGAAAGGGAGATCACGGGAAGAGGGAAGCATAATTGGGGTGAAATAGCTGCACAAAAGCTATGTTTGGTTAATGAAGAAATAATATACAATGATGTAAGAATGCCCTCTTGCTGTGAAGAATGGGAAGAAAGGGGAACGGGAGGACACAGAGTTGCGTTCGAGAAGGAGGGGGTGGGGAAGCGGGTTGAGGACTTGGGGTGGCGAGGAGGTTCAAAGATCTGAAGTGGAGAGGGGATTGACACCCTGGGTTTAGGGTTGGGAGGGGGTTGAGGACTTGTGGTGGAGGAGTGAGAGTTGAGGACTTGTGGTGGAGGGGGAGGGGGGGAGAGTTGAGGAACAGTGGTGGGGGAGTGAGAGTTGAGGACTTGTAGTGGGGGAGGAAGAGTTGAGGACTTGTGGTGGAGGAGGGAGAGTTGAGGACTTGTGGTGGAGGAGGGAGAGGGGAGGACTTGTAGTGGTGGAGAGAGAGTTTAGGACTTGTAGTGGTGGAGAGAGAGAGTTGAGGACTTGTAGTGGTGGAGAGAGAGAGAGAGTTGAGGACTTGTCGTGGTGGAGAGAGAGTTTAGGACTTGTAGTGGTGAAAAGAGAGAGTTGAGGACTTGTGGTGGAGGATGGAGAGTTGAGGACTGGGGGGAGGAGGTTGAATTAATCAAGGAAAATATTTTGGGAACATGTCCGGTAACTAAACTAGAAAGCCCAATGATCGGTTGGACCTAAATCCAGACATGAACCAAAATGGAAATGGCTTGTTCTTGTCACCTAACCAACTCATCCACCTACATTGCCTTCAGAAAGTATTCATACACCTTGGCTTTTTCACATTTTGTTTTTTACAGACTGAATTTAAAATGGCTTGAATTGAGATTTTTTTGTTACTGATCTACACATAATACCTCATGATGAATGTGAAAGTGGCTTTTTTTTTGAAAATTTCACAAAATAATTAAAAATGAAAAACTAAAATGTCTTCAGTCAATAAGTATTCAACCTCTTTGCAATGACACTCCAAATTGAGCTCAGGTGCATGCAATCTCCTTTGATCATCCTCAAGATGTGTCTTTAATGTGATTGGATCCATGTGTGGCCAATTCAATTGATTGGACATGATTTAGAAAGAAACACACCTTTCTATATAAGGTCCCATAGCTTACAGTGCACGTCAGAGCAGAAACTCTTCCATGAAGTCCAAGGATATGTCCGTATAACTCAGATAGAATTGTGAGGAGGGATAGATCTGGGGAAAGGTATAAAACAATTTCTCGAGTGCTGAAAGTTCCCAAGAGCACAGTGAGCCCCATCATTAGGAAAAGGAAAGAATATGGAACTACCCAGACTCTTCCTAGAGCTGGCTGTCTAACCAAACGGAGCAATCGGGCAATCAGGACTTTGGTCAGAGAGGTGACCAAGAACCCAATGACCACTCTGACAGAACTACAGAATTCCTTGACTGAGATGGGAGAATCTGCTCGAAAGACAAGTCTCTGCAGCACTTAGCAAATCTAGGCTTTGTGGGAGAGTAGCCAGACGGTTTCCACTCCTGAGAAAAAGGCACCTGACAGCACACCTGGAGTTTGGTAAAAAAAAAAGTCACATGAAAGACTCTGAGAGCATAAGACAAGAGATTATGTGGTCTGATGAGACGAAAATTGAACTCTTTGGCCTGAATGCAAAGCGCTACGTCTGGCGGAAACCGAGCACAGCTCATCGCCCGTCTAACACCATCCTTGCTGTGAAACATCGTGGTGGTAGCCTCATGCTATGGGGATGCTTTTCAGCGGCAGGGACTGCGAGACTTGTAAGGATAGAGGAAACAATGAATGGAGCCAAATACAGGCAAATATTTGAGGAGAACCTGCTTCAGACTGCAAAAGACCTTAGACTGTGGCGAAGATTTATGTTCCAATGGGACAATGATCCCAAGCATACAGCCAAAGCAACACTGGAATGGCTTCAGAACAAGAACATGAAAGTCCTTGAGTGGCCCAAACAAAGCTCAGACTTGAATCCCATTGAGAATGTGTGGAAAGACTTGAATATTGCTGTTTACTGACACTCCCCATCCAACTTTACAGAGCTTGAGCAAATCTGCAAGGAAGAATGGGAGAAACTCCCCAGATCCAGATGCGCAAAGCTGATACAGACATACCCAAGAAGACTCAAAGCTGTAATCGCTGCCAAAGGAGCTTATACGAAGTATTGATTCAGGGTTGAATACTTATGTAAATTCTATATTCCATATTTCATTTTTAATTGCTTTGTAAAAATTTCAAATAAAAAATCCACCTTGGCATTACGGGGTATTTATGCGTATATCAGTTTTAAAAAAATCTCAATTTAATCCATTTTAAATTCAGGCTGTAACAAGCGAAAATGTGTAAAAATCAAGTGGTGTGAATACTGTCTGAAGGCACTGTATCAAATTCATCCACGAAGTTTTGTTGTCATAATCTGTCCACAACCTTTTGAGATATCTTGCTATACATTGTTTTTGCCCTATGACTTAATGGTGAACTAGAACGGCACTCAGTAGAGAGCATACCTCCGCCGAGTTGGCCATATCACTTAATGGTGAAGAATCACTGAAAAAATTAAATAAGTCTAATATCCGAATCCATATTCAGATCTTCACCAAAATCGAATCCATTTTTCCTTGTCACACACACAACCCGTCCAATAAGTTTCGTCCAAATCCGTCCACAACTTTTTAAAATATCCTGCTATGTATAGTTTTTGGCACGATCTCCCAATGGTGAAGAATCACTTAAAAATTTCTCGGAGCCGGATCCGAATCCGGATCTTTACCAAAATCTAATCTTTTCTTCCTTGTGACATACGATACATCGCTGCCAAATTTCGTCCGAATCCGTCCACAACTTTTTGAGATATTCTGTTCACAAACAAACAAACAGACAAACGGACAAACAGACAGGGGTGAAAACATAACCACCATCGACCTTTGGTGGCAGAGGTCATGAAGAATCACAAAACAAATTCTCTGATCTGGATCTTCATATTTACCAAAGTTGAATCAAACCGTCCTTGTGACACACCCAACCTGTCCACCAAGTTTCGTGTGAATCCATCCATAATTTTGAGATATCCTGCTCATCGAGAAACAAACAAACAAGGAATATGTCATGCATAACACGACACAGTACTTGCGAAATCCCTAAAATAAGTTGTTGACCTTTGGTCTATGTTGACCTTTTGGCCTAGGTTGACCTTAAAAACACCAGTCTTGTATATTATAACACCAGTCTTGTATATTATAACAACAGTCTTGTTTATTTATGATCAGTATTCATCAAAATTAAATAATTAATTGTTTGTTTACCTTGCTCCTTATATTGTGATTTGCGTTTGTAAATACATGGCAACAATTTGATACTGCAGTGGCAGATTATCAGGAATGGAATATTTATTCCCGTTCTTGAGGTATTCCATGATGTTTTGATAAATCATACAGATGGCGCTTCAAGTGCTGCTCACAGAAAGGTGTGACTTTCACTTCCTGCAAATGGACGGGGTTCTTGAACGATTGGGACAGGCCGCTTCAGTGGACGACCCCATGGAATGAATTCCTGGTCGGAGTGAACAGCATTCACGATAACAAGAGAGAGTGAGTTTGGAGGGTATTATTGAATTTTATTATATATAATTCAATGTGTATAAGCATAAGTTATGGTGCATTCTACCTTCCCCTCCTTCTTCCCCACATCACTGTATTTCTCTGAGTCGACCTCTATTTTGTCCCTCTCCCTGGTGTCCCCTTCCTTTCCCCTCTCTTTCTACTCTTCTTTTCGTTCTGTTACGTCCTGATCCGTTCTGTGTTTAGCTCTTCCATGAGCCTCGACAATGTATAGGAAAAAAAATACCGAGTTTTTATTTCATTTCCAGGTGAAAAGTTTAATTTGAAAATAAATGATGATTTTTCGTTGAATCGAACTGACCTTTTTCATTCTGTTGTCGTTTTTGTATCCACAGAGATCGTCGCTGGAAATTCCAGTCATGCAAGATGCAAAAAGAAGAATAATGAAAAACAATTAAAAGTGCTTGATAAGTTGTAATACCTTTGCAAGCTTTAATACAGGGTGGGCCGTAAAAAGGTAAATGACACAAAAAATCGTAAGTCAATGACCAGTGACAGATATACAATATGAATTAATGTGAAATTTGTAAAGAAAAACCCCAAAGTGAATCCGCCCAGCTTTGTGTGTAATCACACAAGTGCAGCACCAGCGTTTCTATAATTCACATAAAAGTGCTTTCAAACACCTCACCCCATGAAGCTGCACACTGAAAACAACAAGCAACAAAACAACTAAACAGGTTGGTACAAAATTACTTTGGAATCAACATCCAGTACCAAGCATGAAGCATTTAGAGTTTAAAGCTTTCAAACTTTCACTGTCACTCACGGAGCAGTAGTAAACATCCGCAAAGTAAATTGCAGCACAAGTGTTTTTTAAGTCCTCAAGTTTGAAATATGTGATGATAATTATAAATAACAAAAAAAAAAAACCTTTGGAAGGTTTAATGTTCAAAACTAACATTACAATAGCACTTTAACATTCATCGCACTTACGTGCTGCCATTTTTAGGTCCACCCTGTATAACCAATACTGCTGTACTTTCTTCAATAATGAATTTACCAAATGTATTCTTTTTTCAATCAATTTCTTCCACCAACCTAAGCCAACACTTCCCATACATCCACACAACACACACACATACATACATACATACATACATACATACATACATCCACACAATACACACACACGTACATACACACATACATACATGGGACATTCAAAATGCTCTCGAATTTGAGATGTAATATTCCAAGAAACACAAACGTTTATCACATTTTAATGTGTGGATACATAATTATTATCAAGGAAATAATTTCGTCCAAGTCCTGATTTGTCCTAATATTGATACATCTTTAAAGTTGCCGTTTCTTGGACAATTGTATCTTTTACCGTGATGTTTTTGCCCACACTGTGATTTATTCTTTGCAAATGCTAAACAGCATACAATCAATGATGAATTCTGCACAATCCTTGCTGAAAAAATTAATGTGATTTGAATTTTTTTTTGCGAAAGGTTCATCATAACTTTTATCAGCTTCTTCTAATAAAGTTGTACTGGTTGCATCATTTTTGTGTTTGAAGTCTTACTCCAAGAGATGAAAAGGCATTTGAGGTCATCTAAAAAATCTAGTAAATCCACAAACTACAACAAATAAAGTGAATTTCAACGCACTGAAAAGTAAATAAAAACAAGGAGCTGATACAATCGGTCCCCCACCTTTTGGATGGTATGAGGCGTCGATCTGTGTGATATGAAAGCTAAATCTTGAACGGTTTTTTTAAATATTGCGTACACAACCCAAGTTACTGAGATGGTTGACGTGGCAACATAATTCAGCCAATCACAGCTGTAATCCAATTAGGGTGAGGTAACGTCGGGAGGAATCGATATCTACAACATGAAAGGTAACGGTTCAACGGTTTTTGAAATATTTTGTACACAAAAATATATATGGACAAATGATTGGTCAGTCGGTCGGAGCTCATTTTAATGTTCCCTGTCTCCGACCCTGTCAGAGGCGTGACGGAAAATAATGTCTGAGAGATTAGGACATTATTGAACATTAATCCCTGTCTGTTCTCGGTCTCTTATAAATAAATGGCTCTGATCTTACAGAGGGGGTAAACAATATAGTCCTCTAAATATTCGATCCAACAATGAGAATTTCTGTATGTTGGTGTGATTTTTCGTTGCGATTGATCAGAATCGTCAATGATGACCATATTGTTGCTGAGGGCCTTTGAATTTAGGGAAAGGATTGAAAAGTTGGCGGAGACGGAAGGTCAAATGAGTGAAAAGCACTCATTGATCCCGATGAAAATCGCTCACAAGTGTTTACGGAATAAATCACGGTCTTCTCTCGGTTTCACCAATGTTGTAGTTCTTGCAGGAGAGGGGAAGGGAGGAAGAGGAACAGGAGAGAATGCAGGATGTAGGGAGGACAGGATGAGAAGCAGGAAAGGGAATATTAACCTTCACCATTGAGAGATTAACCTTCACCATGGCGGATTTAACCCTTCTTCACCAGTTTGGTGAGCCGATCAGAGATAACTTCATCTGAAATAAGTTTGGTAAGCCGATCAGATATAACTCAACATTAAGTTTGGTCAGCCAATCAGAGATAACTTCACGTGAAATAAGTTTGGTAAACCAAGCAGAGATAACTTCATGTGAAATAAGTTTGGTCAGCCGATCAGAGATAACTTCATGTGAAATAAGTTTGGTAAGCCAATCAGAGATAACTCAACATTAAATTTGGTCAGCCGATCAGAGATAACTTCACGTGAAATAAGTTTGGTAAGCCAATCAGAGATAACTTCACGTGAAATAAGTTTGGTAAACCAAGCAGAGATAACTTCATGTGAAATAAGTTTGGTCAGCCGATCAGAGATAACTTCATGTGAAATAAGTTTGGTAAGCCAATCAGAGATAACTCAACATTAAATTTGGTCAGCCGATCAGAGATAACTTCACGTGAAATAAGTTGGTCAGCCGATCGGAGATAACTTCATGTGAAATAAGTTTGGTAAGCCAATCAGAGATAACTTAACATCAAGTTTCGTCAGCCCATCAGAGATAAATAACTTCATGTGAAATAAGTTTGGTCAGCCGATCAGAGATAACTTCACTTTAAATAAGTTTGTTCGACCGATAAGAGATAACTTAATAAATAAATAAGTTTGGGAAACCGATCAGAGATAACTTATCAAGAAATAAATAAGTTTGGTCAGCCGATCAGAGATAACTTAAAAAGAAATAAATAAGTTTGGTCAGCCGATCAGAGATAACTTAACAATAAATAAATAAGTTTGGTCAGCCGATCAGAGATAACTTCACTTTAAATAAGTTTGTTCGACCGATAAGAGATAACTTAATAAATAAATAAGTTTGGTAAACCGATCAGAGATAACTTAACAAGAAATAAATAAGTTTGGTCAGCCGATCTGAGATAACTTAACAACAAAGAAATGTTTGGTCAGCCGATCTGGATAACCTGACATGAAATGAAGATAATAGAATTATAACCAGGCTAAGTCACATTTTAGTCATTTCGAGAAAATAGCGAAAAATATTTTGAAAAACGTGAAAAACGGGGGGAAAAAAAAGTGACAGCCTGGTTATAATTCAATGGTCTTCAAATGCTTTGCAAAATGTAAAGGGAACTGCATAACTATATCAAGTATCAGCATATTGGAGCGGTTGCGGTATGCGGTTGCAAAAGTGGTGACCAAGTAGTGACATGCTGTAATCGTGATATTTTGACACTTTCCTTTGCAAATCTGTGTCTAGATTGATAAAATGCCACAATTTCTCTGCATTCATAATGAACATGATCCAAGATTACACTTGCAAGAAGTTACTCAACAATTAAACTTCCCCATAAGTCTCAAGTATAAATAACACTGTCGGAGGACATCACACACTTTCTGAAAATGACAAGGATGATTGCTCTGCTATTCGGGCTGGTGCTGCTGGTGACGATGGGAGGTGAGTGATTCTTCAGGTAAAAATTAAACATCCTTTTTTATCTTCATATCACATTTCTTATTTCTCATTTCCATTTCCCTTAAACCTCTTTAGCATCTGTTCGCATCAATGATTGGGATGGAGTGATGAACTATAATTGTCCACCTTCTCAATCGATCAGTCGCCTCCAGAGGTAACTTTAAATCATGAATAATAACATAAGTTGTTATTACAGAGTTCCTTCTGTAGATGTCGACCCTTGCGATATTTTATGACAATTAATCATTCTTCAAAGTCGTTATCAACATTTTCTTATCAATGGCCTTTGATGCTCATAAATAATCTTCAGAGGTTGATTTTGCTATTCGGTTTTGAAAGACACTTTTTGCTCAATACCTGTTTTGATAAACATTTATAGATTTGGACAGTTGTTGTTGTTGTTGTTTCGTATGCAGCCTGTGGCTGCTGGTTGCATCATTTTTCTTGAAGCGCGTTTGTGCCGCTGATGCAGTGCCCCAATTACCAGTGAGCTGGTACTCAATTTTCCGACCTCGGATGGATGACAGTATGAGTCAACCCTCCCGGCATTAATTCAACAATCGACCGGGATTCAAACTCAGCATCCGAGGATCCCAAGCCGGCACCCTAACCGTTAAACACCAGGCTTGTCTGGGGCTATACAACAACAACAACAACAACAATTGTCGGATTGGTGCTTTACTTGTAGATGGGATGCATGTTGTATTACAAAGTTCCCTGGATGGACATTCAACTGGGTGTCTTGTCTACCTCAGCATTCACTGGTCGATATGAAAGATCCCACAGTGTCTTTTTACGATGATTAGGAGAGTTATCACTGGCACCCCGGGTAAAATATAAACGACTGCCCAAATAACCTTCAGTCAATAATCAGGCCTATACGGCCGGTTCTTGAAAGACTTGGGCCAAATACCTCCCCCGGCCGACCCCACAATAATGGGGGGATAATTAGTACCGTAAAAGGAGAATCTACCGTATAAAACACAATGTCAGTTTGTGTGTTTGCACAGATGCCTGTCCCTCCATCTGTCCCCCTTCATTGACCTTTAACACCCGTTAAAGGTCAATCTTTTAACACGAATCTGCATTCGCTATGGTCTATTTTTGATGATAAAACAAACTTGAAAAACATTTTCCATAAAAGAGTAATTACATCTCTTCTATTGGAATTGTCGACGGTGGCTTGCAAACCGAGCCTCAAGGGCGGTGGACAGAAAGGTTTTTTGAAATACCTATAAATACAGGGTGCAGGGAGGTGAAATTCGCTGCACATGATGTGCAACATGCGCAGAGTAAACCGGTGTTCATTAACGTCCGTATGATGTGGAACAAATAAAAGAGATACGAGCACACGTTACACAAGGCCGAGGCTTCGGACTTTGGCACGCTCACGAGGCTGCACCGTCGAATAAACTGTTTCAACCCGTTATATTTGACGGACTTTGTACGAGTAAGTAATATATTTCAGCCAATTGTAATCCTAAAATAAATGTTTTATTGAGGGTTTATGAAAATGCTATAAATGGTTATTTCCATCATCTATTTCACACAAACCTGCCTCACCATAATTACCTTTCTTGTATGTTTTCTATTCCAGTTATCATCGCAACGACAAAGAGGACCGAGTGTGGGATGTAAATTGCAAAACCACCTTCGGAAGAGAATCCCAGCCATTATGCTATGAGACAAATTATGTGAATTGTTTTGATGAAGCAATTGTGTTTAAATGTCCCCCAAACTTCGTTATTTCTGGCCTGCATAGTTACCATGACAACTACACGGAAGACAGAAGGTAAATCGATTTTGGAAGTTGTTTCATCAGGATACTAGCGAATGTGCACGGTGAAATGGAAATTTCTAAACAGTGAATTATGTGATCATTTGTTGCTACATTCCAGGTGTTTGATACGGACATATTGTTTCCTCCGCCACCAAAGGTGGATGGAGGTTATGTTTTCACCCCTGTCTGTCTGTCTGTCTGTTTGTCTGTAAACACGATATGTCAAAATGTTGTGGATGGATTCGGACTAAATTTTGCTGAGAGGTCGTGTATGTGGCAAGGACGAAATAATTAGATTTTGGTGAAGATCCGGATCCGGCTGCAATAATTTTTTAAGCGATTCTTCAACATTGAGAGACAGGGCCAAAAACGATACTTAGCAGGATATCTCAAAAAGCTATGGACAAGTTACGACTAAACATGGTGAACGAGTTGGTTTGGTGACAAGAACAAGCCGATTCGATTTTGGTTCAGGTCCGAATCCAGATCCGGCCTATCAGTGGGACATGAAAAGGACGAATTGAATAGATTTTGTGAAGAATTTTTTTTCGAGTATTTTTCAAGTGATTCTTCACCATTGAGAGACAGGGTCAAAACGAATATATATATAATCATGATATTTCAAAAAGTTATGCACGACTTGTGACAAAACTTGTTGGATGAGTTGGTTCGGCGAAAAGAACAAGCCGATTAGATTTTGGTTCAAGTCCGGATCCAGATCGAACCTTTCTGTGGGATACAAAACGTAAACGGATCAGCCTGGTGGAGGTATGCTCTCTACCGAGTGTCGGTCTAGTTGATGTTATGATGAGATCAATGTTGATGTGGACATGGCCTTAAGATTGAATTGTTGATGTCGAGTGTACACCTCGAAGCTGATCTTTTTTGTACACAAGGTCGAGGCTCATGGAAGAGATAGAGCAGAATGGAAGGAACCAAATGGAAAACGGAAATCACCAACAGCAGAGTAGAAGTAAGAGTGAAAGGGAGATCACGGGAAGAGGGAAGCATAATTGGGGTGAAATAGCTGCACAAAAGCTATGTTTGGTTAATGAAGAAATAATATACAATGATGTAAGAATGCCCTCTTGCTGTGAAGAATGGGAAGAAAGGGGAACGGGAGGACACAGAGTTGCGTTCGAGAAGGAGGGGGTGGGGAAGGGGATTGAGGACTTGGGGTGGCGAGGAGGTTCAAAGATCTGAAGTGGAGAGGGGATTGACACCCTGGGTTTAGGGTTGGGAGGGGGTTGAGGACTTGTGGTGGGAGAGTGAGAGTTGAGGACTTGTGGTGGACGGAGAGGGGGGGGGGGGAGAGTTGAGGAACAGTGGTGGGGGAGTGAGAGTTGAGGACTTGTGGTGGAGGAGGGAGAGGTGAGGACTTGCAGTGGTGGAGAGAGAGAGTTGAGGACTTGTAGTGGTGGAGAGAGAGAGAGAGTTGAGGACTTGTAGTGGTGGAGAGAGAGTTTAGGACTTGTAGTGGTGGAAAGAGAGAGTTGAGGACTTGTGGTGGAGGATGGAGAGTTGAGGACTGGGGTGAGGAGGTTGAATTAATCAAGGAAAATATTTTGGGAACATGTCCGGTAACTAAACTAGAAAGCCCACTGATCGGTTGGACCTAAATCCAGACATGAACCAAAATGGAAATGGCTTGTTCTTGTCACCTAACCAACTCATCCACCTACATTGCCTTCAGAAAGTATTCATACACCTTGGCTTTTTCACATTTTGTTTTTTACAGCCTGAATATAAAATGGCTTGAATTGAGATTTTTTGTCACTGATCTACACGTAATACCTCATGATGAATGTCAAAGTGGATTTTTTAAAGAAAATTTCACAAAATAATTAAAAATGAAAAACTAAAATGTCTTGAGTCAATAGGGATTCAACCTCTTTGCAATGACACTCCAAATTGAGCTCAGGTGCATGCAATCTTCTTTGGTCATCCTCAAGATGTGTCTTTAATGTGATTGGATCCATGTGTGGCCAATTCAATTGATTGGACATTATTTAGAAAGAAACACACCTTTCTATATAAGGTCCTTCAGAGCTCACAGTGCTTCAGAGCTTCAGAGCTTCAGAGCTTCAGAGCTCACAGTGCACTTCAGAGCAGAAACTCTTCCATGAAGTCCAAGGATATGTCTGTACAACTCAGATAGAATTGTGAGGAGGCATAGATCTGGGGAAAGGTATAAAACAATTTCTCGAGTGCTGAAAGTTCCCAAGAGCACAGTGAGCCCCATCATTAGGAAAAGGAAAGAATATGGAACTACCCAGACTCTTCCTAGAGCTGGCTGTCTAACCAAACTGAGCAATCGGGCAAGAAGGACTTTGGTCAGAAAGGTGACCAAGAACATAATGACCACTCTGACAGAACTACAGAATTCCTTGGCTGAGATGGGAGAATCTGCTCGAAAGACAAGTCTCTGCAGCACTTAGCAAATCTAGGCTTTGTGGGAGAGTCGCCAGACGGTTTCCACTCCTCAGAAAAAGGCACATGACAGCACACCTGGAGTTTGTAAAAAAAAAAAAAAAAAGTCACATGAAAGGCTGAGAGCATGAGGCAAGAGATTATGTGGTCTGCTGAGACGAAAATTGAACTCTTTGGCGTGAATGCAAAGCACTACGTCTGGCGGAAACCGAGCACAGCTCATCGCCCATTTAACACCATCCTTCCTGTGAAACATGGTGGTGGTAGCCTCATGCTATGGGGATGCTTTTCAGCGGTAGGGATAGGGAGACTTGTAAGGACAGAGGAAACAATGAATGGAGACAAATACAGGCAAATATTTGAGGAGAACCTGCTTCAGACTGCAAAAGACCTCAGACTGTGGCGAAGACCTATGTTCCAATGGGACAATGATCCCAAGCATACAGCCAAAGCAACACTGGAATGGCTTCAGAACAAGAACATGAAAGTCCTTGAGTGGCCCAAACAAAGCTCAGACTTGAATCCCATTGAGAATGTGTGGAAAGACTTGAATATTGCTGTTTACTGACACTCCCCATCCAACTTTACAGAGCTTGAGCAAATCTGCAAGGAAGAATGGGAGAAATTCACCAAATCGAGATGCGCAAACCTGATACAGACCTACCCAAGAAGACTCGAAGCTGTAATCGCTGCCAAAGGAGCTTATACTAAGTATTGATTCGGGGGTTGAATACTTATGTAAATTATATATTCCATATTTCATTTTAAATTAACTTGTAAAAATTTCAAATAAAAAATCCATCTTGGCATTACGGGGTATTTATGTGTAGATCAGTTACAAAAAATCTCAATTTAGTCCATTTTAAATTCAGGCTGTAACAAACGAAAATGTGTAAAAATCAAGTGGTGTGAATACTGTCTGAAGGCACTGTATCAAATTCATCCACGACATTTTGTTGTCATAATCCGTCCACAACCTGTTGAGATATCTTGCTCTACATTGTTTTTTGCCCTATGACTTAATGGTGAACTAGAACGGCACTCAGTAGAGAGCATACCTCCGCCTAGGTGGCCATATCACTTAATGGTGAAGAATCACTGGAAAAATTAAATAAGTCTCATATCCGAATCCATATTCAGGTCTTCACCAAAATCGAACCCATTTTTCCTTGTCACACACACAACCTGTCCAACAAGTTTCGTCCAAATCCATCCATAATTTTTTGAGATATCCTGCTATGTATCGGTTTTGGCCCAAATCTCCCAATGGTGAAGATTCACGTAAAAATTTTTCATAATTCTCATATCCGAATCCATATTCAGATCTTCACCAAAATCGAATCTATTTGTCCTTGTCAGACACCCAACCAGTCCACCAAGTTTCGTCCAAATCCGTCAACAACTTTTTTAAATATCCTGCTGTGTATAGTTTTTGGCACGATCTCCCAATGGTGAAGAATCACTTAAAAATTTCTCGGAGCCGGATCCGAATCCGGATCTTTACCAAAATCTAATCTTTTCTTCCTTGTGACATACGATACATCGTTGCTAAATTTCGTCCGAATCCGTCCACAACTTTTTGAGATATTTTGTTCACAAACAAACAAACAGACAAACGGACAAACAGACAGGGGTGAAAACATAACCACCATCCACCTTTGGTGGCAGAGGTAATGAAGAATCACAAAACAAATTCTCTGATCTGGATCTTCATATTTACCAAAGTTGAATCAAACCGTCCTTGTGACACACCCAACCTGTCCACCAAGTTTCGTGTGAATCCATCCATAATTTTGAGATATCCTGCTCATCGAGAAACAAACAAACAAGGATGTTGTCATGCATAACACGACACAGTACTTGCGAAATCCCTAAAATAAGTTGTTGACCTTTGGTCTATGTTGACCTTTTGGCCTGGGTTGTCCTTATAAACACCAGTCTTGTTTATTTATGATCAGTATTCATCACAATTAAATAATTATTCGTTTGTTTACCTTGCTCCTTATATTGTGATTTGCGTTTGTAAATACATGGCAACAATTTGATACTGCAGTGGCAGATTATCAGGAATGGAATATTTATTCCCGTTCTTGAGGTATTCCATGATGTTTTGATAAATCATACAGATGGCGCTTCAAGTGCTGCTCACAGAAAGGTGCGACTTTCACTTCCTGCAAATGGACGGGGTTCTTGAACGAATGGGACGGCCCGCTAAAGTGGACGACCCCATCGAATGAATTCCTGGTCGGAGTGAACAGCATTCACGATAACCATAAAGAGTGAGTTTGGAGGGTATTATTGAATTTTATTATATATAATTCAATGTGTGAGCATAAGTTATGGTGCATTCTACCTTCCCCTCCTTCTTCCCCACATCACTGTATTTCTCTGAGTCGACCTCTATTTTGTCCCTCTCCCTGGTGTCCCCTTCATTTCCCTCTCTTTCTACTCTTCTTTTCGTTCTGTTACGTCCTGATCCGTTCTGTGTTTAGCTCTTCCATGAGTCTCGACAATGTATACGAAAAAAAATTCCGAGTTTTTATTTCATTTCCAGGTGAAAAGTTTAATTTGAAAATAAATGATGATTTTTCGTTGAGTCGAACTGACCTTTTTCATTCTGTTGTCGTTTTTGTATCCACAGAGATCGTCGCTGGAAATTCCAGTCATGCAAGATGCAAAAAGAAGAATAATGAAAAACAATTAAAAGTGCTTGATAAGTTGTAATACCTTTGCAAGCTTTAATACAGGGTGGGCCGTAAAAAGGTAAATGACACAAAAAATCGTAAGTCAATGACCAGTGACAGATATACAATATGAATTAATGTGAAATTTGTAAAGAAAAACCCCAAAGTGAATCCGCCCAGCTTTGTGTGTAATCACACAAGTGCAGCACCAGCGTTTCTATAATTCACATAAAAGTGCTTTCAAACACCTCACCCCATGAAGCTGCACACTGAAAACAACAAGCAACAAAACAAGCCAGCAACAAACTAAACAGGTTGGTACAAAATTACTTTGGAATCAACATCCAGTACCAAGCATGAAGCATTTAGAGTTTAAAGCTTTCAAACTTTCACTGTTACTCACGGAGCAGTAGTAAACATCCGCAAAGTAAATTGCAGCACAAGTGTTTTTTAAGTCCTCAAGTTTGAAATATGTGATGATAATTATAAATAACAAAAAAAAAAAAACCTTTGGAAGGTTTAATGTTCAAAACTAACATTACAATAGCACTTTAACATTCATCGCACTTACGTGCTGCCATTTTTAGGTCCACCCTGTATAACCAATACTGCTGTACTTTCTTCAATAATGATTTTATCAAATGCATTCTTTTTTCAATCAATTTCTTCCGCCAACCTAAGCCAACACTTCCCACACATACATACATCCACACATACATACATACATACATACATACATAATACACACACACGTACATACATACACACATACATGGGACATTCAAAATGCTCTCGAATTCGAGATGTAATATTCCAAGAAACACAAACGTTTATCACATTTTAATATGAGGACACATAATTATTATCAAGGAAATAATTTCTTCCAAGTCCTGATTTGTCCTAATATTGATACATATTTAACGCATTATAAAATTGTAAAACATTGCTTTAAAAAGGGAACCGAAAAACAACAACAACCACAGTTCCCGAAAAAGGCCAACCCCCGCTTGCGGGGAAAAATGGCCTCTAAAGGTGGTTTTTATTTTTATTTTTATTGATACATATTTAAAGTTGCTGTTTCTTGGACAATTGTATCTTTTACCGTGATGTTTTTGCCCACACTGTGATTTATTCTTTGCAAAATGCTAAACAGCATACAATCAATGATGAATTCTGAACAATCCTTGCTGAAAAAATTAATGATTTGAATTTTTTTTTTGCGAAAGGTTCATCATAACTTTTATCAGCTTCTTCTAATAAAGTTGTACTGGTTGCATCATTTTTGTGTTTGAAGTCTTACTCCAAGAGAAGAAAAGGCATTTGAGGTCACCTAAAAAATCTAGTAAATCCATAAACTACAACAAATGAAGTGAATTTCAACGCACTGAAAAGTAAATAAAAACAAGGAGCTGATACAATAGGTCCCCCACCTTTTGGATGATATGAGGCATATATCTGTGTGATATGAAAGCTAAATCTTGAACGGTTTTTAAAAATATTGCGTACACAACCCAAGTTACTGAGATGGTTGACGTGGCAACATAATTCAGCCAATCACAGCTGTAATCCAATTAGGTTGAGGTAATGTCGGGAGGAATCGATATCTACAACATGAAAGGTAAAGGGTCAACCGTTTTTGAAATATTTTGTACACAAAAATATATATGGACAAATGATTGGTCAGTCGGTCGGAGCTCATTTTAATGTTCCCCGTCTCCGACCATGTCGGAGGGGTGACGGAAAATAATGTGTCTGAGAGATTACGACATTATTGAACATTAATCCCTGTCTGTTCTCGGTCTCTTATAAATAAATGGCTCTGATCTTACAGAGGGGGTAAACAATATAGTCCTCTAAATATTCGATCCAACAATGAGAATTTCTGTATATTGGTGTGATTTTTCGTTGTGATTGATCAGAATCGTCAATGATGACCATATTGTTGCTGAGGGACTTTGAATTTATGGAAAGGATTGAAAAGTTGGCGGAGACGGAAGGTCAAATGAATGAAAAGCACTCATTGATCCCGATGAAAATCGCTCACAAGTGTTTACGGAATAAATCACGGTCTTCTCTCGGTTTCACCAATGTAGTTCTTCTTGCAGGAGAGGGGAAGGGAGGAAGAGGAACAGGAGAGAATGCAGGATGTAGGGAGGACAGGATGAGAAGCAGGAAAGGGAATAATGCAGGGAAGTGTAAGGTGAGGGTTCTTCAATAGCAGACAATACCGTCCTTGACAACATAAAGGAGAGCTTTCTTGAATATTTTCTGTGAGGTGGAATTAACATGGACGACCATGTTTACACTTGACAAAACACGATGTAACCGATTCAATAATACATGTGCTGCCTCCACACATATATATCCATACATAACATTTATCTGTTGGCTTCGTGTTTTTATCCAACGTAGTGCTATTCCCATAATCAATATCGTGTTTCATACACACTTCATCAACCCTATTTAGAGGTTTAGACCAATGTTTGGGATTGTCAGCCTCATCTAATCTTTTATCCAAGTTTGTCCCTGGACCACAGAAAGAATACCCCAGAAGGTGTAATTCCCCGGGAATTCCAGTTGTTGTAAATTTACTAACCGACAAAAACTTTTGAATATCTCCCCCGTTTTTATGCTTTGAAATGAATTGACACTTTTTCGAGCCACACACTAAACATATTCCCTTTTCATAAACTCTATTATTTTTACTTTTAACATACGAGATAATTTTAGTATAAGTTTTAGTTTTACACTTAATACAATAACCCATTGGATTTAAGAGAAAAATTCATACAGAGTGCGAAAACCTTTTTGGTTTCCAACATATACATTTCTATTTTGATTTTTAAAACATAAAGAATCCTTAGGAATGCCTTCACTCTCTCCTCCATTTATTTTGGGGAAAAAATGCATGTAAAACTTTAACTATGGTCAATAACATCAACATCAACTCCATAATCTTTTCCTTCTTCCTTATCCCCACTTTCTCGTTTAAATGTCCTCCCTGAAATTGAAGGTATTGATGAAGTTATGCTTGAAAATAATATTTCCATTTGACTTTTAATTTCATTATTTTCCTCAGTGCGTTGAGTTTGATTTATTTTCCGTAATACCTCCAATCTTTTATTAATCTCACTGGTTTCGATATTTTTATATTTTTCCTCCCTCTCTCCTTTCTCCCTTGCCTCCTTCTCCTTTTTCTCACTCTCTTCCTTCCCTATTTTATCCCTTGCCTCCTTCTCCATTTTCTCACTCACCTCCTTCTCTCTTTTCTCCCTCTCCTCCTCCTCCTCCTCCTCCTTTTTCTCATTCTCTTCCTTCGCCCTTGCCTCATTTTCTTCTTCAACTCCTTCCTCATCCCTTACTACCCTTGAACCATCTCCCCATAGAATATCATACATATATATTCATCTGGATTTCTTGATATTCCTGTATCCAAAATAAATTTTGTTTACAACAGGAAGCCAATAAAATTTCTTCTGGATTTCTAAAAGTGCTATATATTTTATCAACTTGAAAACATTTTCATTACTTAACATTTTAATTAAACCTACACTTGTAGGTTTATTAACATCAGTATAAAGCCAATCTTTTGTTGAAAAACTCCCATTATTATGTTGTAGAACATATTTATTAAAATACCGAATACCCTTTTCTTGAAGGTATGCTTGGAAACAGAAATGATAATTTTCTTGAAGTCTTCTTGTTGACATTTATGTATCAGAAATATATGAGAGATTAATATGATAACAAGTAATACCTCCCCATCTTCATGTTGTGAAATCAGTTTGTTTTCCCTGGCTTACTATATAAAATCCTGTTCTTTGTGTTTTCATTAAATAAACTATGGCGAAACTGTTGTTGATTTTAGCTTTATTAAATTCCCTTATTTGCTCTTTGCTAATAGTGCTTCCACATATCTCATTATCCTCACCAAGTGGATAATATTCTTCTTTATGTGATTGATTTAATTCCTGTAGGTCTTGTAGGTTTATTGAAAAGGACCAGTTATACCCTAAATCAGACATTTCATACTCCTAATGTTCTATTCTCATAAAAACTATACATCCTTCTTTATGAAAGATAATTTTAATTGGAACTGTGAATTGTGTATGACATGGGGATGTATTCAACATTTCTACATCTTTTGAATATATAGCCATTTTATTTAAAGATATATATTGTGATAAATCATTTAATCTAACTAAGTCATTGGCATCTGTGGGGCTTGGACAATTGATTAATTTATAAGTATTTTTCATATTAATTTTTTTTGTTATATTTTATTTTTGTCATTCAGCCTGTGCCTTTGTATAATAATTTGATAAATCAATATCCAACTCTTGGGATACTCCAAAGATAAAACCATCTTTACCAACATAAGTCATGTATATTAGATTAAAAATGACATTATAAAAATTTTCATTATTGTTGGAGTTGAAATAATACATATAAACAAAATTGACCACAACATTTGGAATAAACTTTTGGACTTGAAATGTTTGATAAATACCATTCTGTAAGAAGTTAATTACTTCAACAGGCGATGGAAGACCATAACTCTCAAAATAAAATTCAACATGACTATTATAAATACAAACCCAATGAGAACCATTCCCATTATTATCATCTAAATTCATAATAATATTCTTTGTATTTTCAGACAACTTTGTTAATTCATCTCTCATACAAATAACCACATTATCAATTTTTAGTTTTTTTTACAATATTTAGCAAGTTCTATATTTGATGTTGTATTCTTTCCAAATTATTTAAACCATTTATCCATTTATTTATGAGAAAGATAAAATCCATTACCCCTTTGAGTTCATTTAACACCTGCCTGTGCGATAGAAAAAAGCATATCTCCAACTAACAATCTCGCTTCATCAGGTAGGCTTTCAAATTTTTCAGGGAAATCTACAATAACACCACTTCCACTAATTTGTTTCTCCAACTCCTTATGTCTTTCCAACTCTTTTGAGCCTGTATTTGAGCCTTCCTTTCATTAGCAGTTTTTACCACTGCTGAAATACCACCCGTCAATGCTCCCGCCGCACTTAAACCAGCAAGTAAAGGAATTAGATAGAAATGGAAGAAATCCTCCACTCATTTCCCTTGTTGAATATTTCTTTAACATAGGTTTTGTCATTTTAATTTTAAGTGAGCCAGTATCATTTAGTGTTTTCACCTGCTCTCTTGTGAGCAAAACATCAATTCTTACTGCTCCTTTTCTTTGAATAGTATTATAACATTAATAATACAAGGCGTTTGATTTTGAATACAAGATAACAGTTTATTAAGATTGATTTGATTAATATACTCAAAGGCAAAAGTTATTGTGACACACAAACAACAAACAGAATCAGTGTTAAATTTTTACTGCCGCGGATGAAATGTTATTACATGGAAAGACAAATGTTTCAAGGTATGGTAACGATCAACAGTCCATAAGAACAGTGCACCTGGCATATGCAAATGAGCCACAACACAAGAGGGGGTTCACAAGCAAGTTCACACAGTCAGTAGCGAGTGTGTCCACCTTGTGCATTGATGCAGGCCTGGCACCTCCGCCTCATTGAGGCCACTAAACGTCGATGAAAGTCCTTGGGAAGATCATTCCATATCCGAGGAAGGATTTGGCGGAGTTCCTGCAGCGTTTTTGGAGGATTCGGATGACGTCGTAAACGTCGCTCCATTTCATCCCAGACGTGTTCAATGGGTGACAAATCAGGGGATCTTGCAGGCCAGGGTAACACATTAACATTGTTCTGATTAAGATACTGCTGTACAACTCGAGCAACGTGTGGTCTGGCGTTATCGTGTTGAAACGTCACTCTAGGGCCGTTCTGTTGCAAAAACGGTAAAGCGGCCATTTGCAAAATCTCGTCTCGGTACCTCACAGCATTCAAGTTCCCCTCAATCACAATCATTGGCGTTCTTGCTGCAGCTGTTATCCCACCCCAGATCATAACGCCCCCACCTCCAAAACGATCCCCTTCCAGAACACATGGCCTGATGTAACTTTCATCTGTGCACCTGTAGACACGTGTCCTACCGTCAGCTCGGTGAAGCTGTGCCAAATGGTGTTTCTATGGACGTTGAATCGACGAGCAACATCACGCTGCGAGGTACCAGACTGAAGCATACCTTTAGCTCTCCATCTGTCATTTTCCCCAAGGCGTGGCATGTCGAACTTGTTCCAGAACGATGAATAGAGGTGTTTTTCTGACTTCTGCACTTCTTAAGACTGCATTGAGTGGAAATGATAAGCGTCTGGTTGTCTGGCCTTTTAAAGTGAACATTGCTGGCCATTTTTCTCGAATATGTCATGCTTCTTGCAAATTTCGTGCAATTCGAACAACAACTGCTTGGTTGCGTTTCTTCGACCATTTTAACACACTCTTTCTCTGGTTCAAATCCAAAAATTCATTCACAAGATTACCAATGAAAAAATTCCATGTCACAATAACTTTTGCCTCTGAGTATATATACCCCAGTTGATTATTGTATTCCAGTCTGTTCCTGTTATAGCATTTACCTTAAAATAGTCTTCCTTTTTAGTAGAGTTTGAGATGATAATTGTATCATCCAAATCATAGATACTATCAATTCCTTCCATATTGTATTTATTTAATAAAAAAGTTGTTAAAACTTTTGAAACCCTGACCCAAGTATTTCAATTATTTTTTGCTGTGCTTGTGGAGATAGTTGAGTTTTGCCTTTCTTAATTTCTTTGATTGCTTGTAATTTATGAGACTCCTTTTGAGCATCTTTTATACACTTTATAGCCGGCGAAGCCGGTGTTGTGAATGAACGTGTACGTATTATGTTGAAAAGCCAGATTCTGCTGGATCCTTTGAGAATTTCGAAGCTTTGACGCACCAAATCGCTCCACTCCATCTGCCATCTTGCGGATGCGGAGGTATGCATAAAAAATTGCGAAAAAGTTCAATAGGAGTTTGTTTCACCCATCTTTTTTTGATTCACAATCTTATGCACCTCTAATTTGTAATTAAAATACTTTGAGACATGACAGAGTGACTTTGTTGAGTGAATTTGTCAAAATTGATTCACACTCTTATGCACCTCTAATTTGTAATTAAAATACTTTGAGACATGATGGAGTGACTTTGTTGAGTGAATTTGTAAAATATTTTGGAGGAATTAAGTGCAAAACCAACCTCGTTCCCCAGGCCCGCACAGGCCCTGGTTATCTTCAACGAAAATCTTCACCAAACACCGGAACCAATGAGATTCGAGCATTTGAAAAAATATTTCAAAAAAGCTTATTACCGCGTTTCGGAAGCTGAAAACGGCGTCAAATATTCTAAAATTGACGAAGAATTATTTTTTTGAAATCTCGCGGCTGTAGGGGATAGTTTTTCACGGCCGGAAATATCCGAAGTTGAGACGGAATTCACCAAATTAATCAAGAAGTAAATTTTATAAATCTTAATCTCATCCAGAATGCAAATGGTGTCATTTTGAACTAGGTACGGTACCTACTACACCTACCTACTACCAACTACCTAACCTACTGATGCCATAGTGATGGGTAAAATAGTGGCAAGAGGCTTTGGCTTCGCCGGCTCATTGCGGCTTTGCAGTAGGTTCATATTAGCACCCGCTACATTTCCCACGGTAGAAGTGGTTGAACCAATTAGGTCTTTATGTTTAAGACTAGTTGAACCAATACGCAATAGAGTATCAATTATCCCATCTCCTTTATTTCTAAATTGATGTCCTTCACCCCTGTTGTCTCCTAGGTTTATAGTATCCTCCACCAAGAAACATACCATCACCCTTATAGTATGGTGAAAGGAACATCCTATCCCCTGTAATGATTATATATTTTACCAACTCGTGTTTCCTCACAATAACCATCGTATTTATTTATTAGAAAACTTCACGGAAGTGAATTCTGATGGATATAATTTCTCCATTGAAGGAAATCATATGATTATCTTGGTTGGTTATCCTAAAATTCACTCTATATATACAGTGGGGAGAACAAGTATGTGATACACTGCCGATTTTGCAGGTTTTCCCACTTACAAAGCACGTAAAGGTCTGTAATTTTTATCATAGGTACACTTCAACTGTGGAAGACGGAATCTAAAACAAAAATCCTGAAAATCACATTGTATGATTTTTAAGTAATTAATTTGCATTTTATTGCATGAAATAAGTATTTGATCACCTACCAACCAGTAAGAATTCCGGCTCTCACAGACCTGTTAGTTTTTTCTTTAAGAAGCCCTCCCATTCTCCACTCATTACTTGTATTAACTGCACCTGTTTGAACTCGTTATCTGCATAAAAGACGTCTCCAGACCGTCTCCGACCACAAAGACCGCAAAGCCGTCTCCAGACCTGTCCACACTCAATCAGACTCCAACCTCTCCACAATGGGCAAGACCGGAGAGCTGTCTAAGGACATCAGGGACAAATTTGTAGACTTGCACAAGGCTGGGATGGGCTACAGGACAATAGGCAAGCAGCTTGGTGGGAAGGCAACAACTGTTGGCGCAATTATTAGAAAATGGAAGAAGTTCAAGATGACAGTCAGACTCCCTCGGTCTGGGGCTCCATGCAAGATCTCACCTCGTGGAGCCTCAATGATCATGCGAAAGGTGAGGGATCAGCCCAGAACTACACGGCAGGACCTGGTCAATGACCTGAAGAGAGCTGGGACCACAGTATCAAAGAAAACCATAAGTAACACACTACGCCGTCATGGATTAAAATCCTGCAGCGCACGCAAGGTCCCTCTGCTCAAGCCAGCGCATGTCCAGGCCCGTCTGAAGTTTGCCAATGACCATCTGGATGATCCAGAGGAGGAATGGGAGAAGGTCATGTGGTCTGATGAGACCAAAATAGAGCTTTTTGGTTTAAACTCCACTCGCCGTGTTTGGAGGAAGAAGAAGGATGAGTACAACCCCAAGAACACCATCCCAACCGTGAAGCATGGAGGTGGAAACATCATTCTTTGGGGATGCTTTTCTGCAAAGGGGACAGGACGACTGCACCGTATTGAGGGGAGGATGGATGGGGCCATGTATCGCGAGATCTTGGCCAACAATCTCCTTCCCTCAATAAGAGCATTGAAGATGGGGCGTGGCTGGGTCTTCCAGCATGACAACGACCCGAAACACACAGCCAGGGCAACTAAGGAGTGGCTCCGTAGGAAGCATCTCAAGGTCCTGGAGTGGCCTAGCCAGTCTCCAGACCTGAACCCAATAGAAAATCTTTGGAGGGAGCTGAAAGTCTGTGTTGCGCAGCGACAGCCCCGAAACCTGAAGGATCTGGTGAAGATCTGTATGGAGGAGTGGGCCAAAATCCCTGCTGCAGTGTGTGCAAACCTGGTTAAGAACTACAGGAAACGTCTGATCTCTGTAATTGCAAACAAAGGTTTCTGTACCAAATATTAAGTTCTGTTTTTCTGATGTATCAAATACTTATTTCATGCAATAAAATGCAAATTAATTACTTAAAAATCATACAATGTGATTTTCAGGATTTTTGTTTTAGATTCCGTCTTCCACAGTTGAAGTGTACCTATGATAAAAATTACAGACCTTGACGTGCTTTGTAAGTGGGAAAACCTGCAAAATCGGCAGTGTATCAAATACTTGTTCTCCCCACTGTATATATGAGGTTACCCGCCAATATTTTAATAACATTATCACTGTAAGACGTCCCATTAGTTTCAATCTTTTTTGAGGAGAATCCCAATAACTATCTAAATGAATTATCAATCGTGAACTCAACTTTATAATTATTTTTTAAGTCTAATAGTTGATTTTGACGTATATTTTTGAATATATATAACAATATTATTTGGTTCATCACCTTGTTCTCTCACAAGGCGAGAAATTTCGGAAGATATTTGGGAAATCTCATATGCTCCGGGTGAAGCTGTTATAGTTTTGTATCCGCTTCCTGAATTATAACTAAACTTGGTATTTTTCTCCGAAATATAAAAAAGAGAAAAAGAGATCAGATTGGCGTTTCCGGTCCCTCGAGCAAGGAAGCGACTTCGACCTCTGCACGGCAGTAAAGTTAAAGTATTTTTTCCATTCGTGTCTTCGTCAATTTCTACTCGTTTTTTATTGTGCATGTGTTGCAGTGTGTTTTCCAGTTGGTGTTGATTTGCAATTCATGGAAACTTTTGTATAATTTAATCGTTTTCTGTTCCCACAGCGTGCGCGGCCTGGTTTCTCTCGGCTTCCCTCCCCCCATCGGTGTTTTGTGATTTTAAGTTCTTTCCTTCGCTGTATTGCTTATTTCTTAGATTTTCTCTTCTCCCCCTAACTTCCCCGAACATCGACCACTTGTCTCACGTTTTAAATACCGTCTGGCAAATACCGTAAATAATCGTGTTCTGCTCCTCGTGTGCGGCCTTGTACCTCCGTCGGTGTTTGTTAAATTAAGTCCCCGACTTCGTGTTTTGCTTGGCTCTTAGATTTTTCCCTTCTACCCCGAACATAATACTCTTTGTCTGACGTTTTAAATCCCCACACCCCAAAAAAATAAAAAATAAAAATAAAGAAATAACCAAAAACATTTATTTTCCTTTCTCCACGTGTGCTGTTGTCTCATCCTGTACTTCTGTCCAGGTGTGCTGTTCGCCCCGCCCCCATTATCTCCTTGCCATCCACCTTTTGCCCTGTTCACGTGACTCGTGGTGGTCCCTCTCGGCCCTCCCCCCGTTGGATTTTTGTGCATTTAAGATTGTTCACGGTTCTGTTTAAATATTATTTAAATATGTTTAAACTTTCCCCTTCAGTGTTTTAATCAGTGGTATATTACAACATGCTGTTTTTCTTCATATTTAAAAGGCTTCTTTAAATTTCCTCTCCAACTCATTCCACTTCAAAAAAAATAAATTCAATCCCTTATCTATCTATAATTCCAGTAATCTCTGTGTGTCTGTGTGTGTGTATGCGACCGCTGTTTCTCGACAACCACGGGTCCGATATACTTGAAACTTGCCAGGTATATTGCTGGGGACCCGAGGATGTGCCTTTTCAAGGTTTCATATTAATCGGAGAAGTAGTTACCGAGCTATGTCCAAAAAACGATTCAACCAATCAGAGAGCAGCGAGCTATCACGTGTGCCGAACGTGGCGAACAGACTCTGCCTCGGACGGCACATTTGAGAGCGTATTCATTTATTTCCCGTTGGCAAACTATGTTGGCGCTATGTTGGCGTTAAACTATGTTTTAAAACTAATTAAAACTAATTTGCGATTCTTTCGCTTTCCTGCGCGTTTGTGCACGCTATGGCGATTTCTTTACCAAACTCCGCAAGCCGTTCGCTTTGGACCAAACCATTTCATGTAAATAGAGGGGGGGGATTGTCACCGTACTCGCAAGCCGTTCGCTTTGGACCAAACCATTTCATGTAAATAGAGGGGGGGGATTGTCACCGTACTCACAAGCCGTTCGCTTTGGACCAAACCATTTCATGTAAATAGAGGGGGGGGATTGTCACCGTACTCGCAAGCCGTTCGCTTTGGCTTTGCGAATGGACCAAACCATTTCATGTAAATAGAGGGGGGGGGGATATAATTTTAGATATATATATAGTACGGGCATGCCCTAGTAACTCTAAATCACTGCATGCTCTAAATTCACATTCATTCCATCCCTCCTCCATCGTTCTTAATCGGATTGCTGACTTGAAAATCACAATAAACCCAATTTGTTATCAATGTTCGTCTTTCATTAATCATCCACTTTCTAAACTCCCCTCATGCCCTTCCCATCCAAATCCCCCCCCTTGCCCCTACACTCCTAAACTCCCCCCTTGCCCATCCACTCCTAAACTCCCCCCTTGCCCCTCCACTCCTAAACTCCACCCTTGCCCTTCCCCTCCTGAACTACCCCCTTGCCCCTCCCCTCCTGAACTCCCCCCTTGCCCCTCCCCTCCTGAACTCCCCCCTTGCCCCTCCCCTCCAAATCCCCCCCTTGCCCCTCCACTCCTAAACTCCCCCCTTGCCCCTCCACTCCTAAACTCCCCCCTTTCCCCTCCCCTCCTAAACTCCCCCCTTGCCCCTCCCCTCCTAAACACCCCCCTCACTCCTCCCCTTCAAAACTCCCCCCCCAACACCTCCCATTCAAATCTCCTCCCATACCATTCCTCTCCAATTCTCCCTCCACCCACCTCCTCCTCAAAGCTGCCTCCTCCCCTTCTACTTTCCTCTGCCCCCCCCTCAAACAACCCCTCACTGTGCCTCATCCCTTCACCATCAAACCTTTCGTTCTCCTCATCCTTCCCTTTCTTGTAACTCTTCTGTAATCTCTGACACACTATCAACTGCTCTCCCTACCTCCCCCTCTCATCCTTCATCTTACCCTACCTCTCCCCTCCCCTGTCCTGTACCTGATGCTCCCCCTCTCTCTTCATTAACGGTATGGACCTCAAACATCCGGGGCCTTCGCTCAAACCTGACTGATCTCTCCATACAGGTTGCTTCTGACAATCCAGACTTGATCTGCTTAACAGAAACTTTCCTCCTCCAAGATGTCTCTGATTCCTTAATATCTCTTCCTGGTTACTCCCTCCTCCGGTATGATAGACCTGAGCCTCGTCCTGGTGGTGGGGTGGCTATCTTTATCAAAAACTCTCTTCCTCACTCTCCTTGCACTGCCCTCTCTCCACCTCACCCCCAGGAGTACCTCTGGCTACGGCTTCCTCTCCGCTCCCACCTTTTGTTCATATGTGTTCTGTACCGTCCTCCAAACAGTGATGACTCCATTTACATTTCACTGTCTGACAACATGGACCAACTTCTATCCACTCATCCCAACTCTCTCTTCCTCATATGTCGTGACTTCAACTGTCATCATGCCAGCTGGCTGGGTGTGGGTTCATCTCTCACCAGCCATGGCACCTCAGCAAAGGACTTCTGTGACTCACTGGGATTGACACAATCTGTCAATTTCCTGACCCGGATCTCAGCCAATGGTGTATCTTCTCTTCTAGACTTGGTCATGACAAACTTCCCTGCTAATGTCTGCTGCTCTTCTTCTGCCCCAATCGGTTCTTCTGATCATGTGCTTGTTAAAGTGGACATCTCTCTGGCCATTCCCAGAGAGCCTCCTCAGCGTCACCGAGTCTGGCATTTCACTCAGGCCGACTGGCACAGTCTTCAAGCAGCCATCAATCATCTGGACTGGTCTCCCATCTCCACTGCCTCTGACATTAACTCATCCTGGGAATTCTTCCAAAGCAAACTACTCTCTCTCATGCACAGATTTATCCCATCTCGTCTTCAGTTGTCTTACCCTTCCTCCCATCCATGGTACACTGAATCTTGTGGTGAGGCAGTTGCCCTGAAACAACATGCCTTTGCCTCTTGGAAGGCTAATCCAACTGAAGGCAATCTCAGTTCCTTCCACCAAGCTCGGAACAAGTGTGTGTCTACCCTCAGGAGAGCCAGGAAACAACATCTCTCTACTCTCAAGAGTGAACTCTCAAACCTGTCTCATTCCTCCAAATCCTGGTGGCGTCTGGTCAAATCCGTTTCTGGTGTTTGTTCCCCCTCCATCCCCTCCCTTACCTCAAATGGCTACACAGTTGACACCGCACGTGACAAAGCCGAATGCCTCAACTCTGTGTTTGCCTCAAAATCTTGTGTCCCAAACCCAGCTCTCTCTGTTCCCACCTTACCCAGTCGAACCCAACTGCTCCTGGACTCTGTGTCCTTCTCTCCTGACAAGGTGGAGGAGTTTTTGTCAAACCTCGTCTCTGATTCTGCAACTGGACCAGACAGCATCAGCCCATCAGCCCACGGGTCCTAAAATCCTGCTCTGCCGCTCTATCTCACCCTCTCTCTGTTCTTTTCACCCTCTCTTTTGCTCAAGGTCATCTGCCAGCATCCTGGAAATCAGCAAACATTACCGCTTTACACAAAAAGGTGCAAAAACAGATCCTTGCAACTACAGACCAATCAGCCTGCTCCCAATTATCAGCAAAGTCATGGAATCCATCATTACTTCGGATATCAAATCCTTCCTCTTCTCCAATGGCTTGATCTCCGATAATCAATTTGGATTCAGACCAGGTCATTCTACTCTGGACATGCTGCTTCTGCTGTCTCAACAATGGATGGAGGTCCTCAATGCCAAACAGGAAATCAGAGCCGTCTCCCTTGACATATCACGTGCCTTCGATACGGTCTGGCACCCAGCTCTGATCACCAAACTCTCCTCCTATGGTATCCATGGAAATCTCCATGCATGGCTTGCGGACTTCCTCTCTGGTCATAGACAATGTGTGGCCCTGAATGGATTTCTCTCATCTCCCCCTTCCTGTTCAGGCTGGAGTTCCCCAAGGCAGTGTTCTGGGCCCTGTGCTTTTACTGGTCTATATCAATGATCTCTCCGACTCTCTGGAAAATCCTCTCTATCTCTTTGCTGATGACTCCACTCTCTGCCGCTCCATTCCTCTTCCCTCAGATCGGCAGTCTGCAGCCTCCTCACTCTCTGAAGACCTGGACAAAATCACAGACTGGTCAAACAAGTGGAACATGTCTTTCAAGCCTGACAAATCTCACACTCTTACTCTGTCTCTCTGAAAAGATCGACTGGACAACCCTCCCATCTACTTTCTCAACAATCCTCTCCAAGAAGTTCTGTCGCTCAAGCTTTTGGGTCTCACTATCTGCCATGATCTTTCTTGGGAATTCCACATTTCCAAGCTGGCCTCCAAAGCCAGTCGCCGACTGGGCATCCTCCGTCGTGCGAAGTCCTTCCTCGGCACACCTGAGCTCCTCACCACATACAAGGCTTTCATCCGCAGCTCAATGGGTTACTGTTCTCCCGTATGGGCCGGTGCTCCTGCCTCACACCTAGCTCAGCTTCACGCTGTTGAAACCAAAGCTTTCAGAATCATTGGAATCTCCCGTGATGAAGCTATCTCCGAGGGCCTTTCACTCACTCACCGCAGACAGGTAGGTGGTCTTTCTTTCTTCTACCGACTCCTCTCCGGCCTTGCTCCCCCAGCTCTCTCTGTGCTTTGTCCCCCAAATATACCTACAGGTCGCACAAGATCTGCCAGCAACCCTCTGATGGTTAAACTGCCAAAATCTCGGCTCTCTGCTCACCTTCACTCTTTCATTCCTCTTTTCTCCCACCTCTGGAACAAACTCCCACACTCCCTTCAATCCCACTCCTCTCTCCAGGTCTTTAAAACAGCTGTTCACCACCATCTCTTATCTTTCCCCATCCAAAACCTTGATCTTTTCTACCCCCACTAATTCACCCCAGATCCACCTTGTTTGAAATTCCAACTTCTTTCCTGGAAGTCCTGGCAGTGTCCATATGTTTTATACCTCTCCCCCCCCCCCCCCATAGCATAGCCATGCCTCCCCCCCCAAAGCCCTCTCCCTCCCACAGATCTCTCGATGTCCCTGCTCTCAGATGTTGTGTTTGTGTTCCTGCCCCTCTCGCCCCATCTTGTCTACAGCTCCCCATGTTATTTGTTTTATGTGTCGGTTTGTCTTTCTGTGTGATTAATGTTAGCTCTTTCACGAGCCTCGATCTTGTTTAAAAAAAAAAATATATATATATATATATTGTACATTTCCATAGATAGAACGATGCCTCATATTAGGCCATAGGTCATGCAGTATATATGCGCTTAATTTTAAATTTTCGTGCAACAACGATGGGGGCAACTTAAAACTTTAATGGGTTTGTAGGAAATGTGTCACTGATTAAGAATATCCATGTCCCCACGCACAAGGGGTGCTCAGAAATATATAACGAGCAGTTGATGAAAATGCATATTAACAAATGGTACATGAAGTTTATGATGGCTTCCTGGCTTTTTAATCAGATTGTTCAGTGAACATGTTATTATTGGGCTTCATAAATTAATAACGTGCATTTATAATAATAATTTATAATAATAATAAAATAGCCTGGTGTTGGGCTAGCGGCTAGGGTGCTAGCTTGGGATCATAGGATCCTGGGTTTGAATCCCGGTCGATCGCTGAATTAACGCCAGGGGGGTTGACTCAGCCTGTCATCCTTCCGAGGTCAGCTAATTGAGTACCAGTTCACTGGTAATTCCCTGTTTGTCGTAAAAGGCGACAAAAAGGGTTGGCGGCAGGAAGGGCTCCTGGCCGTAAAACATTGCTTCAAAAAGGGGACCAACAACAACAACAACAACCACGGTGCCCGAAAAAGGCCAACCCCCGCTTTGCGGGGAAAAATGGCCTCTAAAGGTGTTTTTTATTTTTTATATTTTATTTATTTATAATAATAATACTAAGAGTATTAATGATAAGAATATATTATTGTTATTATTATTATTATTATTATTATTATTATTATTATTAACATTTATGCGCTTAATCTCGTTTGAGCCATAAGCACCCACACAAACTGAAACATAAACCACAAACTAAACCACACACAACACCAACACTGAGAGAAAAAGAGGCAGGGAAATTGGGAAATACAATTGGGAAATACAATTGGGAAATACAATATTAGATAATAGATATTGTGTTGTAAAATTTTATCTCCAAACACCTCTTTTGTAGCCAGAATATAGTATAAATGCCTTTTATTAGACAGGCATTTAGAAAGTCAACATTTTCCATGACTTTCTGGAAAACTAGATGAAATTAGATGAACTGGACTTTGTGTTGTGTAATATCTCCCAACAAATCTTTTCATTCTCTCATTTGCTTACAATACAAGCCAGCATGCTATAGGAGGGGCGGACATAAGTATTTTTTGCGCATTTGTGAGAGAGGGACCAGCGATGCCGGTTAAAACAACAGTATTTCCATGTTTGTTTACGTAGGATTTCTTTGTAACCAAGCGAATATTTCCTCACTTTTTTTTCCGTGAAATTTATACTTACAATATCATAAAAGTATACATAGCCTCACTATAGAGGCTACAAAGAGATATGAGGTGAATTTGAAGGAAACACACATTAGTCAGGGCCCTTAGGGATATTTTGGGGCCGTTTGGTTCAAATTCTTCCAAAAGCACCAAATTTGGCCCAGATGTTGCCCATGCCATACTCTTTCGATTTTTGACGGGCGCCAAGACGGGCGCCCCCCCCCCCCCCGGGGGCCCCATATTGGCGAAATACTAAATGGCCGCCACCCGGATTAGAGGAAAATCAGTTAAATAACCAAAAGGGTTGGAATCATGTATGATACAACTTTTCAGGGGTTTTCGAGGTCCAGGAATCCAATTATGATGTTATTTTGATGATTCGAGGTCAAGGTCAACCCTCAAGGTCATCTTAAAGGTCATTTTTGAGTCAAACATGTCGGTTTTTGAGTTTTTTGTCAAGATTTACGTGAGGTTCACCATTTTATGTTTCTGGGTTGGGTAATCGAACTCTGACCTTATTTTTGACAATTAGAGGAAATATTTACATGTCTATTTCCTAATTTTCAGGCATATGCAGTTCGTCTAATTACAAAGGTACGGATGTTGATGTTTTATGAACTGTATGCCATATCCTTGTGTTTAATTTTTGTGCGATCATGATCCGGGTTCATGTATACATGATTGTATACATGTCATAAATATGACGTCATAGGTCATGTGACCTGGCGGCCATATTGGATTTTATGAAAACCTTAAAAATGGATCCCTGCCTTCATTTTTCGATCGATTCATTTTGAACTTTGACCACTTATAGTACGCCATGTGATTGGATGCATATCCTAATTATGACGTCATAGGTCAGGTGACATGGCGGGATGGACCGGTATGGTCCCCGGATCATACCGCCCTTGGCGCCCGTCAAAAATCGAAAGAGTATGGCATGGGCAACATCTGCGCCAAATTTGATGCTTTTGGAAGAATTTGAACCAAAATATCCCTAAGGGCCCTGACTACATGAAAGGCTGTTGTATGCACCTGCTTCGCTGATCCCCAGTTAACAGATTTGCAAAAGTTCCTGTAGTCTTTGTCCGCGCCCTCCAATAATGGCTTTAAGTTTAATATCAAATCATTGACATTTATAATTCCCTGAATAACCATGATTCCAAAATTACAGTAAAATTGTACGACCACAGCAAGTTGAACATGATACAAAGTCACTAACTTAGTCTTCCACCAAATCATCATCATCAATCACATGTGCAATCTAACGTTACTTACATAAGCTAATTTTAAAGTCATTCTCAACATACCTTGTCCTTGAGAAGTAGATTCCTTTGCAAATGACTTCTCTTTTCTTCTGATTTTACTGATGTCACAGAAGCGCTTGTAGCAATTGTAGTGGTAGCCGATGTTACTCGACGGCGAGGGCTGAGCCGCAATGCATGTAGCAGTATCGTGAAAATCAATACCAAGCTTTGTTGCAATCTCGGTAACTATATCACTCTCTTTGCAGTCGTAATTCACCCATTTGCTAGCGAAATCGACAAATCGTTTCCACGATTCATTATTGAACACGATGAAGTTACTTTTTGTTGTAGAATCTACGTGCATAACGCAAAATTTTGAAGAAAATGTACGATCCGCCGTAGAACTGCATTCCGTGGGCGCCGCCATCTTCGGTTCGCAGTGCAATGGCACAGAGGCCGTGATTGGATTATTCTGGGATACTACGTCATCGATTTCACTGAGCGTCAAATACGGTAACGCTGATTGGCCTATTTTATCACGTGCATAGACTGGTCAGCAAAATTTAATGTGACATTATTTACCGAAATTATTCGATTTTTACGCTTTTATGAGCAATGTTGAGGATTGGAGACACACATTTTCTGAATGCTTATAATATTTTTGGAATTATTGATCAAGAATAAAGTTGCCCCCAGTAATGTTGCACGAAACAGAGAGTTAGATACGGACGTATTGTGATCTATATTTGTTTGTGGCGTTAAGTTGTAGTGGGTATGGGAATGAAGCCGTTTGATCACTTGTTGTGAAATTAAAACGAAGGATTGTGCTTTTCATCTTATTTAATCTATATATATATAACACAGTTTGTGTGTGTGTAATGTTACCGATAGACTCCTAAACGGAGAGGCTCACGTGCTTGATATTTGGCATAGACATGGCCATTGAGCCTGGGAAGAACATGGCCGACCTAAAAAAACAAATTTCATAATATATTTTTTAACCATATTTTTACCTCAGCGCATTTCAGCGAGGAATATTATGCACGGAATCTGACCGGTGGCAGAGCAGCGCGCTGATTCGCTCAGAGCGATCACGTGATGTTCCTTGCCGCCATTAACTCAGTTACGCGTTCGCACGTATTTCAGAGCGAAAAGCGATTGCGTTTTTTCACATTTCAGCGAGGAACATTGCCATTCACACCACATAGGTTTTTTTTTCTTTCATCTTTACGAGATCCATATTTTTTATTCATATTTACCTCAGTGCATTTCAGCGAGGAATATTATACACGGAATCTGATCAGGTGGCAGAGCAGCGCGCTGATTCGCTCAGAGCGATCACGTGATGCTCCTTGCCGCCATAAACTCAGAGTTATGCGTTCGCACGTAATTCACACGTTCAAAACAAACGAGATCCGCGAAGCGAGTTGGTCGAGTCGTGCTAACCAAGATGGCGACACGGCGGCTTCACTTTTCACGGAGTATGAGCGTTCTATATATTTTCAATTCAGTGCGCCCGACTCGCTCACGTACTTGATTTGTGGCATAGACATGGCTATTGGGCCTTCACGGTGTAATTTGTGCGAGGCTTTTGTCCGAGTGAGCTTGAGTCAAGAGGGCGAATGTACGGGTTGGGAATGTATGGGTCTCCCTTCCCCCACCCGGCAACGCCGGTACTGGAGGGCGTCACAGGATCAGTGAGTCTCCAAAATCCGCTTCGTGCTGTTGCGAAGATGCAGGACGATGTCGCGATTGTTGTGCTGCTCTCCGACCATGAGAACTGCAACGTCATTGTTGACTGGCCCTCCCCTTCCCCCTCCCCCCTCCCTTCCCCCTCCACCCTACCCCCTCCCCTTCTCCCCTCCCCTTTTCCCCCTCCCCCTCCCTTTTCCCCCTCCCCCTCCATTTTCCCCCTCCCCCTTCCCCTCCCCCCTACCCTTCCCCCCTTCCCCCTCCCCCTTTGGAATAAATTTCGAATAGTCGATCGGTGCGCGGGACGCGAACAGCGCGTCAGTTAAAATTTAAATTTTATTCCGGTTGTGAAATCCACGCGGGAAAGCGACCTCCTCTTAACGGATGGAGGAGGTGAGCGGTATGGAAGAAAGGAGAATGGAAGGTGCGTTGAGCCTTCGAAGTGAGTCAGAATTAGATGGGGTAGAGAGCAGGAGTGGAGCTTCCCCCACCGTAGGGACAGCCCCCATTGACAACCAGGTCATAATGCAATTTATTGCACGATTGGAAAATAAAATGGATGCCCAAAGGAATGAAATGAATGCTCAGAGTAATAAAATTGATGGCTTAAAGGGAGAGATGGGAGAAATGAACAATAAAATAGAGGCTCAGAGTGAGCAAATGGAGGGAATGAAAAATGAATTGAAGAGAGACATGAGGCGAATGATTAACAAAATTGATGCTCAGAGTGAGCGAGTGGAAAACAAAATTGAAGGATGGATGAAGGAATTGAAGGAGGAACGAAAGAATGGTACCGATGGGGCCTAGGAGGAGCCAGGGGTGGCAGAAATTCGATCTGAATGGGGGGAGTTAAATGGGACAATAGAAGAGAGTACGACCCATGCAGATGTACACGGGGCTCAGGAGCCGGGAATGGCAATTGAAATAAATGGGGAAGGTAGGGAAGGAAATTTGGAAGGAAATGGGGAATGTGAAAATTGTAATGGCGAATGTTTGTTACATGCTGGCCTGGAGGTTTATCAGGGCCGGGTGGATGCCCCAAAACACCAACCGGGGGAGCAATTTGAATCCTTGTTGCACAGGTGCAATGGTGCAGAGCAAGAGGAGATAACAATAGTGGGGATCCGTGTGGTGGAGCCAGACCAGGTATTTATTGATCAAGGGCTGATGGGGCCAGAAATGATTGGTAATGATGATGGAAATGATTTGATCCAGTGCCTGGAGACATGTGACAGTCCCATGGAGGTCAAGTTTGATCAGGCCCAAAGGAGTTTGGGTGATGAGGTGAGTCGGTCCGAGGAGGAGGTTGAGGTGACCGAGGGGACCCTCACCGTGCATAACAGTTTGGTAACGGAGGCTCCGAAATTGGACAACCAGTTGGGGGAGTGTTTTGGCTCTGGGCTGGATTTGAACATTGGAGGATCGGGAGAAAGAGCCTCGGGAGATTTGGTCCTCATAGGGAATTTGGAACAGCTGCAGGGAGGGGCAGAACAACCTGTGGTAGGGGTTGTTATCTGCAGCTGCGGTGATTGGACACCTGGGGCCAACATTTTAAAAAGGAAATTGAAAATAAAATTTAAATAGGAATGTGATTTGGAGCAGCCTTGGTTGGAGTTGGTCCCAGGGCTGTGGAATGTGGACCAGGAGAGGTCAGTGGAGATGGCCTCGGGCAAAATTTGCCCCTTTCAAAATTTGGGAATCCCAGCCAGCTGGGGGGCTGGGCTGGCGAGATTTGGACGTGGGGTCCAGCCATGGGTGTCGAGGCACGACCTGGGCCCCACACGGGGTCTGGTGGAGTGTGGCATCCCTTGTCTGTCTGGGCGCCGCCCGAGCGGGTGGCTCAGGCCGACAGGGTCACCGGACCCTGGTGGGGGTGAAGACCTCCAGGGGCTCCGAGGTGGTGCCTCACAGGCCTGGGATGGCGTATATTGAGGACCACTAGGGGGAGGTGTTGTGGGTCGTGCTTTGGTGGTGGCATCACGGACGGCCAACTTGGGCCGGATGTGGTGACCACCCGGGCATGCGGCCTGACACCCTCTCCCTGAGACTCTGGGACAGCCAGCATGTGGTGACCTGCCATGCTGTCTTGGTCTGTGGACGTGGGTCAAACCGCATGGACAGGAATGAGATAGCCCACCGGACAACCATTGGGGCATCTGTGGAACGTGATGGTGTGAGAGTGACCTTCCACAGATGGTCCGTTATGATTTATGGACTCTCAGTTTGGGAAGAGAGCCATGGGAATGTGATCGGGAATTGGTAACGAGCCGAGCATATGGGCCATGCTCGGCTGGCATGTGTATGGCAAAGCATCTTTCTTTGGTGAGTTTTGTAAAATGTGAAAAATGTTTGGCATGGGTAATCTAAGGTTAGATGCAAATTTAAGGGTGAATTTTGAAATGTTATGGTGGGCACTGCATAGTCACCCCCATTATTGATCCAGGTGTGTTTAGACCAAAATGTTGTTGGCTGTGATTAAAATTGACAGGTTAGCAGGACACAGCTTTCAACTGGTTGCGGGGGCGATTGCGCCAATATTTTGGACGCGGGGTTATGGGGATGAAGTTGTGTAGTTGCCGGTCAACGTGGTGCTATGGGTGTCCGAGGTGTGTGGACCATGTCTTCTGGGTGAGTCTCCTGGTGGAGCATGGCTGTTGACTGGACCTTGGTGTGGTCAAGTGTGGGTGGGCACTGGGGGCTGCATGTGGTCGGACTGGGGGATGATGTGGAGGTGCAGGGGACGTGGCTGCTGGGATGCCACGCACTGCGACTGTGCCCCCCAGGTCCGAGGCCTTGGGAATGGTGGTGTAGGCAGCAGGTGCTCACCACATTGGCCAGCTGGGGCTGGTGCAGCTGTGTTCCTCGCAGGGGGGCGAAGGATGGATGGTGGGTCGCACCCTCGTGGACACTCATGGGCCATGTTGGTGTTTTGACTGCTCACCTTGTCCCGATGACCCTTGCACGGTAGAGGTGCGGAGCTGTTGTAGCCACAGGTAGTTGTTTAGAACAGTTCACCATTGGATGCGGATCCACATACCTGCCAGTATAGTCGGGACAAAAGTGAAATTTGGTGGAATTTTGAAGGCTCAATGAGAAATTTTGGGATTTGATGGGTGGATGGCACCTTTGGACCTGACCAACCAGAAAATACATGCACATCAAGGTAGAGGTAAGGCCTTGATGGTTACTGTCCCAGGCTTCAGGACTTGCTTATGTAAATTGGGGGACATGTAATTTGGAGTTGGGGGCGGTGACATGGCCGGTGAGGGGGATGGAATGTGTGCCACAGAGTCTTGTGGGTGGCTTTTGTTTATGTGTGGTGGTTATGTGTTTTTATGTGGTCGTGGAGAATGGAAATATGAGTGAGTGGTAATTATTGAGAGTTTTGGAAATGAAAATGTGATTAAATGTGAAACGGGATTTCACAATGGCAGGCCATGGCAACTCTTTTGTACCATCTATGGAATTGTGTTTGAGAATTGAATGGCAGCGGGGGAGGAAATGTGTTTTGGGATCTTGTGTTTGGGGAAGGTGTGTGTGTCCGCAGGTACAGATCAAGCTCTGAGCAGCGATGCATGCGTTCCCCCCTCTGCGGCAATTACCCCTGGCAGCCAGTGGTATCTGGAAATTGGAGCTTCTCGGTGGAGGGTCTGTTTGGGTGCCGTGGGGTAAAGGAGACTCCCGGTGACCCGTGTAGCTGTGCTGAAGCAGGGGGCAACGGAGCCTGGTGTGTGGAGACCCTCACCGGCGGGGTAATGGTGGAAAGGGCTGTTCAGCTGTCACGGGGCCAAGAGGTAAAGGAGGGGGGGGGGGGGGGGATGAACTTGTAAGCCAGTTGACTTGTTTTTTGGGACTGCGGGAACCATAGCCTGAAGCGCCCCCACAATCTTACTGGTGCGGTACCTCCCCGCTGCCTAGTTGAGAGAAATGATGCACACACATGAATATGACATCTATGCCATGGTCCTGCAGGGGGGTGTAATAAGTACGTGTTGGTAATGACTTTGTGTTGTAATGATTTATGGAATGTGTATGAGTGGTTAAGGGGTTGTGTTGTATGAATGTGGGCGAAATTCACCGAGCCATGTCACTCACCTGTAACACCAGAACAGGGCCCGCGGAAATTTAGGGGTGCATTGGGATGGCCCCACAGGTAAGGTTGCACTTGTGGCATCCACCGGGGGACGCGGTCTGTAGACTGGGGTTGTATAAATGTTCGTAGAGTTTCTGAATTTTTGTAAGTTTGACTAAGTTTTGTGGTTAAAGTAGATTTTGCGTGTTGTTTGTTTCCTCCCTCCGCAGGAACGACCAATTAAGATCATTGTACATATTTGCATGATTGTTAAGGGGATTAGCTTGTTAAGGAGAACAGGTAGGAAGTCCGGCTCACTTCCCATAGCCCTACTGATTTATTTCATAGGTTCATTAAGTGTGAGACGGTAAGTGTTAAGACTGGAATGGCAATGCCTGCAGTGAACCGAGCAGGAGCTTTGGTTCCGGGGGGAGGGGGGGGTGGGTGGGGGGGGGCCTGTGTTATGTCGGGGGTAAAGGAATATCTAGAGCCAGGTAGATCTGTATAGGTAACATGCTTCGAGTGTCGCGATAGGGAATCTACCCTGTAATAAGTTCTGTGTTTTAGGCGGTTTGTCGGGGAAGTGTATACCTGTGAACATACAAGGATGTTCGGGTGTTAAATAATTGTAGGGACTAAGATAAACCCCTGTGTGTCAGACCTGGTAATCATTCCTTTGTCTCTTATGGCAACGCACACATATAAACACTTAGATAGGTCCTTAGTGCACACATTAATTAGTTCCCTTCCCTTACAATGACCTTGGAAGAAGACTGGCAGGAAGCCAGATCAGGGCACCGCCGAAAGGCCGCCACCAGCCGCACCACCAGCTGGCCTAGCAACATCATGTGAGACGAGTTGTAACCACGCCCAGGAGGACTGTGATTGGTTGGCGCGGAAGGCGCGAACCTGGAACCAATCAGCGTGGAAGGCGGGAGGAGGTTCGGCAAATAGCGGGAAGCTACGAGGGTCTGGTTGGTAGCGCGCCAGAGCTGAGGTCACACGCAAGGTGATAAAAGGGCTCGCTGGCCGACATTTTGTCCCTCTCTTTGCTCTCTTCGCGTTGGACCCCTTCGTATTGGAGATCTCTCTGTGCTTGAAGCCCTTCCCCTTCTTCGCTTGTCTCTGGTCTTCATTGGCTCTTCCTTCTCGCGTGCTGGACCTTCGTGCTTCGTGCTGGGTGATGTTGGTTTGTCGTGGTGCTTGGAGCGGGATCCGCTGCTGTTGGTACTGGAGCGAGGGACCTCGTGGCGTGCCGCGGAGCGAGTCACATCGAGGCCTGGCGAATCGTGTGAGCGAGCGGATGAAGGGTTTCTTCACGCCGGAGCTTGGAGCCGCGTTGGACGGCAGACACGACTACAGACAAAGATAAGACGCACCACATTTCACAAGTACACGATGAGACATTTCTTTTATTAATTCAGTCCTTTGTTCGTTTCTAAAGTGAGGTGTGCGGGATCCCGATTTAGGATCATTATTCGATTTATCATCGCGTTTCCCTGTCCCGACCTTTATTTAAAATAAACCCTTGCATTACTTTCCATTCCTTGTTAAACCCATGTTCGTTTGAGTTCATTCGCTCTACAGGTACACGCTTTTGCCGTTTCCTCCTCTTCCCTTCTTTCTCCCGTGCTGTGATAGCAAAATCCGTGTTTGGTCGTCGCCTCCATTAAAGCCGTTCGGTCTTCCCTGGTCCCTGGTGTTTACCTTGAGGGATTCACACGACAATACAATACGAATCATAGGGTGTTTTAAAAAAAAACTTACAATCTTTTCATTTTTACTATTCAAGAGCCAAGATTTATGAAAGTTTTTTTTCCTGAAGCAAATTTACCCACAAGATTAATAATAATAGTTGTCATTTATGTATTTAATTATTTATAAAATAAAAAATATATCATTTCGTATCTCATCTTGTTTCACAACAATATATTTATATTTTTCAGTCGTGCGTTTCATGTAATCCTCAAATTCCTTTTTACTACATAATGTGGAACAATTGTCTCTCCAAAAATGATTTACATCTATTGAATTTAAGTTGAAT
The DNA here is from genome assembly GCF_964187855.1 of Myxine glutinosa. Taxonomy (NCBI): domain Eukaryota; kingdom Metazoa; phylum Chordata; class Myxini; order Myxiniformes; family Myxinidae; genus Myxine; species Myxine glutinosa. Next base: position 328,933,485 of record NC_136261.1, read on the forward strand.
AAAATAAAAGTATTGGCATTGTTTGTTATTGAGCGACAAGGGAATTGAAAGTATGATTGACTGAGATAAATACAATGACAAGAAGAATGTCTCCCTCTTGTGTCGTAGTTATCCAGAACCGTTTGGTTTCTCTCATTAACACAATCATCAAAGATAACAAGATTCTTTTTTGATGTATCTAAATTTTGAGGTGAAGGTATATCATCCGTATTATCGCTGAGAATACAAGTTATGGGATTTGATTTATTTTTACATTTCTGTGTATCACAAAATAGTTGTATTATATCTTCAATGTTGTAATCATTTAGTTTGTTTTTAAGATTAAATAAACCGATAAGGTCTTCTTTTTGAAGATCCGCATTAAAACCTTGTGATAGTAGTTGATACTCGGGTTGAAAACTTGACTTTGTGAAAATTATTAAATTATCATAATCGAAAAAGTTGGGAGTAAGGAGCATCTTTAAAAGCAAAAAGGTTTTCCACATCCACTTAAACCAACTATTAGACATCTTCATGTATTTGGAAGATTTTTGTGGTTGTTAAATTTTATCTTATTTTCCCAAACAGGTAAAAAATCATTCATTCAGAAATTTGGAAAACAAGTCATCCAATTTTTTACAGGATTTTAAAATAAGCTCTATGTTTTATCCTGAGTTCAGGTTTAATTTCAAGATAATCTATTATTTTATTTATACAAAATATATTGTGTTGATATTTCCATGAAAATGACAATCTTGAATAGCAAATAACATCAATCCTTGAAACTTTACCATAATTTTTATCAATCTCTTCCGTTGTAAGGAAAGGTGTATTATCACCCTTATACTTAACATTCATTTATCTTATTAATCTTGGAAAGTAATTCATTTTTGGTGTAATTTTTAAATAGTTATGTTTCTTTTTATATCTTTATCATCATTAGTTAAAAAATAATCACAGAATAAACATGGTTAATGGACTTTTGACTCTGTATTTAATCCCACTCTATTACAAGCTGGACAATTCTCTAATTTATCATATGGAGTATCAGGGAATTCAAGAGGCTCAACATCTGGTATACAGTGCATTCAGAAAGTATTCAGACCCCTTCACTTTCTTCACATTTTGTTATGTTGCAGCCTTATGCTGAAATCGTTTAAATTCATTTTTTCCCTCATCAATCTGCACTCAATATCCCATAATGACAAAGAGAAAACATGATTTTAGAAAGTTTTGCAAATTTATTAAAAAGAAATAACTGAAACATCACATTGACATAAGTATTCATACCCTTTGCTATGACACTTGAAATTTGGCTCAGGTGCCTCCCATTTCTCTTAATCATCTTTGAGATGTTTGTACACCTTGATTGGAGTCCATCTGTGGTAAATTCAATTGATTGGACATGATTTGGAAAGGCACACACCTGTCTACATAAGGTCTCACAGCTCACAATGCATGTCAGAGCAAAAACCAAGCCATGAGGTCGAAGGAACTCCCTGCAGAGCTCAGAGACAGGATTGTGTCAAGGCACAGATCTGGGGAAGCGTACAAAAATTTTTTTTGCTGCATTGAAGGTTCCCAAGAGCACAGTGGCCTCCATAATTCTTAAATGGAAGAAGTTTGGAACAACCAGGACTCTCCCTAGAGCTGGCCGCCCGGCCAAACTGAGCAATCGGGGGAGAAGGGCCTTGGTAAGAGAGGTGACCAATAACCCGATGGTCACTCTGGCTGAGCTCCAGAGATCCTGTGTGGAGATGGGAGAAACTTCCAGAAGGACAACAATCACTGCAACACCCCACCAATTTGGGATTTATGGCAGAGTGGCCAGACGGAAGCCAAACAGTTCAATTTTGGTTTCATCAGACCACAGAATCTTGTTTCTCACAGTCTGAGAGTCCTTTAGGTGCTTTTTTGCAAACTCCAAGCAGGCTTTCATGTGTCTTTCACTGAGGAGAGGCTTCCGTCTGGCCACTCTGCCATAAAGCCCAGATCGGTGGAGTGTTGCAGTGATGGTTGTCCTTCTGGAAGTTTCTCCCATCTCCACACAGGATCTCTGGAGTTCAGCCAGAGTGACCATCGGGTTATTGGTCACCTCTCTTACCAATGCCCTTCTCCCTCGATTACTCAGTTTGGCCGGGCGGCCAGCTCTAGGAAGAGTCCTGGTTGTTCCAAACTTCTTCCATTTAAGAATTATGGAGGCCACTGTGCTCTTGGGAACCTTCAATGCAGCAGAATTTTTTTTGTAGGCTTCCCCAGATCTGTGCCTCGACACAATCCTGTCTCTGAGCTCTGCAGGCAGTTCCTTCGACCTCATGGCTTGGTTTTTGCTCTGATATGCATTGTCAGCTGTGAGACCTTATATAGACAAGGGTGTGTCTTTCCAAATCATGTCCAATCAATTGAATTTACCACAGGTGGACTCCAATAAAGGTGTAGAAACATCTCAAAGATGATCAAGAGAAATGGGAGGCACCTGAGCTAAATTTCAAGTGTCATAGCAAAGGGTATGAATACTTATGTCAATGTGATATTTCAGTTTTTTCTTTTTAATAAATTTGCAAAACTTTCTAAAATCCTGTTTTCTCTTTGTCATTGTGGGGTATTGAGTGTAGATTGATGAGGGAAAAAATGAATTTAAACGATTTCAGCATAAGGCTGCAACATAACAAAATGTGAAAAAAGTGAAGGGGTCTGAATACTTTCTTAATTCACAAGTATGTGAAATATGTGAATTCTTCATCCATAATGCCAATGTCTCATTTAGATTCATCATATCTATATAGTAAAACTTTACTTTCAATAAATTTCATCTGCACTATAATCAGTGCTTTCATAATCATCATCATCTATAAAAACTACTTTCATAACTATCGTTTGAACACAAACTCTCAGTATCATAACTGTCTTCTGTTCCAATAGAGATACTATCATCACTATCATACTCCCCAAAGTCTTCACTTGAATAATGACTCATATTTAATTTGTAGAAAAAACATTACCATCTATATCCATATACTTTTTTTCATTAACAGATTCAACTGCAACATTTTTTATATTAAAGATAATTTTAAAATGGTTCTTAACCACTACTGAATGAAATGTCATTTCACCTGATATATTAACATCCTTCATGTCATCAAGATTTACATCTTTAGGGTTGTTAAAAAATATATATAAATTTCTCCATGCTTATTATTAATGGTTTATCTTCTCTTTCTAAAGCTTCATCCATAATGGTTTTCTTTTCTGATACTTTTACTTTTTTCATTACTTTTTCCAGCTTGAAATAGATTGCTAAAAGTAGAGGTGAAACTTTTGTTAGAGCTACTTTAATTGATGTTCTTCCAGATATATTAAAAGCCCTTCCACTGAAGGAAATTGAAGAACTCATATTATCACTCATAATTGGTTTTATCCAGTAGTTGTTATAATTATCTTTATTCCATTTTACATCCTCGACATATTTTTCAGTATATTTTACAAATGTAGAGATTGAGCGAAACTTGTCTTTTGTGTCTTGATACAATGTATTTATTAAGTAAAAAGGTTGGTGGGTAAAATGGTCTTAAACCTTAAAGTCAGCAAAGAGACTGACTAAAAAATTGAAAAATAAGGTATTTCACTCTAAACAGCCTCCTTCAAACAGACTAACTAAAATAAGTGGTTTTTAATGAGATTTTTCAACAAGAAAATTTTATTTTAAACGAAAAAGTATCCATAAATTAGCATGAGATTTTCATCAAATTTTTTTAATTTAAGTAAAGTTTTACTATATAAATATGGTGAATACAACGTATTGCGACGTTTGTAATCGTGAATATAAATATTACAATAAACATCTTAAAACAAAAAAGCATAGACGAAATGCTGGAGAACTGCCTCCAGAGTCTAATGTTATACACTGTGATGTCTGTAATAAGGACATTAAAAAGGGGGCTTTAAGCCTCACCTTCAAACACAAAAACACAAGAAGAATGAAGAGGGGATACTTGGATACTCTATTGAAAACAAGCATTCTGAGTATTGCGCTGCAATACATGTCCCCTACCAAAGCTCAAAGTGCCATAACTTTGTCAAAAATGATCGAAACGTCGTGAAGTTCGAACTTGATCTGTAACTTATCATGAGGAAACCATGTACCAAGTTTGAAATTATTAGCATTAAGCGTTTAGAAAAAAAGTCCGGAAAGCTGTTCTTTGCGTGACGGACTGACAGACTGACGGACTGACGGACGGAGGGACGGCGTGCAAACCTATAGTCCCCTCCGGTGTACACCGGCAGAGGACTAATAAAGACGGGGCATTTAAGAAACATATAAAAATAAGATCGTTTCGATTTGAGGACCCCTGACAAAAATCAATAGATGAGTGTTGAGATGGTTAAACTTGCTTTTGGAACACTTGAAAAAGATACACTAACTGAGATAAAAAAAACACTAAAGTTCTATGTGGGATTAAAATTATCATTGACAAGAGATGATGAGAAAACAAAAGCACATATGAGAACAGAACCACATTTTATAACATCATTTCAAGATTTCTTGTCATATGTTTATAATGAACTTGAAAACCAGGATCAGGATGTTGATAATACAGTTGTAGGTAGTGGATACAATATTGAAGAGGTTGTTTATTTGGATATACACATTCTAAAGTCATCTCCTCTTAAACATCTTCTTACATTGATTTACTGAAAGAGATAAAACTTTAAAAAGGCAATTGTTAATATTCAGAGTAATGTTAAATGTTTTCTATGGTCTGTTCTTGCTCACTTACATCCTCAAAAATGGAATCCTGAAAGAGTATCACATTATGAGAGATATGAGGATACGCTGAATGTTAAAGATTTAAAGTTTCCTATGTCATTGATCTATATTCCTAAATTGGAGAAAATGAATATTCTATCTGTTAATGTTTATGGACAAACAGAACCAAACAAAGTTCAAATTTTTAAAATTAGAGATGAATATAGAAATGATGAAACACATATTGACCTCCCATATTTTAGTTCTGGAGAGACACAACATTTTGCATGCATTAAAAGTTTATTAAGATTAATAACAACACAGGTATTCAAAAGAAAGTGTAAAACATATCCATGTAAGCGGTGTTTGAATGTCTTTCATATGGAAGAGCGATTAAACGAACATTCAAAATATTGCAACAATAATTCAACCGTAATCAATTTACCAAAGGTAGGAACAAACATATCGTTTAAAGATTACAATAAATCCATAAAACATCCACTTGTTATATATGCCGATTTTGAAAGTATTCTTTAAAATATAGGTACTGCTTCTCCAGATCCAGATCAATCGTACACAAATAAATATAAAAAACATACTCCTTGTGATTTCTGCTATTATATTAAATCATCTGTTGGTGATAAATACAATAAGTTAGAACTTTATGGAGGAGAAGATGCCTCGGAGGAGTTTGTAAAACGACAAGAAAAAGACTGTTCGATTAAGTAAGATAATTGGAAAACACTATGACAAAACATATTTGTGATTGAGTAATTAAGTAAGATAATGGGATATGTGTTTAACAAAAGGAGAGAAAAGGAAATTTAAGCAGAACAATATCTGTCATATTTGTGAGGAGGAAATTAGTGAAGAATCAAAGGTTAGGCTGCTGGGCCATAGAAGTTCACGGTTCACGTTTCACGTTTCACGTTTCACGTTCACGTGAACAATCGGACCCTGGGCCATAGGATTTCACGCTTGGCTGTTCACCTGTTCACACGTAGGCCTACAAAATGTACTTGTAAATGAGATCAATTAATACAGACTGAAATGTCAACTAATATTGTATTTTGTAGTGCAGTCAGAACAAAATTAAATATCAATCTTTACATGTTCTATGGCCCCCAGGGAAGAATGATCACTAGCAACAGGAACACATTATTCCAAAATGTCATTGCAAATGACATCAATTAAAACACAATGAAAAGACAAGTAGTACAGGTTTTTGTGTTGCTAATAGCGAATTTGGATTATAAATCTTTACACGTTTCCAACTTCTCACTCTGTCTCTGTCTTTATCACTGTCTCATTCACTCTGTATGACTGTCTGTCTCTCTCTCTCTCTCTCTCTCTCTCTTTCTCTCTCTCACACACACACACACACACTGACACACACACAAACACACACACACACATTGACACACACACACACACACACACAATTAAACAACCACACACACACACACTGACACACACACACACACATACACACACACATTGACACACACACACACGCGCACACACCCGAAAACAATAGGCCTTAACCTGTCGGTGAATTCAGACGCCCATTCAAGTTCTCCCAAACTTGTGCCTTCTGGTCCTTGTCTTTGTAATCCGCCACACGCGGATCCCACAGCAGGGGCCTTGCTCTCACTAACTCGATCAACTGTTCTCGGTAGTCGTCCATTTTGTTTCGGAAGTTTTGCCCGGATGTCAGTCTAAAAATAATCAGGTCGACCGAGATCTCCGTGTTCACGCATAGAAAAAGTGTGCATGTTCATTCCGCCTTTCACGCGTGAAACGTGACACGTGAAACGTGAAACATGAAAGGCGTTCTATGGCCCAGAGCAAGTCATACTACGTTTGTCCACTTTTCTTTACACGCGTGAACCGTGAAACGTGAAACGTGAACCGTGAACTTCTATGGCCCAGCAGCCTTAGAGACCATTGTCATCTTCCTGGTAAATATAGAGGACCTGCTCATCAAAGTTGTAATCTCAATTATATACTTCCTTCTTTCATTCCTGTCTTTCTTCGCAACAACACACACTATGACACACATCTATTTATAAAATAATTGAGTAAAACACCTGGAGACATTTCAGCCATTCCTAACACAAACCAGAAATACATTTCATTCACAAAAACAATTCATACATTTCACATAACTCATATCAGATTTCTTGACACATTCAAATTTATGCCAAGTCCATTATCTGACTTGGTATCAAATATCAAAAACTTTCCAAACATTAAATCACATTTTTCAGATACAAATTTGCTAACACAAAAGGGAATATACCCTTATGATTATATGAACTCATTTGAGAGGTTCATTGAAAGACAACATCCCCAAAAATAAAGTTTCTATAAGGCATTTAATAAAAGCCATATAACTGATGAAGATTATACTCAAGCACAAAATGTTTGGAAGAAGTTTAATATAAAGAATCTTGGTGAATATCATGATTTACGTAGTGTATTCAAAAAGTATCCGACCTTTATTTTTCGTGCGTAAAAAAAATAGAAGCTAGGGAGGCGTTGATTGGTGCACGTATGTAGGCGATCCTAATGCGCACGCGTGAATTTTTTCCCACCTGCAGAAACTGTCATTCGACGGCAGACCGCCGATGAGTGAGGACATGTAAGTGAGCGCCGTCGGATTTTCGTTTTTGACAAAATGCCGGAAAAACTTGAACAACGCTACTGCATCAAATTTTGTGTTTCATCAAACTTGCATCAAAACTGCAACTTGGTTTCTGGGTCGTACCCATAAACCCAGGACTCATCGCCAGTGATCACTGTGTTGAGGAAGCTGGGATCGCTGTTCACAGTCTCCAGCATGTCCTGTGCGATCTCCAAACGGAGTTGCTTCTGCTCAATCGTTAGCAGCTTTGGTATGAACTTCGCTGAGATTCTCCTGAAGCCCAAATCCTCCTTCATAATGGAATGAACGGTGTTGAATCTTGCGGATCGTTTCCACTTGGGAATCGCAAAGCTATACACAAAATTTGATGCAGTAGCGTTGTTCAAGTTTTTCCGTCATTTTGTCAAAAACGAAAATCCGACGGCGCTCACTTACATGTCCTCACTCATCGGCGGTCTGCCGTCGAATGACAGCTTCTGCAGGTGGGAAAAAAATCACGCGTGCGCATTAGGATCGCCTACATACGGGCACCAATCAACGCCTCCCTAGCTTCTTTTTTTTTACGCACGAAAAATAAAGGTCGGATACTTTTTGAACACAGTAGTATATTGTCACGTGACTACCCTTGGTGAACACCTTAGGGTAGCACAGATAACCAAACGAGCTGTTACTCCGAGGCGTTCAGTTCAAATGACAGATAATACGCATGGGGGAGCAAGAGGGAGAGGGGAAACCGGAGCCTTACCTGAACGGCTTCCACCCGATGTCTTCAACCCTGCAATAAATCAACTCAAACAACCCAGGTTTAAAATGTACAAAAATAACAGGTTTAATGAAAATAAATGCCAGCAAACAAAGAAAATGCACGATGAACTAAATTCCTAATTTGGAGCGCCGACTGGGCATCCTCCGTTGTGCAAAGTCCTTCCTTGGCACACCTGAGACCCTATCCACCTACAAGGTTTTCATCCACAGCTAGATGGAGTACTGCTCTCCCCCCTGAGCTGTCTTCCCTGCCTCATATTTTGCTCAGTTTGACGCCGTGGAAAAACAAGGCTTTAAGGATCATTAGAATCTCTCGTGATGAAGCGGAGTCTATCACCTCGCCATCAGAAACAGGACGGTGGTCTCAATGTCTTCTTTCGCCTCATTTCGGGTCTTGCACCTTCTGCCATCTCCATGCACTGTCCTCCCCAAGTATCTGCAGAACACATACGATCTACTAGCAACCCCCTCCAAGTGAAACTGCCTAAATCCAGAATCACTGCTCACCTCCACTCATATATTCTTCTCTCTTCCCACCTGTGGAACCACCTTCCACACTCTCTTCAATCTCATTATTCCCTCTCGGTTTTCAAGACAGCTGTTTACACCATCTGAAGTCATGATCTTTTCTCCACCAGCTAAACCACCCCCATCGCTCTCAAAATTTTACTTATGTCTCCATATTGTCCACCCCTTGCATTCTTCGCTACCTTTCATCGTTACCTGCATCCCTTGTTTGTCCATCTGTCTACCTTCTCCCTCACCCTGCTTTTGGCACTTCCTCTTTCTCCTGCAGTTCCCTTTATTATGTTGTATCCTGATCTGTTCTGTGGCCCAGCTCTTCCACGAGCCGAGACCATGTATAAAAAAATTCACGTTTTCTGTATATTCTAATCAGTTTATTGCATTTTTATTTTGTGATGCTCACGTTTGAGAACACGATCTGGCATTCTCACATCAGCGTTGACTGCATAAGCACTTAGGAACACCATTAACCCAATAACGTTTCATTTTGCTGAAATCCCCATGCGGAATGGCATTTTATCTTCCTTTTTACCTTTTGGAAGTTTCCACTGACTTTTTGGAATACTCCTTTTGGAATCGTCCCAGAATCTTATCTTGAACAATTTCTTGCGTGGCTATTTGCTCAGTCAGAGTGGGTGTGGAATAAAGCATGTTAGGTATAATATTGAATGATCCTCCATTCCAATACCCATGAAGATAACCCTGATATAAATGAACGTGTTGTCGTGTAAATATGTAGACAATATTAAATTGGTTGGTCTGTTTAGCCTTCACAACTGAATCCCTGCTTCATTAGGGTTTATACAATGTCTACTTATGTCCATGAATTAATCTAAGGCATAATGATGCATTCTCCTGCTTGCATGTTTGTCCTGCATTTGATTTGTATAAAACTCCTCTATGAGCCTTAAATTAAAGTATTTTATAGATATTATAATAAAAACAAGTTAATGTGCACTGCCTTCCGCTGACGGTGTGGTTGTGCCAGTAGAAGGCGATATAGGAGCGGCGGTGCTGTGATGGAGAATCGGTCCTCGCTGAGTCCGATTCAAAAAGTTTCGGAGCCCTTGATATCTCGATCTACTTGGGAAAGCTTCCTGATTTTTTGGCTTTGATGTTTATTTCAATGTAATATTAGCTTGAAATTGGTGGCTGAAGACAAATTAAATATTGAGCTTTCTTTGAGTATATACTACAAGGAATCGATAAATTGTAAGGTGGCATCTAATTATTAGTAACAATGGACCAGTGAGTTTATAAGGCTTAGTTTACTGACAGTCATACTCTTATCAACCTTGATTTGACAGCAGTGGTTGACACCAGTGAGACGTTTTTTGAAGGATGAATTATATTATCTCCAACTGGTGATTATATAAGTGGTAGGAAAAAGAAATCACAACCATAATCTTTTTATACACCCATTAATCGTCCCCAAGCCCACCTCTTCCAAGTTTACAGTTTTTCCTTTTGCTTCTATGATTGGTAGATTGCTGTTGTATCCATCTTATTTACCTCCGTGTCCTCCCCATACCCTCATTCTTCCCCATCCGTTATTTCTCCAAATCTTCTACTATTTTGTCCCTAAAACTGCCGTTCCTGTTTCTAATGTCTCTAAAACCCCTCCCCTGCTAATGTTCTTTACATGTGTCACCAAAGGTGGACGGTGGTTATGTTTTCACCCTTGTCTGTCTGTTTGCCTCTGACAGGATGTCTCAAAAAGTTGTGGATGGATTCAGACAAAATTTTGTGGGAAGGTTGGGTGTGTTACAAGGACAAAGGAATTAGATGTTGGTGAAGATCCGAATCCGAATTCGGATCATATACAGACTTGACATTTAATATGGAATATATTTTTTTTCTTGACTTGGGTTTACTTTCTGAACTCGGTATATCAATCTGGTGAGTTTCTTTTACGCTTCGGTGATTTCTTTGTTAAAAGAACCATGTCATTGATTGTCTGTCGCAGCAAGGAGTCAATAACAGGATTATATCACAGGTGGCGTGACAAAATGTACGGACAGGTAAGGTACATTTGACGATTGGCTTCACAATCAGGTATATAAGGGTTGTTGCGTTCTGTATTAGTGGAAAACAACTGCTGCACGTCTACAAAAGTTATTGCCGCTTCCCTTGGGGATGGTCTGTCAACTCGACAATGCTGTTTGTCATTTAATGGTGGCTTTACGAAATTCCAGCATGAAACAGCGTGCTATTGCTTGGCAGTATGGCATCACTCAAGGTCAGGTGTCAAATATCCTGAAACGAAATGCTCAGAGGGGTGTCCCTACTCCAATACCGAGGCCAGGACGTCCCCGCAGAACCACAAGGAGGGATGATCGCCAGCTGCACCGGTTAGTCCGCAATGGCCATACCAAGTCAGCTAATCGGCTTAGGGCTGAGTGGCAGCAACTGACAAATGTGCCTGTATCCAGAAGGCTAGTCAACCAACGACTGGTTCAAGCAGGCTATCGTGCCAGGCGTCCCCTGAGAAAGCCACGTCTGACCAGGCAACACCGCCAGCGCCGATTGCAGTGGACCAGAGAGCACTGTCAATGGCAGCCAGGACACTGGAATCAGGTGATCTTCAGTGACGAGTCTAGATTTCTGGTCTATCGTCAAGATGGCCGCGTCCGAGTGCGCAGACAAGTGCATGAAGCCTACAACGAAGATTGTATAGTGCCAAGAGTCCAAGCTGGAGGTGGTGGGGTGACCGTTTGGGCTGCTTTTCATGCAGGGGGCAAAACTGACCTGGTTGTTCTGAATGGAAACCTGAACCAGTTCAAGCACAGGGCCATTCTGGAAGAAACATTGCTTCCATTTGTTCGTGCAGCCTTTCGAGGAAACTTTGTCTTCCAAGATGACAATGCACGGCCTCATCGTGCTCGCATGATCCAACACTTTCTTGCTGACCGTGGTGTCGAGCATAAGGAGTGGCCTGCCATGTCCCCGGATATGAATCCGATAGAGAACTTGTGGGCAGAATTAACGCATCAAATCGACAACTTGGACCAGCAGCCTGCCTCTGTGTGTGAATTGCAGCAGGCTATTGTAACTGCATGGCAAGTGATTCCTGTCCAAACCTTGGCAAATCTCGTGAACAGCATGCCTCAACATGTACGTGCTCTCCTGAATGCTCGTGGGGGTTACACGAAGTACTGAACTGTAATTTTACTGTCCGTAATCCCAGTCGTAATTTAACTTTTGTTTTTGTTAAAAAATTTTTTGGCTAATGTGCAAAATAAAGAGATACTTCTGGAAAACGCACAGAAGTTTAACACAGTACTGTCCGTGAATGGAGTTCGATATCAGTTTACATCACTTTCAAGGATCAATTTATTTGCTTCGAAATGTCAAATGTGGTTTTTGTTTCTTTTAAAGGTCACATTAACAAAATCTAGAATAATTTCAACATAATTCCAATGAACTTTTGGTTCTAAGACATCTTGAAAAGTAAGTTCACCCCCACCAAAAAAATATTCCATATTAAATGCCAAGTCTGTAATTTTATAAGTAGTGGGGTGGCTTAGCCCAAATATTCAAAAGAATTGTGCATTTTGTGATACAAGCACCAAATTTGGCACACTAGTAGACTATCATATTATGAAAAGATCTGGATATTGGGCCATCTCAGATTCAGAGATTTGATTTTTGCAAGATTTGCAGATTTTGCAAGCTGAGATTGCAACGCCAGGGACGGCCGACTCCTTCCTACGAGCTGCCCACGTCACCCGCACAAGAAGAGCTCATCAAATCACTGCAGCGGCACTGCACATCCTGCAACACCGTGCGTATGAACGCCACTGTATGACATATGCTGATGATGCAGAAGACCTGCCTGAGTTCGAAGACTGGTGTCACCAGAGAGGAGAAGACATTCCCAACTTTCAGTACTGGGCAACTGTGCTGGAACTAGAGATGTTGGTACTGGTCTACGTGCGTTCTCTGCGGCAGGCTTCATTCACGACGTACCTTGATGCCCTGACGGAACTGGTCCCATGGTTCCATGCCTTAGACCACACACACTATGCCAGGTGGGTCCCTGTTCACCTGAGGGACACGGTTGCACTCCCAATGAAGCACCCAGATGTAGCCAGAGAATTCAGGGCTGGCAACTTCACTGTACAGAAGACGAAGAAGGTGTTCTCTTCGATCCCAATCGAATCGAAATCTTGCAAAAATCAAATCTCTGAATCTGAGATGGCCCAATATCCAGATCTTTTCATAATATGATAGTCTACTAGTGTACCAAATTTGGTGCTTGTATCACAAAATGCACAACAGGTTTGCTATGCTGCTACACTAAAGTGATTCTTCACCATTGAGAGATGGGACCAAAAACGATACATATCATGATATCTCAAAACGTTGTGGATGGATTCAGACTAAATTTGGTGGGCTGGTTGATTGTGAGAGAAGGACGAATTGATACCATTTTGGAGAAGATCCACATCCAGATAAGAGAATTTTTAAAAAGATTCTTCACCATTGAGAGATGTCACCAAAAAGAGATGGATATATAGCACAATATCTCAAAAAGTTGTGGATGGGCAGAGCCAGATCCGGCCTATCAGTGGGATACAAAACGTAAACTGTTCAGCTTGCTGGGGGTATCCACTCTATTGAGTGCCGTTCTAGTTTTATTGTTATGTCCTGATCTGTTCTTTGTTCTGGATCCTCCACGAGCTTCGACGTCGTACACCAAAAAAATGGATGCCATTAATATTTAAATAGATATTATGATGTTTTTACTTGTGCACTTGAATACTCTGGGATGATACTTGTAAGTGTTGGAGAGGCTCACACTGATCAGTGGCAAAAGCGTTTTCTTGCCTTCCCTTCTCTCCTGTTTGTCAGTTGTTTTTTTGAATCCATATCCCCCCTCCACAACAATCACTTGTGCACCAAATAAGGTAAATGACCTTCTGCAGACATTAAATTTGCTTTCTGGAGGAATTGCATCTCTTCTGCTCCGATAGAGGGTTAACACCCAAAACATCAGCTTCACCTTGCTTCCTATGGCAGTTAGCATACTAATATCAATGTTCTGTAAATTCCATCCGATACCTGTCTGTCGACGCAGATGGTCACTCACCTTCATTATTAAGACAATTTTCTGATCTACATGGGTTAGGGAAGAAATGGTAAGGTACACGTTTAGGGGAGAAAAGTCAGGTAAATTGGATGGGAGAGAAAAGGCAATGTAGAAAGGTTAGGGGGAAAAGGCAAGGTACACATTTGTAGATGAGGGGATGTAGAAAAGGGAAACAAGTTTGAAAGAAGGTATAAGTAAGCGGTGTACTTGGGGAAGATAAAGGCAGAGGAATTGAAGGCAGGGTAGTAAAAAAAAAATGGTGAGTGTGAGCACCAGGTGAGCACCAAAAATGGTGAGCACCAGGTGAGTTGTCGTGTTTCCTTCTCCTCTCTCGCTCTCTTCTTTTCTTCATCGTTAATTCTCTTGCTTTTTGTGTCCAAGAGTTGCCCCGCTGCCCTATTGTCAGTTCATACCCTCCGTCACCTCGTTCTTACACATGCATCGATCTTCGAAAAAAAAAAAAAAATCAGTGAAAAAGAGAAAACCATGGTTAGAAATGTATGAGACGAGGGTCAAAAAATACGAATCTGATATCTTTGTGTATGAGATATGTAAATGGCCTCAAAGGAGCTCATCACAAGTTGATGTATGTGGAAAATGGCACAATAAAAGTGATTACTTTTCTAAAATTGAATTGAAGGGTTGGTTCTGCTCGACTGATGAGTTGGATGAGGTTGTGTTCCACAATTAACTTTAAAAGATGATTTGGAACATTCTTGTGTCACCATGACAGTTGGTGTTGAAACAAGGAGGGTAATGTAACATGAGACGGACGGAGGTTTTATTGATTCATTAGCTGCAAACACCTGGGTCAGATATTGGAGAAACTGAAAAAGGAGAATATAATTAAATAAATCATCACTCTTTTTAATGAAGCAATTTACTGACAGATTGTACGTAAGGCTTCATTAACATCAAATACTAGGTCTGTGTCAGCGGACAAATGACACAATGTTGTTAAAAAATTAAACGAAGAGTATGGTTACCGCATTTGGAAACAAGGTGCGGATGACGTTATGAGTTTTCGACCTACCGCCAAACATCATCCACGCCTCATTTCTCATGACGATAGATATGTTCATCAACTTTTAGTTTATAAATTCCATTCTTTATAACAATGGGATCTTTCATGGCCATAAGATTACAATTAAGAAGGCAAGCTGAAATGCTCTGCAAAAGGATGGCATCCCAAATGATGCAGCAACGATCATTGCGACAGCTGTGAGCAAATCAACCTCGAACTGTACACTCAAGCTCGGTTCACTGCACAAGCCGAGACATCCAAATCAGCTAATGGTGTTGAGCAAACAGACTCCATTCCACCTGGACAGTGTTATTACTTATTAAGACATTTTAGTGCAACTGCCATGACATGAAAGTGACAGTTCAAAAGAAAACCATTATGAACTAGATGGTATTCATAGAATACTTATCCTGCACAGTCAACTTGTTGCGAGCCAACTCTTCTGTTTTTGAACATTTTTTTCTTTGATCCAATATGGCTGCCAGACCACGTGAGTGATGACATCATAAATTTATATTCTCTAATATAATTTTTTTTTTTTGTATACAACAACGAGGCTCGTGAAATAGCTAAAAAGTGAAAGAGCCCAATTGTTGCATAGATCACGCTCAATACATTTCAAACTGATCAGACTAAGCATTGTCCCTGTCGAATTATGACGTCATAATTATGACACCAATGACGTAATCGTTAACAACACCTACTCCACATATGGAGTTCTTTACAGTGAGCCATATTTCAATTTTTTCCATGAAGCGGTTTTGGAGATATAGAGGTGCAACATTTTTCGGTGTTTCCAAGATGGCGCTTGTACCACATAACCTATGACATCATGATTATCAATAAAATATTCTACAGGAGGAGGCGCTCCTATGGTGAAAATTTCGTGCCCATCAGACCAACAGTTGCTGAGAAAAAAAATTCACAATGATCGGATCAGTGTTGTACTTGTCGAATTATGACCTCATAACGAAGGCACCGATGACATCGTCATGAACATATCTTATTCCCAAAGGGGAGTACTTGACAATCAGGCATGTTAAAAAAATTTCCATGGAGCGGGTTCGAAGATATAGATGTGCAACTTTTTCGATTTTTTCCAAGATGGCGTCTGTACCAAGTGACCTATGACGTTATAATTAGCGTTAAAAAATTATACAAGAGGAACCGCTCATATTCTGAAAATTTCGTGTCCATCCGAATAACAGTTGCAGAGGAATTTTTGTTTTATTCATACTGATCAGATCAAGTGTTGTACTTGTCGAATTATGACGTCATAATTAAGGCACATCACCATCAACATATATTTTTCCCCATGGGGAGTACTTGGCAATGAGCCATGTTTAAATTTTTTCCATGGAGCGGTTTGGGAGATATAGAGGTGTAACGTTTTTCCAAGATGGCGTCCATACCACGTGACCTATGACGTCATAATTATGAATAAAAAAATTATACAGGCAGAGGCGCATCTATGGTAAAATTTCGTTTCAATCCGACCAACGTTTGCTGAGAAAATTAATTTTTACAATGCAGACGGCATACGGCACACGTACGGCACACGTACGTAACCGAATGCTTAACTCCGCTTTTCGTTCCGCGAGCGCAGGGCAACTGGAAAGCATCCCAAAAAGCAAAACCCATCACGTCCACTTTATACTCAAACTAAACCAGGCTGAACAGGTACGTTTTCTAGACCACTGATAGACCGGATCTGGATCCAGACCTGAACCAAAATCTAATCGGCTTATTCCTGTCTCCTACCCAATACATCCAACCAAGTTCTGTTTTTATTAGTGAAATTGTACAAACATTTCAAATGAATGTCTCGATAAATGTGCCAAGTGCACATTCGTGCAGGGTAAAAAAAAACTAAAACGGACAACATAAAAATTGACCCAGACACAACAACACATGAACTTGAAAATGAACCACCATACAAATACCAGAGTAGAAGAAAATGAACCAGAGTAGAAGAGGGCTACCAAATTTATATGTCACAAAAAGGCGGATCCTGAAAACATACTTCTCCCAAGATCAAAAGCCCGTTCAATCTGCACAGTAACGCGGCTCTGGACGTGGGATCCGACCGGAAGTCCGACGCGGGATCCGACTGAGGCAGGTGAGTTTCATGGTTGTTTGACATGACTCACCAGATTCGAACCGGCCAACAGGGTTGGTCTGGTGACATTACAAACTCGCCACAAGCGGGATTCAATAAACTAGATATCGAAACAAGGAAACTCCACACCATCCATAAAAATATTGTACAAAAACCAATGCATCCCAAGAATGTATTTGCAAAGACGAGAAAGAGGCTGGTGCCTGATGGAGCTCAACGAAGTGGACATAATGACAACTGTAATATATATCCAGTCGTGGCCAAAAATATTGGCACCTTTGCACTTTTTTCAAATAACCCACAATTTTCCCGAAAAATAAGCTGAAATTGACAAAAGTATTTGGTCTCCACAATTCTTTGTTTAACTGTTAATATTACAGAACCTTTGTTTTTGATTCAGAACTTAATATATCCTTTTAAATCAGAAAATAAAAAGGAAATGGCATTAACAAAATGATTGACACCCTCGACTTAATATTTGGTAGCACAGCCTTTGTACAAAATAACTGTAGTGAAGCGCTTCCTGTAGCCATGAATGAGCTTCCTCCACCTCCCTACTGGCAGTTTGGCCCACTCTTCTTGTGCAAACTGGTCCAGTTCTTCCAGATTTGAAGGGTGCCTTCTCCCAACTGCTGTTTTCAGATCTCCCCACAGGTGTTCAGTGAGATTTATTATCTGGACTTGTTGCTGCCCACTTCAGAACAGTCCAGAGCTTTGTCTTCAACCATTTCTGGGTGCTTTTTGAAGTGTGTTTGGAGTCATTGTCCTGCTGCAAGACCCATGACCTTTGACGGAGACCCAGCTTTCTAATACTGGGTATCAGTATCAGATATCATATATACTAGGTATCAGATATGATATCTGATCAACATTGCGCTCCAAAATCCCTTGGTAATCTCCTGATTTCATGATGCCATGCACGCATTCAAGGAACCCAGAGCCAGAGGCAGCTCAGCAACCCCAAAACATCACTGAACCCACTCCATGTTTGACTGAAGGGAGGGTGTTCTTTTCTTTGAAGGCTTCATTTTGTTTTCTGTAAACATGGAGATGATGTGCTTTACCAAAAAGCCCTAATTTGGTCTCATCTGTCCACAGGACATTCTCACAGAAGTATTTTGGCTTGTTCAGGTGTGTTTTGGCTACTCCAGTCAGGCTTTCTTATGTCTCTCTCCTTCTATGACCTATGGTATCCAAAGAAACCTCCACGCATGGCTTGCCAACTTCCTCTCTGGTCGGTCAACGTGTGGCCCTGAATGGAATTCTCTCTTCTTCCCTTCCTGTCCAGGCTGGAGTTCCTCAAGGCAGTGTTCTGGGCCCTGTGCTTTTTTGGTCTTCATTAATGACCTCTCCATTATCAATGATATGGTCTTCAATGATATTTGAATGATTATGATATATATTTTTTGAATGATAATGATATTTATGGTCTTCAATTATTATGGTCTTCATTATCATTATATTGATATTGATATTATATGATATGATATGGTCTGGTCTATGGATATTGAATGGTCTTCATTATCTCCATGATCATTAATGATCTGAATAATGATTCATGAATAATGATCTCTCATCTTCACTTCCTGTCCAGGCTGGAGTTCCCCAAGGCAGTGTTCTGGGCCCTGTGCTTTTTTTGATCTTCATCAATGATCTCTCCGACTCTCTTGAAAATCCTCTCTATATCTTTGCTGATGACTCCACTCTCTGCCGCTCCATATCTCTTCCCTCAGATCGGCAGTCTGCAGCCTCCTCACTCTCTGCAGACCTGGATAACATTACAAACTGGTCAAACAAGTGGAATACGTCTTTCAATCCTGACATATCTCACACTCTCACTCTGTCTCTCCGAAAAGACCATCTGGACAATCCTCCCATATACTTTCTCAACAATCCTCTCAAAGAAGTTCTGTCACTCAAGCTTTTGGGTCTCACTATCTGCAAATGATCTTTCCTGGGAAAGCCACATTTCCAAGCTGGCCTCCAAAGCCATCCTCCATCGTGCGAAGTCCTTTCTGGGCACTTCTGAGCTCCTCAGCACATACAAAGCTTTCATCCGCAGCTCAATGGAATACTGCTCTCCCCTCTGGGCTGTTGCTCCTGCCTCACACCTAGCCCGGCTTCACATGGTTGAAACCAAAAGCTTTCAGAATCATTGGAATCTCCTGTGATTAATCCGATTCTGAGGGCCTCTCACTCACTCACCGCAGGCAGGTTGGTGGTCTTTCCGTCTTCTACCGACTCCTCTCTGGCCTTGCCACCCCCCCCCCCCCCAGCTCTCTCTGGGCTCTCTCCCGCAAATATTCCTACAGGTCACACAAGATCTGCCAGCAACCCTCTTCTGGTGAAACTGCCAAAATCAAGACTCTCTGCTCACCTTCACTCCTTCATTCCTCTTTTCTCCCGCCTCTGGAACAAACTCCCCCACTCTCTTCAATCCCACCCCTCCCTCCAGGTCTTTAAAACAGCTGTTCACCACCATCTCTTATCTACCCCCCATCCAAAACCTTGATCTTTTCTACCCCCGTTAAAACACCCCAAATCCGCATCTTTCAATCCCTAACTTCTTTCCTGAAACTCCTAGTCGTGTTCGTTTGCTTTATACTGAGTACCCCTCCATCCTCCTTCCACAGATCTACCGACGTCCCTGTTCTCTACTGTTGCTGTGATTGTGTGGTTCCCTCTCTCTCCGCCTCTTGTTTCCCGCTCCCTTCATTGTATGTTGAACCTCTGAAAGAGGAGGGGGAAGGAGGGGGGGGGGGGGGGGGGGAGGGGACAATTTTTTTTTTGCCTAAAACACTCCCCGGCACTCACTGATGAACCTACGAAAGTTTGACGAAGATCCGTTCAGCCAACTCTGAGAAAAATGGCGACACAGACAGACACACACACGGACCAACATCTCTCTTATATAGTAGATCATGCTACACATCGCTTTTCACCCGATCTCTCAATGGTGAAGAATCACCTAAATATGAAATAAATTTCGTATCCGATTTCATATTCAGATCATCACCAACATCGAATCGATTAGTCCTCGTCACACACACGTCCACCAAGTTTCGTCCAAATCCGTCCATAACTTTTTGAGATATCCTGCTATATGTCAGTTTTGGCCTGATCACTAAACGGTGAAGAGTCACTTTAAAAAATTGTACGAGCAGGATCCGGATCCAGATATTCACCAAAATCGAATCATTTCGTCCTTGTCACACATGCTACCTCTTTGCCAAATTTCGTTTGAATTCGTTCACAACTTTTTGAGATGTTTTGTTGACAGACAGACAGACAAACAGATGGGTGAAAACATAACCTATGGAGGTTATGTTCGGTGGCGGAGATAATAAATGCACAAGACCAAGGACACGACACGAATGGAGCCCTCAGAACAAAACTGAGAACAAGAAAACTTCACAGCTCAGTCCATGGATTGTGATCCCTTACTGAAACTGAGATGGATACTTCGAAATCTGGCAGGACTCCGTTCCATGTCCTGAAACCCAAATATGGAGATAACAACAAGCGACACCGACACCGACACACACACACACACACACACACACACACACACACACACACACACACACACACACACACACACACACACACACACACACACACACACACACACACACACACCTGCCGCTGTGCGGGTGGACGGGCTAATTACATAAAAAGCATTTCAGAATCAGTCACAACAATTTTTAATTCAATCACCCAGAGAGTACACACTGGACATTGTACATATATTAGTGATTTTATGAGTATTTGCTGGCAGTTTATTTTGTTAGTATGCAATATTTAATTACCCATTAATGTTCAACACACCACATTGTAAAATCATTCGGCATTGGTAAAATTATTCCTGCTCTTTTGGAATCTCAAGACGGATGTGCTTTCTAAGATTCATTATTTAAATAGTTACGATCGAATACAACAGCAAAAGAAACATCATCTATACACGACAATAAATTAGAATGCTGTTTATTTCTTATTGGAGAGTGCTGATCCGCATCAACGTCGTTTCCTTTTCAGACATTTAGCTCTGACTTCATAGCCACTCACCATATTAAAGTACAAAAACTTCATAAAAATACAGCTCAAAGGCATTTGAACGTTAAGAAAGAGCATGGCACATACGGCAAACCCCAAACAAGAGGCGTCGCTTTCGCATTCAAGAACGATGAACGAGCCATGCTAACTATGAGGTCCCTGCAGCTTGCTTGTGGAAGGTCTCTCCTTCAATGGCGGTTTTTGCTTCATTGGAACTCTCCTCTTGAGAGGACCCTGGGATAAGACATCCAATTGTGTTATTTCCTCCGTTTCTCCGGTGCAACCCTCAAGTTCTCGGGCACTGCATCGCGGAGTGGCCACACGGATTGTGTTGCCAAACTTTGAGTAGTCAACGGAGTATCTGCCGTCCTCCTCACAAACAATGGGCACAAACCTATGACCCCAAAGGATCTCATCGGCCAAATAGGAAGTCCTTGCTTGGGTGGTAATGCCAGTTGTTTCAACAACGCCCTCGAGAATGACGATGACCTCCAGATCTTCATGCTGCAGTGAAGCGGGTGAAAGTTCATAAAAGGGACTTTTGTGGTCAATAGTGTGGCATATGATTAATGGAGACACCAAAAATATACTGTTGCTGCCCAAGGGGTTCTCCATCTGGATGTCGATTTGGTCGAGTGGCAGTACCTCGCCCTCAGCAGTTGTTGTTCTTTTCACCAGCTGCATACGGATGCTGGCACTGATGATCATGCTTTTCCGCAGGTCCCCCACGCGGAACATAAAGCACAACTTGCCAGAGCGCACTGTAATGACGGCGTGCTTGCTGAAGATGAGAGTCTCTGCTCGCCGGTGGGCCTGCGCCGTCTTCATGAATATGCAGCCAAGCATTATGGCATTGATAATCAGGCCACAAATGTTCTGCAAGATGAGTACCGCAATCGCGAACGGACACTCATCAGTGATCATTCGCCCCCCAAAGCCAATGGTCACTTGGACCTCAATGGAGAAAAGAAAAGCTGACGTAAACGAGTGCACGGATGTAACACAAGGGAAAGTACCATCTTCTCCATCATTGTCCTTCTTATCTAGGTCCCCGTGTGCAAAAGCGATAAGCCACCAGACGAGCGCAAAAAGAAACCAGCTGCATAGGAAGGACATGGTGAAAATGATGAGTGTATACGGCCACTTAAAGTCGACGAGGGTGGTGAACACATCCTGCAGGAAGCGACCTTGCTCTCGGATGTTGCGGTGCGCCACATTGCAGCCTCCATTCTTGCGGATAAACCGTGCCTTGCGCTCACGATACGATTTGGGCTGCCATCCAATGTCTTCCTCAGCAAGACGTGTGAGCATGTATTCCTCGGTCAGTAGGCCCTTTCTTGCCAACATAGTGATTTGGCTGCACCATCACGTCAGGCCTACTTGGCACTGGCCTTCTGGTACATGACAGTGGGAGAGGTAAAAAAAAAAAAGAAGAGAAAAAGAGATCTGAGAAACATGTGTCAGGAACTTTCACCAAAAGGTGAAACAGTTTGCAAAAGTCAATTCTTTTTCTGGAAGGACACAAAATTACAGATGCAAATTGAACTTTAGTCCTCCAATGCACTTGCTTTTCATTTATCAATGACAAAACCTACTAGTGATCAGAAAATCATGTCTGATGAGCAAATGTACCTGTATGCAATACAGGAGATAGGGATGAGGAAAAGGTATATTAAAGTAAACCTTGTGGTTCATTCTGTTTTCAAAAAGTTTTATTACCCCGTGCACATGAACCGAAGAGCAGGGCTGTGCAATTGGTTCATGTCTGTCCATTCCGTTTGTCTGTCTGTCTTATCAGTTTATGATCGAGGAAGAAGTTACTTTAATTGAATGTTATATTTTGAATGCTAATTGGGAACATAAATAGGAAAGGAAGACAAGTTTGTCGTTCGTTTTACCCTACTTTGGCTCTGAATTCGTCCCGACTGCACATGTGCAGAGAGGAGTGGGATAATATGTTTACTCCTTCGGTCTGTCTGGCAGTCAAACAAAATTGAAAATCATACGAAAACAGGAAACTTACTGTTTTTAAGGACGTTATAAAGGACACAAACAACAGGCACGAATAACTAATGTAATGTGTTAGACAGGGTGGTGTAATAGACGCTGCGTAAACGGCGGTAAAACCCAGAATTTATTTTTTCATATATCTTTAAACCTCTTCGTTACCTTTAAATCTTTAAGTTGAATTTTATACTTCAAGACCGTCGTACACAAATAGCCTTCAGAATACATCAAATAACCCTGCGATATACAGATACAGGGGAGGGGGATTTCATCTGCAGCTCAATGGAATACTGCTCTCCCCTCTGGGCTGGTGCTCCTGCCTCACACCTAGCTCGTCTTCACGCTGTTGAAACCAAAGCGTTCAGAATCATTGGAATCTCCCGCGATGACGCTATCTCCGAGGGCCTTTCACTTACTCACCGCAGGCAGGTTGGTGGTCTTTCCGTCTTCTACCGACTCCTCTCCGGCCTTGCTCCCCCAGCTCTCTCTGGGCTCTGTCCCCCAAATATTCCTGCAGGCCGCACAAGATCTGCCTGCAACCCTCTTATGGTTAAACTGCCAAAATCAAGACTCTCCACTCACCTTCACTCCTTCATTCCTATTTTCTCCCGCCTCTGGAACAAACTCCCTCACTCTCTTCAATCACACTCCTCTCTCCAGGTCTTTAAAACAGCTGTTCACCACCATCTCTTATCTTCCCCCATCCAAAACCTTGATCTTTTCTACCCCCGCTAATTTCACCCCAAATCCACTTTTTTTAGGTGACTTTTGTCTTCTTTCCTGGAAGTCCTTGGTGTCCTTGTGTTTTATACCTATCGTGCCTCCCCCCAGGCCCTCTGCCTCCCACACATCTCCCGATGTCCCTGCCCTCAAATGTTGTGTTTGTGTGCTTCCTCCCCTTCTCTCCCCATCTTGTCGACCGCTCCCATTTTTATATACTTTGTTTACTTGTTTGTTTGATTTGTTTGTTTGATAAATGTTAGCTCTTTCACGAGCCTCGACTCTGTATACAAAAAAAAAAAAAAAAAAAAAAAAAAATTGATACATAGCATGAGAGAGCACAGCATGTGAGGTCGTAGGGCCATGAGTGAAGAAGAAGCTGCCATACGGCTATGTACATCTCTGATGATCAATAATGCCTCCATCTCCTAAACTGCGACTCAATGTCGTCTTATTAAAGTGTATAGGGTGATGTATAAGATTGCTTCAGCAGCACTAAACATACGGATTTGAAAAAAAGATCTTTATCACATTGACTGCCAACTCTTATAGTAAACACAGGCAAGTGTGCATGTGCATCTACTTTATTTTCAAATCTTACCCTTCTTTCAGCAAATCTAAGTTCATATCTTATCCAATGCTGGGGAGACCCCACGTTATGAGAAAACTCGTTGCAGGCAGTGGGACAAGATTTTCAATTCCATATGCCAGGTAGGAGCGATCTGGTAGGATACTTCTTTAGCACTGAATCGACGTTGATATTACGTCATTGCTGATGGTAGATCGTGTGGCAAGTACCCACGTTTTTTTTCTTTTTTGCTACCTGTACTTGCCATTGCCCCTCAAAATGGCACATGAATGCAGATGGAGTGAAAAAACTTCTCATAGAGACCGACAATGATGATCAGGATTATTACATAGATTTATGTCCACCAAACTGCCAGCAGATCATTTATTGCGTTATCTGGCATGACAGCATATTCTGTTTACTGGTGAGATACCCGTACTACGCACGGGTGGGAGGCCAGAAGCAAACAGGCAATGCAGATACGGCGAATGCTAAAGCATGAAACCAATAAATTCCACATTCCTGTAGCACCCTCAGTCGCACGTCAGACATGGACAGCAAGTTCGTGAAGGACCTCCATGAAAAACGTACCCGTTCGCAAACAAACGGGTACATTCACGTATAGAAACATCGATCATGGGTCCGTGGCGAATCTGCATATGGAGATCCGTGTTCACGTTTAGAAAGTAGAAACCATCACGGCATGTCGTCATTCACTTGAACTCGATATCTGTTTTCGTTCCAAACAACAGAACTCCAATCACAAATTAATCACAAAATAAACTTTTAACAACATTGTCAATGTTTCCTTCATTGTAAAAACTACCAAGTCAACAGTTAAAAGGATTTTGAGCCGATAGGTGTTACGGCCTTGGCAAGATCGATGGAGACAGCGATCTGTTAACTTATACACCACCCAAATAGCTATGTGGAATTCTCTCATGCAGAGATTAAACTCACGTCATTTGAACTTTGGCCGAGGTCATTATTTACTTTTAATGATGTTTATATACGAATCAAAAAGAAGATAATTGGTTTTGCGTCATCCTTTCCGCATATCTCGTGGGATTGTGAGTTGGAGAGACGACCGTGATGGCGGGGAGGGGGTTGGCATTCTCTCAAGCAGGGATTCAACCCATGTCCGTATAAAAGGTCTTTGTCCGAGGTCACAGAGTCCAATCGGTGCAGCCGATCGGTGCAGCCGTGCAACAATCGGTGCAGCCGTTTGTGCAGCACCCGGGAAAATAACGTTATGCGGGAGTCCAAAGCTGAAATTGGAAAAAACAATATACCCTATTTTACTCCAGGAGATCCCAGGATTACCCACCCAAAATATCGTTGCGATTGGTTCAGCCGTTTTTGCTGTACCTTCGATCGGATGGACAGACAGACGGACGGACGGACATTTGGTGAATTATAGTAAGATAAGACAATAGGGTAATCTTTTCCACGAGAATACTCACCGTGGCAGAATCTAGTACACCCAGCACTGCGAGTATACTCATAGTCAGCAGTCAATGCGTTAATATCATCATTTTATTAAAATTGCAGTATACACTTAAACACTCCGTGGGGTGTCGTGTTATCTGAACTCTCTAGTTTAATAGGGTGTCACACGTATTTTTCATATCATTATATGCTCACCTTTCCTAGAGCATTCTGCATTGCTGGAATTGCGATGTTTTGTTCTTTCAACACTCCATTTATTTTTTTTACAAGGTCTAAAGCTAATGGAAAAGCTACAACACAAAAGACACAAAACAAAAGCAATAAACTAGAATTATTTATAGAATACTTACCCTGTGCAGTGTGCAGTCAACTTGGTGCGAGTCAACTCTTGTGTTTTTGAAGGGTTTTTTTTTATATCCAATATGGCTGCCAGACCACGTGAGCAATAACATCAGAAATTTATATTCTCTAATATAATTGTTGTCTAGATAACACTTAAGAAATTTCAAACTGATCAGATTAAGTGTTGTCCCTGTCAAATTATGTCATAATTAAGGCACCAATGACGTCATCTTATTGATGACGTCATTGGTGCCTTAACAACACAACAACACTTATTCCCCTTACGGAGTTCTTTACAATGAGCAACATTTCAACGTTTTTCGATTTTTCCAAGATGGCACCTGTACCACATGACCTCTGAGGTCATAATTATCATTAAAAAAATGATACAGGAGGAGGCGCTCTTATGGTCAAAATTTTGTGTCCATCGAACTAACAGTTGCAGAGAATTTTTTTTTTCATACTGCTCAGACCAAACTGTTGTTTTTGTTTGTTGCTCAGATCAAGTGCTGTACTTGTCAAATTATGACGTCATAATTAAGGTACAAATGACATTAACACATCGTATTCCCCATGGGGAGTTCCTGACAATGAGCCATATTTCAATTTTTTTCCATTGAGCTGTTTCGGAGATATAGAGGTGTACCGTTTTTCCAATATGGCATCTGTAACATGACCTATGCCGTCATAATTATGAATAAAATTTTTTACAGGCAGAGGCATCTCCTATGGTAAAATTTTGTGTCAATCAGACCAACGGTTGCCGAGAAAATGAATTTTAAAAATGCAGGCACGCACGTATATACGCCACACGTACGGACTCTACCGAATGCCAAACCCTGTTTTCGCTTCACGAGCGTAGGGTAAAAACACATGAGCATATCGGGACACCAGAACAACACAATATTTGACTGTTACCATGAGACAAACCAAGTCATTGACCTTGGGGAATAAACCTCCAGGAGCAATCTGGGTGTCATCTAGTGGCATAGGTTTTCCCTACGCTACCAGTTGGGCATTTTAAGGAGATAAAAAAACCTCCTCCAAAGAGATGCCAAGCTGCTAAGGGCTTATCCGTGTTCTACCCTCAAAATGCTGAGTGTCAGGTAAGAAAGCAACACATACCATTATAAAAGTATTTGTTAGCCTGGGTTCAGTGACAGTGACTCGACCAGGGCCAGAATCGCACCGCTGGTTTTCCACACTCAGAGCTGATGCTCTAGCCATAATACCACCGAGTCAGGTTGACATTTTTTTTCCATTTGAAGTCGTTGGTTAATCTCCCTGTGAATTAGAGATAGTTTCTATAGATGTGAACTACAACCAGATTTTCCAATTAGACAGGTGAACATTCCATTGGACACCCCCCTGGGTGGGCATGCCAAGTTTGACATCCAAAATCTGGTGGAGTTAGTGGTCATTCAAACATTATGTAACACTGGAGGAAAAGGGAACGTGTAGGGGAAGATATAACCTTGTGTTAAAGAACATGACATAAAAACGTTACAAAACATCAACACATTACATGACATAACACACGTGTTATAAAACAGATAGAGACCAACTTCCCCAAATCTGGGTACAGGCCGACTGCCTCCAAATCAATATGGTCTACACTTAATACATAGTGAACAATTAGTGGATTTAAAAAAAAATTCTTTCAATTACTGTATTATTGATGGATTTTATCTGTATATTTTTAACCTTTTACATTAATGGCCCATCTGACTCCATTTTATCGTATGTTTAAATAGTTTGCCAAAGAGTTTGCAGGCAGGTGTGGTGATCTTTCTGTCTTCTACCGACTCCTCTCTGGCCTAGCCCACCCAGCCCTGTCTGGGCTCTGTCCCTCAAATACTCCTACAGGTCGCACAAGATCTGCCTGCAACCCCTTTCTGGTGAAACTGCCAAAGTCAAGACTCTCTCCTCACCTTCACTCTTTCATTCCTCTTTTCTCCCGCACTCTCGGAACAAACTCCCTCACTCTCTTCAATCCTACTCCTCCCCACAGGTCTTTAAAACAGCTGTTCACCACCATCTCTTATCTTCCCCCATCCAAAACCTTGATCTTTTCTACCCCTGTCAATTCACCCCAGATCCACTTTTCTGAAATACCGACTTCTTTCCTGGAAGTCCTAGCAGTGTCAATGTGTTTTTTTTAACCTCTCCCACCCCCAGCCCCTTTCCCACGCCTCCTCCCTCCAAGCCCTCTACCTCCCACATTTCTCCCGTTGTCCCTGCTCTCAAATGTTGTGTTTGTGTCCTTACCCCTCTCTCCCCATCTTGTCTCCCGCTCCCTTTATTTCCTCTTGTGTATCGTTTTTTTTTTTGGTCATTAATGTTAGCTCTTACACGAGCCTCGATCTTGTATACAAAAAAAAAAGAAAAAAAAGGAAAATGCTCAATTCATTTTTTGATAAAAAGTAAAATAAAAAGGTTGCCTTTCTTGGGATCCATAAAAAATTAAGGTAAACAAAAATTTGGAATACGAGAAATACCCACTCCCTTCGGGAGCATGAGAAGGCCGTATCGCCCCTGACTTGCTCGCAGACTTATTTGTGCCTATGACCTGACCCTGGGGACTACCAACACGCATGCATAATTTTTGTAGAGATCGGCGCAGCCCTGTTTTTATGGCGTAGCCCATCGGGCAGAGCCGTCAAGAACAGTGTTTGTCCATATGTATGTATGTATGTATGTATGTATGTATGTATGTATGTATGTATGTCCCCTCAAACGTATACCAATCAGAGCTGAGAATTTGGTCACATGATAGGGTGATGTGATTACGTCTGATGCCATTACGGTGGTGCTACAGCTGACTCTCCACACACCGCCATTTTGATTTATATTCCGTTAATGCCGAACATATCGTCGAACCCATCATATATCACAATCGCCATGATCTACCTTGACGTTTTTCCTTCAGTGTGAAACACAAACAAATCGATTGTTAAAATGACCATGGAATATTGAAAGCATCGGCGTTACATCTCTTCCAACAATATGGTACATATAGCCTTAGGCGTTATGCCTAATCTTCGGACCACTTCAGACAAATTAAGCCCAGGTTTCTTAATACAGTAGTGTATCGTTTTGTTAGGATCGTTTTCGTAATTGTAATAATACAAATATAGTAAATATAACCATAATACTTTAATCCCAATGTCGTAAATTGAAGGTTTATGGATTGAAGCGGTGTATGGTTCATGATCAGTGATGAGCGTTGTTCGGCACTAATATTAAAAACTGAGGAAGTAAGGAATTCCCTTTGGTTTTTTGAAAGTAATATCATTTTCGAAATAATGATAATGTAACGTTAATACTATAGTAAATCTAATCATAACACTAATCCCTTCGTAGTGACTGCAAACTTACTAGAAGTTAAAATATATCAGTTTTGTGTCCGTTACATCTATGATGTCATTACGATGGCTGACTGCAGCGACCGACATTTGAATTTACAAGAAAACCCGCTCACGACAGGAGTGGCAGGAAGGGTCATTCCACTTTGGGGCATGTAGATTACAGTTGATCTATGGTCGGGTCTCAAGAACATTGGGTGTGTGTTCATTTACCACGGTTCTTGCGGGGAGATCGCCAAGTGGTGTTACGGATCTGTCACTTCCGCCTTTGTTGTTTTTATAAACTGTTAGGATTTTTATTTTCAGGTAATATTGTTGTTAAGATTTTTGTGTGATATGGAGATGACTTTAATAAAAGGTAAAAATAAATGTTTGTGAAGGAGAAAGGAAGACGCGGCAAAGAAGCTGGAAGAGGAGAGAGGAGGATTGGCAGGGAGGAGACGGCCATGAGAGAGATACAGCCGTAAAGTCGCATCGGGGCTGCGAGCGGACTTTGTTGATATTGGCTGCGAATGAGTTGAGGTTTCCCAGGAAAGGGATTGCCCGCGACAGTCATATATTGTGAGTGCAATTAAACCTGCGTCTCAGGTTTCATCACCAAGTGTGAGCTATTGTTAGAGGGAGCCAGAGCCTCCATTACAGGCCGGTACGCCATTCTGTCCTCAAAGAGGCTGTCAGCTTGGTGCATCTTGTTTTGTCATTGGGATTCCCCTATCGACCTCACCATGTGGAGTGCCGTTGGTTTCCATATCGGCTCAATTCCCATATCGACCTCTCACCTCGTAACTCCTCATCCACAGCCGTGCCAATACCTGCCTGTTGGTTTGCCGTTCTGCACGATTTCGAACTTCACCGCATTGGGATTAGTGCACGGACTTTGGGGAATGTTACATTCCACTCACGGTTGGCGTATCGTGAGTACATTGCTTTGAGCGCATTGGGGAATGATGGCACCATCATATGTATTGTTCGTTTGATGCAAGTGATATATTCATTGAACTTGAGAGTGTTATTATTGTGTATGTGAGAGTTCTTAATACAATTACTTGTTTTGTTCTACAATTACATTGGTGTGGTTTTAGCATGGTTTATTAGAACACTCAGAATAACAAATCTTTCTGCCGTGTTCCCTCTCGAGACTCTGAGGTGCACCGTAACCGGGGTTTGGGGAGGAACACGTAAC
This sequence comes from Myxine glutinosa, assembly GCF_964187855.1. Taxonomy (NCBI): domain Eukaryota; kingdom Metazoa; phylum Chordata; class Myxini; order Myxiniformes; family Myxinidae; genus Myxine; species Myxine glutinosa. The sequence goes on from NC_136261.1 coordinate 328,964,070, forward strand.
AGTGGTTTAAGCATTCGAGCAAGCACTCCATTCAAAACCCTTAAGGAACGGCTGGCTTGGCAAGTGCTAGCTAGCATGCTTGGTAAATGAGCACACCTCCAACCCATGTGGGGTATAATCTAGATTACAGTAGATCTTCACTCAGTTCTGTAAGTAAAACTTACCTAATGGATGTCGGGATTCCTCCAAATTTCTTTGTTTAATGTTATAAACAGCATCATGACCGTTTGAAAAGCTAATAATAGGTGTTTGTGGTTTATAATATTTTACAAGCCCGGCTACATGTTTTACATGCCCGGCCATGCCGCTGTTCGACTTTTGGGCTTGTTTTAAAATGATTTTCAAACGCACGCAAACATACATAGAGAATTTTCTTGAGGGGGAGGGAGTTTTTGAGTGTGGGGTGGGGTGGGTGGGGGGTTGGTGCTCTTGACGTGAACCTGGGTACCCCCAGCACTTATGTAAAATCTGGTGGGAATTGGCCCAGCCATTGTTTTTCTATTATTTTCAAATGTATGCGAACATACATGAAGGTAATTCCCTTGAGGAGGGGCAGTTGGGGAGGGGAGAGGGGGGTAGCTTAATACCTTGCCCAGATTCTGAAATTCCTAAACCCAAAACTTGGGGACTCTAGGTGCCATGGTTCAGCCGTGAAAGAATAACGCACAAACACATTTAAACACTTGGAAATATTTATATACATTTTAAAATAGTCGGATTGAAAAATGAGCAAAACTTTATAATCAAATGTGTAGTAAATAACTAACTGGTTTATTACTTATCGTGATGAGACTGTGCTGTAGGGCTGCCAGGATAACCTGGAGGTATACACTCGTTTCCGAGGTGTATGGCCTGGGTTCAGTCCCAACAGAGCTAAAAACAGTCATCCTGGTGTTTCAATGTGTGTTCCGTCCCTCGGATGGACGTTAAACTGGGCATCCCGTCTGCTGGCATTAGTTGATGCACATTAAAGATCCCAGAAGTGTCGTTGGAGAAGAGTAGGCAAGCTATCGCCGACACCCTGGCCAAATTACAAACTCCTGTCATCTTCAGTCGAACTTGGACAGCCGGGTCGTGAAAGACTTGTGCCAAAAACGTTCCCTGGTCAACCCCACGAGAGAATAATTCGAGTAGTAGTAGTAGTGGTGGTGGTAGTAGTAGTGGTAGTAGTAGTGGTGGTGGTGGTAGTAGTGGTAGTAATGGTGGTGGTGGTAGTAGTAGTGGTGGTAGTATAAGTGGTAGTAGTGATGGTAGTAGTAGTGGTGGTAGTAGTAGTGGTGGTAGTAGTAGTGGTGGTGGTGGTAGTAGTGGTGGTGGTAGTAGTGGTGGTGGTAGTAGTGGTGGTGGTAGTAGTGGTGGTGGTAGTAGTGGTGGTGGTAGTAGTGGTGGTGGTGGTGGTAGTAGTAGTAGTAGTGGTGGTAGTAGTGGTGGTAGTAGTGGTGCTGGTAGTAGTAGTGGTGGTGGTAGTAGTGGTGGTGGTAGTAGTAGTAGTGGTGGTAGTAGTAGTGGTGGTGGTGGTAGTAGTAGTAGTGGTAGTAGTGGTGGTGGTGGTGGTAGTAGTAGTGGTGGTGGTAGTAGTAGTGGTGGTAGTAGTGGTGGTCGTAGTAGTGGTGGTAGTAGTGGTGGTAGGGGTGGTGGTAGTGGTATTAGTGGTGGTAGTAGTGGTGGTAGTAGTAGTGGTGCTGGTAGTAGTAGTGGTGGTGGTGGTAGTAGTAGTGGTGGTGGTAGTAGTAGTGGTGGTGGTAGAAGTAGTAGTAGTGGTGGTAGTAGTGGTGGTAGGGGTGGTGGTAGTGGTAGTAGTGGTGGTAGTAGTGGTGGTAGTAGTAGTGGTAGTAGTAGTGGTGCTGGTAGTAGTAGTGGTGGTGGTAGTAGTAGTGGTGGTGGTAGTAGTAGTGGTGGTGGTAGTAGTGGTGGTAGTAGTAGTGGTGGTGGTGGTAGTAGTGGTGGTGGTGGTGGTAGTGGTGGTGGTAGTAGTAGTGGTGGTAGTAGTGGTGGTCGTAGTAGTGGTGGTAGTAGTAGTGGTAGTAGTAGTGGTAGTAGTAGTGGTAGTGGTGGTAGTGGTAGTGGTAGTGGTAGTGGTAGTGGTGGTAGTGGTAGTAGTGGTGGTCGTAGTAGTGGTGGTAGTAGTAGTGGTGGTGGTGGTAGTGGTAGTAGTGGTGGTAGTAGTAGTGGTAGTAGTAGTGGTAGTGGTAGTGGTGGTAGTGGTAGTAGTGGTGGTCGTAGTAGTGGTAGTGGTAGTGGTAGTGGTAGTGGTAGTGGTGGTAGTGGTAGTGGTAGTGGTAGTGGTGGTGGTGGTAGTAGTAGTAGTAGTAGTAGTAGTAGTAGTAGTGAGTCTGTGTTGATGTGTACGATCTATCCTATGTGTTCATTGCACAGAAGAGCGGTTGGCGGATGTGGGTTGATACGAAGATATGAAATTTTTCAGAAAGTATTTAGTCTCTTTTACAGAGTGTTTCAGGGTGTGTGGGATGTGTGGAAATGAAGGTAAAAGGTGTTATGGACTTTTTGGATAACCCCATAGCTAGTCGACAAAGTGAAACAGTAGAAAGATTATCTCTTGTCCGAGTATAGAACGAAACACGTGACAGTTCTGATGACAAAAGCTATATGATTCACCAGGGGTGAAACTCGAGGACACGACCCTGTCCTTTTAATGACTAGAACGCAACCACCGCTACAGAAGTGGCATCAAAACTCACACTTGACATACCAAGAGCTCAATACTTGCCGAGACTCATAAAATCCTCAACGTCGTGTTTAGCTCAGGTATAATGCATGCTCACTGCATCATTGTTCAGTTTCCAGGCCGCAGGTTGCAGATTTTAAGGCACACGTAAGCAAACCACCAAAATAAAAATAGACCACTTCTGCAATTGATACTTAAGATAGTGTTTGGATTCCAGTGAAACAGAGTGAGTATGCAGTGCTTGTGAAAAACGAGTGCAGTTCACTGCGTCCTCTTGCGGGATGCAAATAGCAATGACTTCTTTCCGAAAGGTGTGTCGTAGCATGAACTCCAGTTTAGTTCTGAGCATTATCTGCACCTACCCATGGGATGTACCATCAAATCTCATTCTATTGTGATTACAAACAAATTAAACTCGACTGAGTGACCACTTCTCAACAAAGCTGGTTTCATATATTTGTGTGTATATGTATATATATATATATATATATATATATATATATATATATATATATATATATATATATATATATATATATATATATATATATATATATATATATACACATATAAATAAATATACCTGTATAAATATATATATCTATATATATATATATATATACATATAAATAAATATACCTGTATAAATATATATATATATATATATATATATATATATATATATATAAATAAATAAATATACCTGTATAAATATATCTATACATATATATATATATAAATAAATAAATATACCTGTATAAATATATCTATATATATATATATATATATAAATAAATATACCTGTATAAATATATCTATATATATATATATATGTAAATAAATATACCTGTATAAATATATATATATATATATATATATATATATATATATATATATATACAGTCATGTGAAAAAGTAAGTACACCCCATGTAAAGTTTTGACTTTTTCAACATATTTCAACATACAGCTATTTGATCTTCATTTCAACAATATTGATAGATAAAGGTGATATAATATAACAAATATCATAAAACATTTACATTTTGTAGTCCATTGTATAATTTAAATAAACATAAATGCAAATTTCGCATGTGGAAAAAGTAAGTACACCCCTACATTTATCACTACTTCAAATACCTAAAATTAGAATCAGGTGCACCAGCTCAGGTGCAAATGATTAGAACATCGTTAGAGAGGATCTTGGAGGAACCTGTCTTATTTAAACCTCAGACATTTAGTTTGGTTTGCTCTTTGTTGTTGAAGTGTGCGGCGTCACCATGCCGAGATCAAAACAGCTCTCTGAGGCCTTCAGAAAGAAGGTTATAGATGCCTACGAGTCTGGGAAAGGATTTAAAAAGATCTCCAAACAATTTGAAATCAATCATTCGACTGTCCGGAAGATCATCGACAAGTGGAGAAGATTCCAAACAACTGCCAACTTGTTCAGGCCAGGCCGCCCCAGCAAGTTCAGCCCGAGAGCAGACCGCAAGATGCTGAAAGAAGTCTCTAAGAACCCCACAATGTCATCACGGGACCTGCAGGTAGCTCTTGCCACTGTTGATGTCAAAGTGCACAAGTCTACCATTAGAAAGAGGCTGCACAAATTTGATCTGCATGGGAGGTGTGCCAGGAGCAAACCTTTGCTGTCCAGAAAGAACATCAGGGCAAGAGTAAAGTTTGCCCATGAACACCTAGGCAAAGACCAGCACTTCTGGAACAATGTGCTCTGGACAGATGAGTCAAAGGTAGAGCTATTTGGCCACAGTACCAGAAGACACGTTTGGTGAAAACCAAAGACAGCATTTGACCACAAGAACCTGATACCAACTGTAAACCATGGTGATGGAAATATTATGGTTTGGGGCAGCTTTGCTGCATCAGGGCCTGGGAAGCTCACCATCAAAGAATCCACGATGAATTCTTCATTGAACCAGAGGATGCTTGAAGATAATGTGAGGCCATCTGTCGGAAAGTTGAAGCTCAACCGAAGGTGGACCTTGCAACATGACAATGACCCTGAACATACGAGTAAATCCACCAAGGAATGGCTGAAAAGAAAGAAATGGAGGGTTCTGGAATGGCCAAGTCAAAGCCCGGATGTAAATCCCATCGAGATGTTGTGGGGGGATTTGAAACGAGCTGTGCATGCAAGAAACCCCTCAAACATCGCACAGCTGAAATAATTCTGCATGGAGGAGTGGGCAAAAATTTCTCCCAGTCGATGTCAGAGACTGGTAGACAGTTATAAGAAACGCCTACTTGAGGTTGTTTCTGCCAAAGGGGGCAATACCACCTATTAGAGCCAAGGGTGTACTTACTTTTTCCACATGCGAAATTTGCATTTATGTTTATTTAAATTATACAATGGACTACAAAATGTAAATGTTTCATGATATTTGTTATATTATATCACCTTTATCTATCAATATTGTTGAAATGAAGATCAAATAGCTGTGTTGAAATATGTTGAAAAAGTCAAAACTTTACATGGGGTGTACTTACGTTTTCACATGACTGTATATATGTATATATATATGTATATATATATGTATATATATATATATATATGTATATATATATATACATATATGTATATATATATACAGACTTGGCATTTAATATGGAATATTTTTTTTGTGGGGGTGAACTTACTTTTCAAGATGTCTTAGAACCAAAAGTTCATTGGAATTATGTTGAAATTATTCTAGATTTTGTTAATGTGACCTTTAAAAGAAACAAAAACCACATTTGACATTTCGAAACAAATAAATTGATCCTTGAAAGTGATGTAAACTGATATCGAACTCAATTCACGGACAGTACTGTGTTAAACCTCTGTACATTTTCCAGAAGTATCTCTTTATTTTGCACATTAGCCAAATTTTTTTAAACAAAAACAAAAGTTAAATTACGACTGGGATTACGGACAGTAAAATTACAGTTCAGTACTTCGTGTAACCCCCACGAGCATTCAGGAAAGCACGTACACGTTGAGGCATGCTGTTCACGAGATTTGCCAAGGGTTGGACAGGAATTGCTTGCCATGCAGTGACAATAGCCTGCTGCAATTCACGCACAGAGGTCGGCTGCTGGTCCAAGTGGTCGATTTGACGCGTTAATTCTGCCCACAAGTTCTCTATGGGATTCATATCCGGGGACATGGCAGGCCACTCCATATGCTCTACACCACGGTCAGCAAGAAAGTGTTGGATCATGCGAGCACGATGAGGCCGTGCATTGTCATCTTGGAAGACAAAGTTTCCTCGAAAGGCTGCACGAGCAAATGGAAGCAATGTTTCTTCCAGAATGGCCCTGTACTTGAACTGGTTCAGGTTTCCATTCAGAACAACTAGGTCAGTTTTGCCCCCTGCATGAAAAGCAGCCCAAACGGTCACCCCACCACCTCCAGCTTGGACTCTTGGCACTATACAATCTTTGTTGTAGGCTTCATGCACTTGTCTGCGCACTCGGACGCGGCCATCTTGACGATAGACCAGAAATCTAGACTCGCCACTGAAGATCACGTGATTCCAGTGTCCTGGCTGCCATTGACGGTGCTCTCTGGCCCACTGCAATCGGCGCTGGCGGTGTTGTCTGGTCAGACGTGGCTTTCTCAGGGGACGCCTGGCACGATAGCCTGCTTGAACCAGTCGTTGGTTGACTAGCCTTCTGGATACAGGCACATTTGTCAGTTGCTGCCACTCAGCCCTAAGCCGATTAGCTGACTTGGTACGGCCATTGCGGACTAACCGGTGCAGCTGGCGATCAGCCCTCCTTGTGGTTCTGCGGGGATGTCCTGCCCTCGGCATTGGAGTAGGGACACCCCTCTGAGCATTTCGTTTCAGGATCTTTGACACCTGACCTTGAGTGATGCCATACTGCCGAGCAATAGCACGCAGTTTCATGCCATAATTTCGTAAAGCCACCACTCCATGACAAACAGCATTGTCGAGTTGACGGACCATCTCCAGAGGAAGCAGCAATAACTTTTGGAGACGTGCAGCAGTTGTTTTCCACTAATACAGAACGCAACAACCCTTGTATACCCGACTGTGAAGCCAATCATCAAATGCACCTGTCCATACATTTTGCCACACCACCTGTAATATAATCCTGTTGTTGACTTCTTGCTGCGACAGACAATCAGTGACATGGTTCTTTTAACAAATAAATCACCAAAGTGTAAAAGAAACTCACCAGATTGATATACTGAGTGAAGAAAGTAAACCCAAGTCAAGAAAAAAAAAAATTCCATATTAAATGCCAAGTCTGTACATATATATATACATACAGTATATATATATATATATATATATATATATATATAAACAAATACATATACATATATCTTGCTATAATTCACCAAATGTCCGCCTGTCTGTCTGTCTGTCTGTCTGTTCGAAGGTACCGTAAAAACTGCTGAACCGATCGCAAAGATATTTTGGGTGGATAATCCTGGGATCCCCAGGAGTAAAATAGGCTATTTAGTTTTCCCAATTTCAGTTTTAGTCTCCAGCATTCTCAGGTTTGGACTCCCGCATAACATTCGCGTTTGCATAACGTTCATTGTTCTCATTGTGACGATGTTGTTTTCCCGGGTGCCGCACAAACGGCTGCACCGATCGCTGCACGGACTCGATCGGACTCGGTGACCTCGGACAAAGACCTTTTATAAGGACACGGGTTGAATCCCTGCTTGAGAGAATTCTAACCCATTTCAACTGAAGGAAACACGTATCGGGAGTACATACGACAAAGCGATTATCGATCACGATCATCATGATCATAGTGGATCGATCACTGTGGGACATTTGGTGAATTATAGTAAGATTCTGTTTAGATTTTGATGATTTGCGTGTGATATGATTTAACGGATGTTTATATGAATCGTTTAAAATAAAACAAGCGTTTCGCTTCGGTCCCCCGTCAGTGATGTGATGTGAGTTGACAAAGTGGAAGACACAGAAAACATGGAAGAGTCGATAATATATTTGCGAGTGGGTTGGAGACACACCCACGAACCAGATTAGAAGTTAGTAGTTCGTTTATTGTCCCCCGTCGCACCGCGGAGCGAAAGGGGGACTATGCTTTTCCCCTCCGTCCGTGTGTCCGTCCGTCCGTTCGTTCGTCCGTCCGTCCGTCCGTGCGTGCGTACGTGTGTGCATGCGTGCGTAAGCGAAGGACCGCATTCGAATTTGGTGTGTGGGTGCAACCCACGTCAAAATCCAATATGGCCGCCGCCATGTATGTCTGACGCCATGTATGTCTGAACCTTGTGAGTGGAATATCTTGAAAAATAAGCGAAGTACCAACTTCTAATCTGGTGTGTCGGGGTATCTAGGCATAAGGAAGAACGCTATTGAAAATTGGGTCGCCACGTCAAAATCCAAGATGGCCGCCACCATATATGTCTGAACATTGTGAGCGAAATATCTTGAAAAATAAACGAACTTCTAACTTCTAATCTGGTGGGTGGGTGTATCTACGCATAAGGGAGAACGCTATTGAAAATTGGGTCGCCACATCAAAATCCAAGATGGCCGCCTTGCGTCTTCCACTTTGTCAACTCGCATCACTTCACCGAAGGGGGACCTAGGTGTAATGCTTGTTTTTCAAGATATTCTGCTCACAAGGTTCAGACATATATGGTGGCGGCCATCTTGGATTTTGACGTGGCGACCCAATTTTCAATAGCTTTCTTCCTTATGCCGAGATACAGTCGCACACCAAATTAGAAGTGAGTCGTTGGTTTATTTTCCAAGATATTCCGCTCACAAGGTTCAGACATATATGGTGGTGGCCATCTTGAATTTTGACGTGGCGACCCAATTTTCAATAGCGTTATTCCTTTTGCCAAGATACACCCACACACCAGAATAGACGTTTGTACTTCGCTTATTGATCAATATATTCCGCTCACAAGGTTCAGACATACATGGCGGCAGCCATCTTAGATTTTGACGTGGCGACCCAATTTTCAATAGCGTTCTTCCATATGGGTAGATACAACCACACACCAGATTAGAAGGTAGTAGTTCGTTTACTTTTCAAGATATTTCGCTCACAAGGTTCAAACATATATGGTGGCGGCCATCTTGGATTTTGACGTGGCGACCCAATTTTCAATAGCGTTCTTCCTTATGCCTTGATACACCCACACACCAGATTAGAAGTTAGTAGTTCATTTATTTTTCAAGACATTCCACTCACAAGGGTATGCACGGAAGCACACACGGACGGAGGGTAAAACCATAGTCCCCCTTTCGCTCCGCGGTGCGACAGGGGACAAAAAGCCTTCAATTTCTGATATTTTACCATTTCATTTGGGCCTCCCAATTGAAGACCCGCCCGCAGGGCGGCGGGTACCGTTGTGGGCATTGAGAATCCCTGCTTGAGAGAATTCCATCCCCCTTGCCGCCACACGTCATGGCCGTCTACCCAACTTACAATCCCACGCGACCCAAAACCAATATAAACATCATTAAACATCATTCGTATATAAACATCATTAAAAGTAAATAATGACCTCGGGAAAAGTTCAAAGACATTTAATCTCTACATGAGAGAATTCCGCATAGCTATTTGGGAAGTGTATAAGCTAACAGATCGCTGTCTCCATCGATCTTGCCAAGGCCGTAACACCTATCGGCTCAAAATCCTTTAAACTGTTCATTTGGTAGTTTTTACAATGAAGGAAACATTAACAATGTTGTTAAAAGTTTATTTTGTGATTAATTGGAGTTATGTTGTTTGGAATTAAAAAAGAGATATCGAGTTCAAGTGAATACGACATGCTGTGATGGTTTCTACTTTCTGAACATGAACTTCATGGATCGCCATATGGAGATTCGCCACGGACCAACGATCGGTTTCTATACGTGAACGTACCCGTTTGTTTGCGAACGGGTACGTTTTTCATGGAAGTCCTTCACGAACTTGCTATCCATGTCTGACGTGCGACTGAAGGTGCTACAGGAATGTGGAATTTATTGGTTTCATGCTTTAGCATTCACCGTATCTGCATTGCCTGTTTGCTTCTGGCCTCCCACCCGTACGTAGCATCCATACACACGGCACACACACATAACATCCATACACGTGATTGTGTGGATGTGTGGAATGTGGGACATTTGGTGAATTATAGTAAGATACTGTTTAGATTTTGATGATTTGCGTGTGATATGATTTAACGGATGTTTACATGAATCGTTTAAAATAAAAAAGCCTTCAATTTCTGATATTTTACCTTTTTATTTGGGCCTCACAATTGAAGCCCCGCCCGTAGGGCGGGTACCGTTGCTATCTTACTATAATTCAGCAAATGTCCGTCTGTCTGTTCGAAGGTACCGTAAAAACTGCTGAACCGATCGCAAAGATATTTTTGGTGGGCAATCCTGGGACCCCTGGGAGTAAAATAGGCTATTTAGTTTTCCCAATTTCAGCTTTGGTCTCCAGCATTCTCAGGTTTGGACTCCCGCATAACATTCGCGTTCGCATAACGTTCATTGTTCTCATTGTGACGATGTTGTGACGATGTATGTGTTCACGGTAGTGTTTGACGTGACGGTGTGAACGTAACTTCGTAATGTTTTTCGTTTCGTAATCCTTTAATGAACGTTTAATGTTTAATGAACGTTTAATGCCCTTCGAGTCTGAGGCCGCACGCGCGCTACACTGGACGGGCCAGCGTGTACCTTGCCTTTCGCCGTCAGGCTCGGGTAAACCGCTAAGCCCCATTCGTGATGGGGACTGGGGCTTGAGACAATGACACAGTGTCCCACGAGCGAGGAATTCCCAGTGAGCGCGAGTCATCAGCTCGCGTTGATCAAGTCCCTGCCCTTTGTACACACTGCCCGTCGCTACTACCGATCAGATGGTTTGATGAGATCCTCGGATCAGCCCCTGCACGGGCCGTTCTCGGCTCGTGCCGGTGCACCGAAAAGATGAGCGAACTTGCCTGTCTCGAGGAAGTAAAAGTCGTAACAAGGTTTCCGTCGGTGAACCTGCGGAAGGATCATTATCGGGACAACATGAGAGTGAGCGAGACGCGAGACGTACGTGGTACGTGATCGTCCATGTACTGTTTAGCCATGCACTGTTTAGATTTTGATGATTTGCGTGCGATATGATTCAATGGATGTTTATATGAATCGTTTAAAATAACGAGGTGCTAGGGAACCTGAACTCAACTGGTCTATATCAATATGGTTAGAATATGCATGATAGAACCACAAACTATATACAGACTTGGCATTTAATATGGAATTTTTTTTTTCTTGACTTGGGTTTACTTTCTTTACTCAGTATATCAATCTAGTGAGTTTCTTTTACACTTTGGTGATTTATTTGTGAAAAGAACCATGTCACTGATTGTCTGTCGCAGCAAGAGGTCAACAACAGGATTATATCACAGGTGGCGTGGCAAAATGTACAGACAGGTGCATTTGATGATTGGCTTCACAGTCGGGTATACAAGGGTTGATGCGTTCTGTATTAGTGGAAAACAACTGCTGCACATCTCAAAAAGTAATTGCCGCTTCCTCTGGAGATGGTCCGTCAACTCGACAATGCTGTTTGTCATGGAGTGGTGGCTTTACGAAATTACGGCATGAAACAGCGTGCTATTGCTCGGCAGTATGGCATCACTCAACGTCAGGTGTCAAAGATCCTGAAACAAAATGCTCAGAGGGGTGTCCCCACTCCAATACCGAGGCCAGGACGTCCCCGCAGAACCACAAGGAAGGATGATTGCCAGCTGCACTGGTTAGTCCGCAATGGCCGTACCAAGTCAGCTAATCGGCTTAGGGCTGAGTGGCAGCAACTGACAAATGTGCCTGTATCCAGAAGGCTAGTCAACCAACGACTGGTTCAAGCAGGCTATCGTGCCAGGCGTCCTCTGAGAAAGCCACGCCTGACCAGACAACACCGCCAGCACCGAATGCAGTGGGCCAGAGAGCACCGTCAATGGCAGCCAGGACACTGGAATCACGTGATCTTCAGTAACGAGTCTAGATTTCTGGTCTATCGTCAAGATGGCCACGTCCGAGTGCGCAGACAAGTGCATGAAGCCTACAACAAAGATTGTATAGTGCCAAGAGTCCAAGCTGGAGGTGGTGGGGTGACCGTTTGGTCTGCTTTTCATGCAGGGGGCAAAACTGACCTGGTTGTTCTGAATGGAAACCTGAACCAGTTCAAGTACAGGGCCATTCTGGAAGAAACATTGCTTCCATTTGCTCGTGCAGCCTTTCGAGGAAACTTTGTCTTCCAAGATGACAATGTACGGCCTCATCGTGCTCGCATGATCCAACACTTTCTTGCTGACCGTGGTGTAGAGCATATGGAGTGGCCTGCCATGTCCCCGGATATAAATCCGATAGAGAACTTTTGGGCAGAATTAACGCGTCAAATCGACCACTTGGACCAGTAGCCGACCTCTGTGCGTGAATTGCATCAGGCTATTGTCACTGCATGGCAAGCGATTCCTGTCCAAACCTTGGCAAATCTCGTGAACAGCATGCCTCAACGTGTACGTGCTCTCCTGACTGCTCGTGGGGGTTACACGAAGTACTGAACTGTAATTTTACTGTCCGTAATCGCAGTCGTAATTTAACTTTTGTTTTTGCTAAAAAAAAATTTGGCTAATGTGCAAAATAAAGAGATACTTCTGGAAAACGTACAGAAGTTTAACACAGTACTGTCCATGAATTGAGTTCGATATCAGTTTACATCACTTTCAAGGATCAATTTATTTGTTTCGAAATGTCAAATGTGGTTTTTGTTTCTTTTAAAGGTCACATTAACAAAATCTAGAATAATTTCAACATAATTCCAATGAACTTTTGGTTCTAAGACATCTTGAAAAGTAAGTTCACCCCCACAAAAAAAATATTCCATATTAAATGCCAAGTCTGTCGTTTATATGTGCTAAAGAGGTACGGTAACGTTGAAGGTATCTCATGTTTAAACAGGAAACTAGAAAAAATTGAGTTTTAAGTGAGGCATGAAAAGTAAAACTGCAATTACTTTTCTCAGATTTCAGACTTGAATTTATTTAGAAAGACTTGGTCAAACAATATACATGTATGGTATTGAATCAAGATATGTTGAATATTTCAATAGATGTGTTCAACAGGGTTCAAGTATTCATTCATCAAATCCCCACCTCCTCACACACACACACACATAGTCATTATTCATTGAATTGGACTCAAGTGACATTACAACTTAGTCATTTTCTCTTGAATTATCCATCATTTTTCGGACATCGTCAAAACCCGTAATATATGTGTCGAGGTTTGTTACATACTGTCTACACACCAAGTTTCAGCCTTCTAGCTACATTAGGAAGTACCAGATTGACAAAAATTGATTTTTCAATATGGCCACCCTGCCGCGCCCATTTATGGGCGTGCAACACCCAAATGCAATCCCAAACTAGTTTATGTCTTAAAGATGCTGCATAACAAGTTTCATCAAATTCAATCAATATTTGTGACTTTGAGCGTAGACGTCGAATTGTTTACAGACAGACAGACAGACGACGGACACTGGGTGTCGACAAAAAACTCAGCTGGACATAGTCCAGTTGAGTTAAAAAAAAGCCTTCAATTTCTGATATTTTACCTTTTCATTTGGGCTTCCCAATTGAAGCCCCGCCCGTGGGGCGGGTACTGTTGCTAGTACATACAAATATATATATATATACACACATATATACATATATAACAGGCAGAGTCAACCCCAACTGGTGTTAATTCAACGACTGGCCGGGATATGAACTCTGGACCCTAGAATCCCAAACCAGCTCCCTAACCAACACCACACTTTTCTGTGCACGTATGAATATATCTTTTTAGCCTCGTAAATAAAATAAAACATGTTTTAAATTATATTTTATAATAGCATAAATAATATTAGAGTGAGACCCCTCCCCCCCCCCCCCCCCCCCAAAAATATATACACACAGTATAACATGAATTTCTTGCTGTTATTAAACCCCAACCCACGCCACCTCCCTTCATCAAACGAGGCCACGGAGGGACAATGCGCAGTCCTCCGTGACGCGTGCAGTGTGCACTCACCGAATGCTCCCGGTTCGACCTTGTGTTCGTCGCTCCAAGTCCCGGCAGCGCCATATGCCGCCGCGAGCCGCGCCAAGTGACGGCGCGATCCTGCCGACATATCCCCGTCGGGTAAGGTTTCTGCAGCGTCGTCACGGCGTCCTGTGTCCGTGACAAGGGAGAGCAGGTGGAAAGGGTGCAAGGGGGGAGAGAGGAGGGAGAAAGAAGATGGAGATTAAAAAAGAGCAGCGTCACGAGTGTGAGGGATCGCGGCATCTGTTCTCGTGAGGGCTTTTCCCGCCGACGGGTCAAACACAGTGTCCGGACTCAGGTGCAACGACGTCATTCCTCACCTTGCCCGCGCAGGAGTATTAAGCTGGTACTCACCCTTCCCGGTCTTGTTTGTGGAGGCGGTGTGCGAGGCAATCCGAAACCCCTGGGGTGGTGACTCCCACAACCGCTTCGGTCGAGCGACTGACGTCACCATCCGTCCCTCATTCTCCGTTTGGCTTGAACTTGAACCCAAGTCACGATAACACGAGTGGACCGTTACAACAACGTCCAGGGTGCACCAGAAGAGCACGACCCATGTAATCGCTGAAACCTCCGAAACAAAGGATACATTTTGACCAATTGGATGCGTTTTTATTTTATTTTGAGGAAACTTCATTTGAGGCAATTACGCAGTCGTGGGAACATTTTTTTTGTGGTGTTATAACTGGAGAACGGATTAACGGATTTCAATAAATCCAACTACGGTGGAATCGGGTAACTCCCGGGAGTGTTTGTGATCCCCCCCCCCCCCCCCCCCAAAATGTAAAAGTATTAAAAAAAATACATATTGTTACGGATCTCGGACGTCGGCTCTCCCCTTATCAAGGGGGGGGGGGGGGTTAATCCCCTTGTCTTGTTATCTGGCTGACCCGAGTCCTGGGGGTTATAACGTTCCTTCCGGTCAGTGGTAAGTAGGGTTGTTGGTCGAGTCTTAGTCCAATTACCTAAGTACTACCACCGGCCGTAAAGCAAGGAGATAACTCCTGCTCGAACCACGGATATGATGGGAAATGCCGAGCGGATAGTAATCCGCGATCCGAGCTATTAACAAATGACTAAACCCGATTCTGAGCGGTTCCTAATCGTGCCACGTTTACCCAATGAGAGAAAAGACGGATGCGATCGGACAAGAGGAAACCAGAAAATAGAAAGAACAAAGATTGGTTTATTAATTATTTACAAGGAGAAGAGGAAACGAAAGAATGTACAGGATAGGAAGAGGAAGAAGCAGAACACAGGGCAGCCTTAGACAGTCTTATTTTTAATACCCAGGACAAACATACACACTCACACGGGGATTGTAGATGGTAGGGTGGAACAGGTAGAGGGTCAGGCGATGGCGTCCACCTCGTCCGGTCCCCGACTCATACCGTGCAGCAGATGGAAAACGGCAGCAGCTCTCCGCGTGTAGTGGAACGCGACCGGACAATTTATATAACGGGGGGAAGCTGGTACGCTGCGTACGTAATATGTGCACTATACAAAGGCGCCAAACACCCCCTCTCCAATGTACTCTTTGATAAGGTCCTTCTTTCATAAGCGCCACTGCATCAGTTCCATCAATGCAACCCACGTTCTCCCAGCAAGTCAGTCAAGGCGAGCTCTCTCACGCGGTAAGTCTTTACAAAGGTGCGCTCTCCCGATCAGTAAGTTCATGCGCGCTCTGGTAAGTAAGTCCTGTTGGTAAATGTGCTCGCTGGCAAGTCCTGTGAAAGGGCTTTGCGTTCGCGCTTATATAACTCGACCAAACGATCACTCCGTGGGCCCCAAAGCCACGCCTGTCGGTGATGTCACCAGCCCTGGTTGGCTGGTTAAGGCTTACCGGCCCCGCCTTTGACGGCTGAGGGACGTGGCCACACCTTCTTCTTGACGTTCCGCCCCCTTATTCCGGGCCTCACCGCGTGGCTTATGGCGGCGTTGAGCGAGCGCTAAGGCAGCTGCTGCTAACAAAGGCGCGTAACAAATTGGGAGAGCCATAAGGCAGACTGGAGGGTGCGTAATGGCGTCGCTTGGAGAGGGAGGCTTGCAAAATGAACAGAATGGGCCTACTTCTTATTTGATTGACACAACGCAGATTCAACTATTGGAAACACGGCCTTACCTATACACATACTAATGAAATAACTGAAGTCCTATGGTGGCCTACGTGTTGCTTGTGGCCTAACTATGGGGTGCAACCTTTAACCCTTTAATAATGTCATATTTACAAGAATGATGTCATATTTACAAGTGTGGGTTCTCAAAACCGCAACAATACATATATATTTTATGGGTACATGTACACGTGTCAAAACTGCAAATGCCAACACGTGACATTGGTTATCCCTGCACAGAGAGCAGGATCACCCAGGAATCCTTCTTTGTTAACTTGAGATCGGATTTCAATGAAACCACTCAGGAAGTCAACATAACCACGTATCCCTCTCCCGACAAAGATGTTTTAACCACCACGTTGAATCCAAATCTCCACGAATCTCCACGTATCCAAATCATACTCATGAAAACAAAAACAAAATTCTTCCTCCTTCATCTTCTTCACAAATAACCAGCAGCCTCATTCAATCCCGTTTCTCATATCGATTATATTCAGCAAACGCTTGCTATATTCAATAGTTTTTCTTTCAACATTTGCATTTTAATATCTCCCTATCAAACACCATTTACGAATGTACACCGTTTATTAAAGGATCACAAAGTAGGTCGCTCTACAGTCTACTTGCAACACACAAAAAAATTGGTGTTTTTTTTTCTTCACCATACAGAACCACACTCTTCGACGTCACCTGATATACCTCCACCCACATTATTACATCATTATAATACTTGTACCAAGTTTGATTTAAATCCATACAGCTGTTCCTCAAGTTATCACATTTGTACCTGACATGACCTCTGGCCTTTGACCCCAAATTTAATCAGTTCATGTTTACATCATTATAATACTTGTACCAAGTTTTAATTTAAATCCCTTCAGTTGTTCACAAGTTACCACATTTTTACCTGACATGACCTCTGACCTCGGGACCCCAAAATCTAATCAGTTAATCTTTACATCATTATACAAATCTGTACCAAGTTTGAATTAGATCACTTCAGCCATTCTCAAGTTATAGCGGTAACGAAAACCTATCAGGACGGACAACCTGAAAACATATTGCCTCCGGCGACTTCGTCAGCGAGGCATAAAAATAAATGTTTGTATTACGATTGGTGTAAATCATGACAACACAGCAACTCACATCGTCATTATCCTCAGTTAAAACAAGCCTGTCGCTATAGCGACTGTGATGAGGTTTTGAATTGCACAGCGGGAGTTGGTAATTACGTGGTGGTGAGATGTTTTTAATAATGTGGCGTGTACGTGGTGGTGAGATGTTTTGAATAATGTGGCGTGTACGTGGTGGTGAGATGTTTTGAATAATGTGGCGTGTACGTGGTGGTGAGGTATTTTTTAAATAATGTGGCGTGTACGTGGTGGTGAGATGTTTTCAATAATGTGGCGTGTACGTGGTGGTGAGATGTTTTCAATAATGTGGCGTGTACGTGGTGGTGAGATGTTTTCAATAATGTGGCGTGTACGTGGTGGTGAGATGTTTTTAATAATGTGGCGTGTACGTGGTGGAGAGATGTTTTCAATAATGTGGCGTGTACGTGGTGGTGAGGTATTTTGAATAATGTGGCGTGTACGTGGTGGAGAGATGTTTTCAATAATGTGGCGTGTACGTGGTGGTGAGATGTTTTGAATAATGTGGCGTGTACGTGGTGGTGAGATGTTTTGAATAATGTGGCGTGTACGTGGTGGTGAGATGTTTTCAATAATGTGGCGTGTACGTGGTGGTGAGATGTTTTTAATAATGTGGCGTGTACGTGGTGGTGAGGTATTTTTTAATAATGTGACGAGTACGTGGTGGTGAGATGTTTTGAATAATGTGATGTTTGCGGCTGGTGATGAGATGTTTTTAATAATGTGGCGAGTACGTGGTGGTGAGATGTTTTGAATAATGTGATGTTTGCGGCTGGTGATGAGATGTTTTTAATAATGTGGCGAGTACGTGGTGGTGAGATGTTTTGAATAATGTGATGTTTGCGGCTGGTGATGAGATGTTTTGAATAATGTGGCGTGTACGTGGTGGTGAGGTATTTTTTAAATAATGTGGCGTGTACGTGGTGGTGAGATGTTTTCAATAATGTGGCGTGTACGTGGTGGTGAGATGTTTTCAATAATGTGGCGTGTACGTGGTGGAGAGATGTTTTGAATAATGTGGCGTGTACGTGGTGGTGAGATGTTTTCAATAATGTGGCATCTACGTGGTGGTGAGATGTTTTGAATAATGTGGCATGTACGTGGTGGTGAGGTATTTTAAAAAAAATAATGTGGCGTGTACGCTGTACGTGGTGGTGAGATGTTTTGAATAATGTGGCGTGTACGTGGTGGTGAGGAATTTTTTAAAAATAATGTGGCATGTACGTGGTGGTGAGATGTTTTGAATAATGTGGCGTGTACGTGGTGGTGAGATGTTTTTAATAATGTGGCGTGTACGTGGTGGTGAGATGTTTTTAATAATGTGGCGTGTACGTGGTGGTGAGGTATTTTTTAATAATGTGGCGAGTACGTGGTGGTGAGATGTTTTGAATAATGTGATGTTTGCGGCTGGTGATGAGATGTTTTTAATAATGTGGCGAGTACGTGGTGGTGAGATGTTTTGAATAATGTGATGTTTGCGGCTGGTGATGAGATGTTTTTAATAATGTGGCGTGTACGTGGTGGTGAGATATTTTTTAATAATGTGGCGTGTACGTGGTGATGAGGTGTTTTGAATTACGTGTCATGTACGTGGTGGTGAGGTGTTTTGAATTACGTGTCGTGTACGTGGTGATGAGGTGTTTTGAATTACGTGTCGTGTACGTGGTGATGAGGTGTTTTGAATTACGTGTCATGTACGTGGTGGTGAGGTGTTTTGAATTACGTGTCGTGTACGTGGTGATGAGGTGTTTTGAATTACGTGTCATGTACGTGGTGATGAGGTGTTTTGAATTACGTGTCATGTACGTGGTGATGAGGTGTTTTGAATTACTGTGGTGGCGAGATCAAGTATTTAATATACGGTTTAATATACAGTATATCTGTGCAGTGTTTGTCACATCACTGAACTACTCGCTCAAACTTTTGTGAAATCGTCCCAAACTTCCAGTCTGCACCTACTCCTCCAGTGTGCATGTGCTAAATGGTTCCTTTTTTAATTTTTTTTAAAATGTATTCAACTTAAATGTTTGTATTATGATTGGTGTAAATCATGAGAACACAGCAACTCATGAAGTCATTATCCTCAGTTAAAACAAGCCCTTTCCTCTGTGGCGACGCAAAGTGAGGCGAGCACAACGAGCCGATTCACACTTGTGTATGTATGTAGGCAACAATCTCTCTCTGTTTGTATGTGTTCTCTGCATGACCACATTTTTAAAGTTACAAACTCCAAACTCGGGGTACAAATTCAACTTTGTGTGTGTGGGGGTTGGGGTTGGGGGTGGGGGGCGTACATACTCTTTGTAAGTGTGTAGTGCCACCTGCCAGTGGTGGCAGAGGTTATTACAATTTCTTCTTTTTACCTGGGCAATGCTGAGTTTAAGGCACTCTTTGCACGGGTAAGTTTCCCTCCTTCCCTTCTACCCCCTCCCAAACAGAGGGGCTTGTCAAAGGATGGCCTAATCATAATCATCATCAATGTCTCATAGTTCTAACAGCGTTGCTACTGCCAAAGCAGTATCGCAAGGGTTGTGTTAGGTGGTTTGCCATTGCCTATCCAACGGTCAGTCAGGACAGGAATGTGAAATGTTTTCAGGGTGGCGACTCTTCGCGAAAGTCAGTGAGTGAACTTTAACCTCCACCCACGACCAGTGTTGGCAGATGGGTCCTCCTGCTTAACGTCCCTCCGATGAACAGCGCACACATTGTTGCCTCACCCTATATGTGAAACACCAGGATGGTAGTTTATAGCTGGGTCAAGATTCGAACCAGAAAAGCTACCCAACCAGCCCTAACTAAATATGTGTACGAACAGTTGAAAATGCAAAGCGTCTCACCAGCAACATTGGCCATTATTACCACATTATTATTTAAAGGATTATCAGAGATCATCTCATGATACATAAATGGTAGAATGTTGGCAATAATTCCACAGCATATCTTGATGAGACAAACTTCAAAGGTGATGGATTTACAAAGTTGGGGCAGAAAACATTCTTGGAGGCAAAGTCGGCTGAAGTTAACGGAGTATAATTATTAATAATGGGGGTATTCCCTATGCAGTACTTCAAAAGAACTGGATGTGGCCGCTGCCTTCAACATGACAAATGCAACATCGTAAACTCAGCAATTTGAGCCATAATGTTTCAGGTCTACCTGTCTGAGTTGATGTGCATGTTAAATAGTGTACATTGGCATATTATGTTACATTGTTCAACTTTATTATCAAGCATCAGTGGCATCACAGCGAGCACAGCAGTAAAAAGAACCTCATGCACAACTCATTGATTGGCGCCATCTAAAAATCATTTCATTAAACTCCGACAAGAGAGCCTCTGCCAGGCAAAAGTCTTGACAAAGCTTCAACCCTCCACCTGCCACCCCTCCTTTCCAAGACTTCCATTCCAGCTCAGCAATTCCTTCACTTGTTAGAACGAACGAGGCTGCTAAAGATGCTTTCCTCTCTCGCGAGAAGTTCAGATGGAGAGCCGTACTCCACGACCTCACCCTGGCTGAGCACCAGAACCTTGTCAGCTTCCAGGATGTTAGAGACGCGGTGCTGCGGGAAAGGGAGAGTGGGCAGCATGGTCTGCGAGTCAGAAAGACTTCGGGGTTTTGAGCAGGATTTCATGTGTAGCGTATAAAACAGGATTTTTGTGGCTGGTGAAAGATTAGGTGACAAAGGGTGAGGATGTGGTGCAATGATGTTTCAGAGTTTTAATTGTCACAAGAAACATAATTGTTTGAGTTCACAGATATTTGAAGAGAAACAAACAATGTTGTCTTTGACCTTATCCATGAAACTTTCATCATTGCATAATTCCTCTCAAATTTGCAGACAGGGACCATATATACATATGCACGCACACATATATACAGGTAGTGGACAAAAAATGGAAACACCTGGGTAAATGAGGGACACCCAAGCAACAGCTTCCATGCAGGTGTGGCCTGTGTGGTGATTATGCAAATAACATCCCAGCATGCTTAGGGTCAGGTATAAAAATGCTGCACAGGCCTGTTTGCCTATAATTATGGCTAGCATGGCTACAAGAGGGGACCCCCAATGCCCACATCCACAGAACAAGTGTGGTCGCCCAATGGTTTGATGAGCTTGACACTGATGTTATCCATATGCCATGGCCTTCTCAGTCACCAAATCTGAACTTAATCGAGCATTTATAGCATATACTGGAATAATGCCTGAGACAGCGTTTTCAATCTCCATCAAACAGGGTGCCCGCATCCATCCTGCAGAATTCCAGACCCTGGTGGACTCTATGCCATGGTGCATGCACGCCGTACTGACTGCAAGTGGTGGCCCATCGCCCTATTGAGTAACTTTATATTGGTGTTTCCATTTTTTTGTCCATTACCTGTCCATATGCACATTACACGCATGTGGAAATGTGGAAAGACATTCATGGGCCCAACTCAGCAAGTGAGCACTCTGGAATGCAGACAATAGTCTTACTTACAGCGATGGTCACAACAGTGTGGCTTGCAAAGGCCGTCATTACAACCTTCTGCAGAATCTTCTCCTGAAATTTCAATAAAGAGAGGGAGAGGAGATGGGGGAATGAGTGGGAGAGTTAAGTCCTAGTGTCAACATTCTTCGGTATATTTCGTGTCTTAATGGAGTAAAGTGATTGTTTTCCATTACAAAAAGTTTTCTTGTTGGGTGTTTCCTTATGAGCAGTCTTACATATGGGACAGCCTGGGCAATTGCCCAGGAAGCCGTGCTAGGGGGGCCCCAATGGCCAGTGGGGGTAATATACTATATGACCCACTGAATAATCCATCAATTACATCACCCATTGCATATAATGAAAAATTGGATGGGGTTTTCATCTAAGCTGTATTTCAATTTTCTCTGACAGCAAAAAATTCCATCAACAACTAGTTAATGTCTAATTTCCCTTCACAAATGAGCTTGGTAGGTTGGATATTTTTAATGACACCCACTTGATCACATATCGACATTCGAGCCAGCGCTATCTGTCTGTTGTAATAAAAAAAATAAAAATGATGCACACGTCATCAATTGAGCTGATGAATATATATGTATATTGAATATACGTATACTGAATGTATATGTATATACGAATGTTTATGTATATATATCTGAGGGTTATTAACCTTAGAATATATATACAGTATATATATATATATATATATGTGTGTGTGTGTGTGTGTGTGTATCAGTGTCTCATATACAGTGCCTTCAGAAAGTATTAACACCCCTTAAAGTTTTTTACATTTTGTTGTGTTACAGCCTGAATATTAATGGATTAAATCGAGATATTTTGTCACTGATCTACACATAATACCCCATAATGTCAAAGTGGAATTTGTTTTTTTTAGAAATTTTTACAAAATAAGTAAAACTGAAATACAGAAATATCTAGTTTAAATAAGTATTCAACCCCCTGAATCAAAAAAATGATAGAAGCTCCTGTGGCAGTGATGACAGCTTCGAGTCTTCTTGGGTATGTCTGTATCAGCTTTGCACATCTGGATTTTGAGAGTTTCTACGATTCTTCCTTGCAGATTTGCTCAAGCCCTGTCTTGTTGGATGGGGAGTGTCAGTAAACAGCAATATTCAAGTCTTTCTACAGATTCTCAATGGGATTCAAGTCTGGGCTTTGGCTGGGCCACTCAAGGACTTTCACATTCTTGTTTGGAAGCCATTCCAGTGTTGCTTTGGATGTATGATTGGGGTCATTGTCCTGTTGGAACGTAAATCTTTGCCACAGTTGAAAGTCTTTTGCCCTGTGAAGCAGGTTCTCCCAAAAAAATTTGCCTGTATTTGGCTGCATTCATTGTTCCCTCTATCCTTACAAGTCTCGAAGTCCCTGCCACTGAAAAGCATCCCCATAGCATGATGCTGCCACCACCATGATTCACAGTAGGGATAGTGTTAGATGGGTGATGATCTGTGCTCAGTTTACCCCAGTTATAGCACTTTGCATTCAGGCCAAAAAGTAGAATTTTCATCTCATCAGACCACATTATCTTTTCCTCATGCTCAGAGTCTTTCACATGCCTTTTCACAAACTCCAGGTGTGCTGTTATGTGCCTTTTTCTCAGGAGTGGCTTATTTCTGGCCATTCTCCCATAAAGCCTCGATTTGTGACGTACTGCAGAGACTGTTGTCCTTCCGGCAGGTTCTCCCATCTCAGCCAAGGAACTCCATAGTTCTGTCAGAGTGGTCATTTGGCTCTTGGTCACCTCCCTGACCAAGGTCCTTCTTTCCTGGTTGCTCAGTTTGGTCGGACAGCCAGTTCTAGACAGAGTCTGGGTAGTTCCATATTATTTCCCTTTCCTAATGATGGCGCTCACTGTGCTTTTGGGAACTTTCAACACTAGAAATTGTTTCATACCCTTCCCCAGATCTATGCATCCTCACAATTCTATTTCAGAGTTCTATGGACAGTTCCTTGGACTTCATGGTTGAGTTTCTGCTCTGACATGCACTGTCAACTGTGTCAACTGAATTGGCAAGGCGTGGTAAATAGTTCGCCTCCTCTATGTGAAAGACACCATCCATCAACGACCAGTGAGTGTTGGCAGACGGATCCTCTACCTTAACGTATATCTGATGGACAGCGCACACATTGATGCATCACCCTGCATGTGAAACACCAGGATGGCAAGTTTATGGATGGGTTAACATTCATAACCAAGCTAGACAGCTCAAAGACAAGTGCACATTCCTCCAAACCTTCTTGTCAGCCCCATACAGCATTCAACCATCAATGGAGAGAAAAAATAAATCAAGTGAATAAATGAATATTCCTTACCTACTTGGTCAATGGGCTGGCAGGATGGCCTTAAGGTATGCACACTCGCCTCAAAGCTGTCTAGCCTGGGTTTGAATCTTGTCCCAGCTATAAACTGCCATTCCAGCATTTCACAGGAAGGGAGATTCATCAATATGTGTGCCATCCGTCAGATGGGCGTTAAACAGAGCGGCATTAGTTAGTGGACATTAAAGATCCCACAGTGTTCTTCATGAATAGTAGGTGAGCTATCGCAGGCACCATTAACAAATTTGAAATTCTTGCCCTAACTACTCCTGGGAAGGCAATGGCAAACCACCCCAGTATAACACTTGCCAAGAAACTGCTTTGGCAGCACTGACACTCTGTAACAGAGTACGCGATGCATCAGAATCAGAACTGGGTCATTGGCTTGATTGGTAGAGGAGGTCCAGTGGATAATTATCAATCTGGCATTAAATCAAGACTGTCTCGGATTACGACTGGAATACAGCACCTTAAATGTATTTCTTGCTTCCATGCCACACAGTACCTTCACCATCCAGCCATTGTTTGCCATTCCATCAACCTGGCTTGACTAAATCTGGAAGGCTGCAGGCGTCAATGCACTTACAACATGTCATTTCTTAATAGCATGGGCAGCTTTTCGCTCTCCCTGTGGTGGTTCTGGTATTTGTTTCATAAAGAAAAGTTCATGACATTTCTCAACAATGTTTAAAATACAAACAGACCAGGCATTGCATTGCAGTGGAAATGTGTAAGTTGCTTTGAGTTTTACTGGTATTCAACATGGTGGAATGTCACCGAGTATTTACCACGTGTCAAGGTTTTGCAAGATAGTGAAGATGTATGCACACACGCCTCTGAGCTGTCTAACCTGGGGATCGCATCTCGGCCCAGCTCTAAACTGTCACCATAGTGATATATCAATGTGTGCATTGTCCTTCAGAAGAACATTAAGCTGCTTGACCTATCTGCCGGAAATGGTCGTTGGTGGATGTTAAAGATCCCAAGGTATCTTTCACGAAGACTCGGTGAGTTATTGTGACCCCCTGAGCAAATAACAGTCAAACATCGACACTCAGTCAAACGTCAGGACTGACCAGCCAGTTTATGAAACATCTGGACCAAACACCTGGTGCTGATTTAACGGTTAAGGTGGCTGGCTTGAGATCTTAGGGTTCTGAGTTTGAGCTTCTGTCCTGTCGTTGAATTACCACCAGGTAGGTTGACTCAGCCTGTCATCTTTCTGAGATCGGCAAAATGAGTACCTGCTGACTGGTCATGGGAGGCATTGCATCAGCGGCACAGGCAAACCCCCAGGAAAATGATGTAGCCAAGCAACCACAGGCTGCATACGAACCGCCAAAACCATGTGGGGCAAAAACTTTCCATTGCCAACCACTACAATAAGGTATAAATATTTGGGTTATACTGTCAAAAATAATTTTCTTAGTAAGAAATTATTTTCTTAAAATAAGAACAGTTTTCTTGAAACAAGCAAATTTTTTTGACGTTCTCCTTTTACCTTTATGGGGCGAGGTCGGATGGCACCAAGCTCCTGCCCTGCCTTGACCACGATACTCCTCCACTCCCATCTGTTCTCAGCTAATTAGCTCCACTCTCCAACCACCCCCTCCTTTCTGATATCCCTCTTCACTGAATGCTCCCATTTCAACCGTAGTATACCTCTTTTCCTCTGACCATGTCCCGTCAACCTACCCACTCTCTTTGCCATTCTCTTTCACCCATCAGCACCAAATGTCCAGCCCGTCTCAGCTGGCATTTCATCAATCTCCCCGTCAAGCTCATCTGCACAACAATCTCCTCTCTCAGTTCCTCCATTCTCCTTCAATATACCCTCTCACTCCCGCAATCCTCTTGATCCAGTTGCTCTCACAAACCTGCAGCCCCTGCTGGTGTCTCTCTATCAGTGCCACCATCTCCAGACTGTAAAGGTAGGCCGGCATAATGCACGACATCAGAACCTTTCCTTTCAATCTCCTTGAAATCTTTCTCTCAGCCCCCCCTGTTGCCTATACCCTCCATCCTCCTCCACACATTCGCACCCACCTGAATCCTCCTCCGTCTCTGATTTACCATCCCCGGTCACTGTTCTACCCAGATACTCAAACCTATTTCCTTGTTTTATCTCCTTCCCCTCTAACCTGATATTCATTTGTTTTCTCTGCTGCCCAACCCACATCACCTCCGTCTTCTCCATGCTCATTTTCAGCCCATGTTTCTCAAATGCCTCCTTCCACTCACTACTCCAGTACTTCCTTCTCTCCTGTATACTCTCCACCACAACAAACAGATCGTCTGCATACAATATCTTCCCCAGAATGCATTTCCCATTTACCTTCCTGCTTACCAGCTCCATCACCATGATAAACTGGAGTGGGCTGAGAGCTCTTCCCTGCCTCAACCCGATGTTCACATCGAACTCCTCCGACATCCCAGGACCAACCAAGATTCTTCCCTTCGTCCCCTTGTACATCCCTTCTGCCTCTGGCACTCCCATCCATCTCAATGTCGCCATCATCATCTCTCTCGGGACAGTGTCATAGGCCTTCTCCAGATTCACAAACCGTAATGCCATTTCACCTTGCACCTCCAACCTCTTCTCCACCAGCTGTCTCAGAGCGAACATCCCACCTGTCATTCCCCTCCCTACCCTTTATAAACCACTGCTGCTCTTCTCCCGTATCCTTCCCTACAATCTTCTTTATACTCCCACCCCGAACCTTCTCCAGCACCTTCATGACATGACTGAGTGTAATGCCCCTGTACTTCCCCAAATCTTGAACACCCCCATTTCACTTCCAAATAGGCACAATTAACCCTGTCCTTCACTCCTCTGGAATTGACCCATCTCTCATAGATAAAATAAACCATGAGAAAAAAATTCTTGCACCTCAAAACATTTTTCTCATGATTTTCTTGTTTCATGAGCAGTATGCATGTTTTCGCTTGATATACGTAACCAGAGTCATTTTTTATTTTTGGGAGGTATCAAGGCATCGGTCTGTTGCCTATACACAGCCCGAATAAAGGGATGTCTCAGACCAACGTGTGCATGCTTGGAACAAGATCGCCCGTAGGGTGAATACTCTGCTATGGTATTAATGATCATAACGATAACAATATGACATCCCTGGCAGCTCCCGTAGGGACCGGATGCTTTTATAGTGCTGTAAAGCGGGGTGAAATGAAACACTTTTTGAAGTTTTTTGTAATTTTGAACAACTTAAACGAAATATATCTGTGGTATTACTGGCTTTAAATCACATCCAGGGTGTGACCTTTCCAACATCCCAATTTGGTAATCATCAGATTTGGGGTTGATGGTTATTTTTTTGTTATTCAGGCGTTCAAAGTCACCTCATGCTTGTGCTGTGTTTGAACACCTACTGATTCACCAGGTTTGAACACCTACCAAGTTATGATATTCAATGTCCTAACTTAATTGGGGGATTTTTGAACTGTTTAAGAGTTTTAAAAAAAACAAAAAAAACAGGCACCCTACTACAACATACACCACATGACGAAAAGTATGCGGACACCCATTCTAATTAGTGGATTTGGCTGTTTCAGCCACGCCCATTGCTGACAGGTATATATAATCAAGCACACAGCCATGCAACCTCCATAGACAAACATTGGCAGTAGAATGGGCCATACTGAAGAGCTCAGTGACTTTCAATGTGGCACCGTCATAGGATGCCACCATTCCAATAAGACAGTTCGTCAAATTTCTGCCCCGGTCAACTGTAAGTGCTGTTATTGTGACGTGGAAACGTCTAGGAACAACAACAGCTCAGCCGTGAAGTGGTAGGCCACACTAGCTCACACAATGGGACCGCTGAGTACTGAAGCTGGTAAAAATCGTCTGTCCTCGGTGCAACACTCACTACCGAGTTCCAAATTGCCTCTGGAAGCAACGTCAGCACAACCACTGTTCGTCGGGAGCTTCATGAAATGGGTTTCCATGGCCGAGCAGCCACACACAAGCCTAAGATCACCATGCACAATGCCAAGCGTCGGCTGGAGTAGTGTAAAGCTCGCCGCCATTGGACTCTGGAGCAGTGGAAATGCGTTCTCTGGAGTGATGAATCATGCTTCACCATTTGGCAGTCCGACGGATGAATCTGGGTTTGGCGGATGCCAGGAGAACGCTATCTGCCTGAATGCATAGTGCCAACTGTAAAGCCTGGTGGAAGAGGAATGGGGCTGTTTTTCATGGTTCAGGCTAGGCCCCTTATTTCCAGTGAAGGAAAATCTTAACGCTACAGCATACAATGACATTCTAGACAATTGTGCGCTTCCAACTTTGTGGCAACAGTTTGGAGAAGGCCCTTTCCTGTTTCAGCATGACAATCAATGCCCCCGTGCAGAAAGCGAAGTCTATATAGAAATGGTTTGTCGAGATCGGTGTGGAAGGGTGACTTGACTGGCCTGCACAGAGCACTGACCTCAACCCCATCGAACACCTTTGGGATGAATTGGAACGCCGACTGCAAGCCAGGCCGAATCGCCCAACATCAGTGCCCGACCTCACTAATGCTGTTGTGGCTGAATGGAAGCAAATCCCCGCAGCAATGTTCCAACATCTCATGGAAAGCCTTCCGAGAAGAGTGGAGGCTGTTACAACAGCAAAGGGGGGACCAACTCCATATTAATACCCATGATTTTGGAATGAGATGTTCGATGTTCGGGTGTCCACATACTTTTGGTCATGTAGTGCATTTCTGCAATAAAGATCATCAGATTGAACATTGTAACAAGTGTTCAAAGTCACCCTACTTCATGGTACAGCTGGACGCCACTATTTGTGGGATCCGTGTATTCATGGTTGATAAAATGCGACATGTTTCTCTATTCGCGGAAAAGTGTCCGGCAAATTTGCGGTTTCTTTTCTATTCGCGGCCATGTTCCACGAAATTGCGGGGTTTTTTTTCCGATTCGCGGCCATGTTCTGTGAATTCGCGATTATTTTTTTCCTCTATTCGCGGCCGTGTTCGCAGTTTTTCAGAGGCGCAAAAAAAAAATTCACGAGCCGTTATCTTGACACATTTACAAAACCCATTTTTCACTAGCCATGCATAAAGCAGCTGGACTTATGTACGCAAAAAAAAACATCTACGAGCCGCGAGCATGACCTGCTTATACATTCACTGCTGTGTGATTTGCGTTTTCATGGCTTTTGTGGCCGCAAATTTTAGCCGGACTATAATCGAGAGCTTTGCAGAATGTTCCGCCAGCTGCGAAAACAAGTCATCCTCCGTGAGTTATAGAATGCAAATGCTTCATTAAATCTATTATTGAAATTAGCAGATAGGCTCAATACAGCATCATCCGATAACATCCCTCACAAACAATGTCCAGGGTATTCACCCCTCCTGCAGCTACCCACAATGCTCGCTTTCCTACATATACCGACTGTGTCTTGGGTCTCGCTCATCCTTCTCGTCCTGTTGCTTAGACCTGCGTTTTTGACTCTCGCTCTACTCATCATTCAATCATGGCCCCCAAGTGCAAGACCACTGCCGCCGGAGATGCGTCGACTACCAAGAGGCAGAAGAAAGTGATGAGGCTGAGTCAGAAAGTGGAGCTGCTGGACTGGCTTTCGAGAGGAGAGAGTGCAGCCTCTGTGGGCAAGCATTATAGTGTCAACGAATCCACCGTTCACAACATACAGAAGAAAGAGAAGGCGATTCGTGAGAGAGTTTCAGTGAGCGCTGTATTGAGTACGAAGGTGGTCACCCATATTTGGAATGTCCACATGGAAAGGATGGAGAAGACTCTCAGAATATGTATCGAGGACAACATGCAGACAAGGGACTTCATGCTGAAAACCATGATGCTGAACCGTTCCCTAAAGCCGATCAAGGAGGACAAGTTGGAGGCCATTCCAAAGGTTTCCAAGGAGGAGGAGGTGGGTCGTGATGAGGAAGATGTGCCGAGGTCCAACCTCACAGTCCAGTTCCTGGGCGAGGTGCTGCAGGACATGCGGGCAATTGCCGACAGGGTGCAAGACGCTGACCCAGTCGTGGCACGGTACCACAAGTTCAAGAGGGGCTTGGATGATGTGCTGCTCCTGTATAAAGAGCTACATCAAAATGTTGGACAATCTGTCAGGCAGCTCCCCATTACCGATTTCTTCAGCCCTGCTCCCTCCACATCAAGACCATCAACACCCTCTCCTGTGTTCCTCTCAGCGTCCTCACCAGCATCCTCAGCAGCGTCCTCACCTTCTCCTACCTCTCCCTTAGTGCACGATTTTTCTGCGCCATCATTTGGGTCGCCCTCAAAGTTCGAGGAATTCATGGGATTTTAATTCATCACCATCATCATCATCATCATTATTATCATCATCATCAGCATTTGAAAGTTGCGTGTGTTTGTAAAATAAAAATTTTAAACTGTACATGATGGTGTTGTGTTTTTTTAACTTTCATGGTACGGTATGGTTAAGCACTTTTAATAAACTGTAAATGCATTCCTTCAATAAATTGGAAATGGTACCTGATGTTGATGTTTTTAATTTTTTTTTGTACGCATTTTTTGTGAAACTGTAATCATGTGCATTTGCGGTCGAAAACATTTTGAACTTTAAAAAATTTCCTCGATGAATCAAGAACCGCCGAGAGCCTACAACATCTGCCCCTTTTCCCCATTGAAACAATGTCGCAGCATACATTCACGGGATTCTCATTGACCTTCGTGGATTTTCCTCGACATTCGCGGGTTTTGTCTCACCATTTCCGGGACTTTCATCGACCTTCGCGGATTATCGTCGACATTCATGGATTTGCCTCACCATTCGCAGATTTTGCCTCGCCATTCGCAGTTTGTTCCTCTCTATTTGCGGATGTTTGTGACTCGGGAACCTATCCCTCTCTTTTTCCATTGAAACAATGCCCCCATATTCATGGTTTCGCAATTTGCAGGATTTTCCAGGAACGTATCCACCATGAATAGCGGGGTCCCACGGTATTTCTAATGCACTGAATAATATGCACATGAGTGTGAAAGACAAATTCCATGGTGGCACAACAGATGTGCACCACCACCATCAGCAACTATACACTACGAGGTATACCTCAGTCAAAACAATCCTTAAAAAATTCTACTGTAACAAAATCTAGTTCAGTGCATGAACTGAAGGCTTTTGTCATGAATTGTACAAGTGCATCCACACTCACTGTGGCCATGTCTATTGCTGCAGTTGCTTCATCCATGATGAGAATTGTGCTTTTTCGTACAAATGCGCGAGCCAAGCAGAACAGCTGTCTTTGACCGACACTGAAGTTCTCTCCACCCTCGGTAACTGGTGTGTCTGCAAAAGGACAAACACATTGCCACATGCACTTTGAATAGGACTAAGAGCCAAAGTTGTAAAATCTCCGAGATTACTGAAATGGTCTGCATGTTCAGTGAAAAAAAAATACAAGACCCAAGCTGTCAGTAACATTGCTCAGAGTATATCATGTTATGCTGCTGACGTTCACAGCATATTGATATATCGTGTCGGAGGCTCAAAGAAGAGCTGACTTAAATCACATGTAAAATGTGGCATAACCCATAAAAGATAAATAACATCAATCTACATAATATTTGAGTTTGGGTTCATGCACAATCTTGTGAATCAAGTGCTCTGACATGGACATTGATTTTGCCACCCAACATAATTTATTCTGATTCTGATGTATCCTACTCTGCTACAGTGCGTTGGTGCTGACGAAGCAGTTTATTGGCAAGTGTTATATTGGGTGGTTTGCCATTGCCTTCTCATAAATAGTTAGGGCAGGATTTGTAATTTCGCCATGGTGCCGGCAATAACTTGCCTACTCTTCGTGAAGGACATTGGGGGATCTTTAATGCACACCAATATATCTGGCAGACAGGACGCAGGGTTAAACGTCCATCGGAGGGACAGCACACATATTGATGAATCACCCTGCCTCACCAGGATGCCAGTTTGTATCTGGGTGTGGATTCTAACCCAGACTAGACATATTGGAGGCGAGTGTGGATACCTCAAGGCCATCCTGCCAGCGAACATCATTACCTCCGCCACCAAAGGTGGATGGAGGTTATGTTTTCACCTCTGTCTGTTTGGATGTCTCTCCGTTTGTCTGTCTGTTTGTTTGTGAACAGAATATCTCAAAAGGTTGTGGACGGATTCGGACGAAATTTGGCAGAGATATAGCGTATGTGACAAGGACGAAATGATTAGATTTTGGTGCGGCTACGAGAATTATTTAAGTGATTCTTCACCATTGGAAGATCGGGCCAAAAACGAAACATAGCAGGATATCTCAAAAAGTTGTGGAGGGATGATTTTGATTAAATGTGATTCTGTATTGTGATTTTCTGGTCTACTCTAGGATACAAAACGTAAACTGTTCACCTGGCGGAGGTATGCTTTCTACTGAGTGCCGTTCTAGTTACCTTCGCAAAAGCGGAAGGTTATGTTTTGATCGCTGTGTATTTATTTGTATGTCTGTGTGTGTGTGTGTGTGTGTGTGTATGTTATTCGCATAACTCAAAAAGTATTCAACCGAATTGCATGAAATTTGGTGGGATGATTGGTTATTATACGGGACACATTTGATTAGATTTTGGGAGCAATCGGGTCAAAGGTCAAGGTCAAGGTCACGAAAAGGTCAAAATCGTATTTTTACCATAGCGCGGTCAATTTTTATCCAATTGGCATGCAACTAATGCCAAAATGTTCAGAATTCAATGCCCGATCTTGTGATATACGACATGACCCAGTGAAGACATTACCCTTGTTAGCGGTTGGGGGTCAAAGGTCAGGGGGGTCACGACCTTGCAAAATGTGCGTTTTTTGTCATAACTCGGTCAATTCTTATCCGATTTGCATGAAATCAGCACCAAACTGTTCACTGTTCTGTTCCCTACACTCCCATGCCAAGTACAGAACAGTAGCTGCGGCGAAGGTATGCGCTCTACCGAGTGCCCGTTCTAGTTTATAGCTGTTTCTTTTTTTCTGTAACCGAGGAAGCTCATTCCAGACATAAATAAATACAGTGCCCATTCTGGGATCTCAAATATTTTGTAAACAATGCACCTTCTATCAAAAAATAAAGGTACACTTCAAGGAAAGAAAGGTACAGTCGTGGCCAAAAGTATTGGCATCCTTGCACTTTTTTCAAATAATACACCATTTCTTCCAGAAAATTGTTGAAATAAAAAAAATATTTTGGTATCCACACATGTATTTCTTTGGTTTGTAGTGGAGCAAAACAAAAAAAAAGCTGAAAGAATTACTAAATCTTAGCTTATTCCACACAGAAATCCAAAAATGGCCCGGACAATATTATTGACATCTTTAGAAGTTGTAAGAAATAATAATTCGATTTCAAGCAGGTGATTCTCCTTTACTTTGGAATTGAACTCACCTATGGTGAGTTGCAGGTGCCTGCAATATAAAAATAAATAGCACCGCAAAGCGGGCGTAACCCCTCAGCCCATGCATGGTGAAAGGAAGCCGTGGCATCCATATTGAAAATCGCAGCACGCCCATTTTCGAAAGGAACCTTCCTCTACTCAACCCCAACACACACTGCACAAATGGATTTAATCTGACAAGCCGATCTGCTCGAAATTGATGGAAACCAATTTCAAGATGGCTGCCGTGGCGGCCCTATTGAAAATCGCAGCGCGCCCATTTTCGAGAGGAACCTTCCTCTACTCAAACCCAACACACACAGCAAAATTGGTTTAATCGGACAAGCCATTCTGCTCGAAATTGACGGAAACCAATTTCAAGATGGCTACCGTAGCGGCCATATTGAAAATCGCAGCGCACCCATTTTCGAAAGGAACCTTCCTCTACTCAACCCCAACACACACTGCAAAAATGAATTGAATCGGACAAGTCGTTATGCTCGAAATTGACGGAAACCAAAAGTTGACGGACGCCCGGATGGCTGCCGTGGTGGCCATATTGAAAATCGCAGCGCACCCATTTTCGAAAGGAACTTTCCTCTACTCAACCCCAACACACACTGCAAAAAAGGATTTAATCGGACAAGCCGTTCTGCTCGAAATCGACGGAAACCAAAAGTTGACGGAAGCCCGGACACCCACCCGGACGACGCCCGTGACGACAATACCCCTTAGCCCAATTTGGGCTGAGGGGTGATTACTCATTCAACCAGTTTGAATGGAGAAAAGGAGTCATTCTGCTGTTTTGTTTCGCTGTGTGTACCACAGTGGGCATGGAGAAAATAAAGAAAACCAAAGAATTGTCTGAGTAAGTCAGACATACGATTATAGCCAAGCATGGACAATCTCAAGGCTACAAGTCTATCTCCAGAGACCTTGATGTTCCTGTGTCCACCGTACGCAATGTTATCCGGAGGTTTAAGGCCCATGGCACTGTATCCAACCTCCCTGGTCGCGGCCGCAAGAGAAAACTTGATCGAAGATTGCAGCAAAGGGTTGTTCGAATGGTGGAGAAAGCACCTCAATCAACTGCCAAACAGATTCAAGCTGACCTTCGGAGACAAGGTACGACAATTTTAAACTTGCAACATCCGTCGCCAAATCAATGAAAGTGGGTTCTGTGGTGGGAGACCCAGGAGGACCCCACTGCTGAGAGAGAGATATAAGAAAGCCTGACTGGAGTTTTCCAAAACACTCCTGAACAAGCCAAAATCCTTCTGGGAGAATGTCATGTGGAAGATGAGACCAAATTAGAGCTTTTTGGTAAAGCACATCATCTCTATGTTTACAGAGAACAAAATGAAGCCTTCAAAGAAAAGAACACCTTCCCTGCAGTCAAACATGGAGGAGGCTCAGTGATGTTTTGGGGTTGCTGTGCCGCTTCTGGCACTGGGTGCCTTGAATATGTGAATGAAATCCGGAGATTACAAAGGCATTTTGGAGTGCAATGTTCAACCTAGTGTCAGAAAGCTGGGTCTCCTTCAAAGGTCATGGGTCTTGCAGCAGGACAATGACCCCAAACACACTTCAAAAAGCACCCAGAAATTGTTCAAGACAAAACTCTGGACTGTTCTGAAGTGGCCAGCAACGAGTCCAGATCTAAATCTCACTGAACACCTGTGGGGAGATGTGAAAACAGCAGTTGGGAGTCCTAGCAGTGTCCATGCGTTTTATACCTCCCAACGATAGAAACCCTTATGTCATTTACTCATTCTGTTTTAGTCAATGTAGTGAAATCGTATTCGTACTGAACCCGGGGTGATGCTCGCTGCTCGTTGACACCGCTAGGGGCGTGACTATAAGACCCGCTGCTGCGGACGGTGCTCCGAGACTTCTCCTGTGACACGTTACATCTGGTAGACTCGCTAACGGTACGCCAGCATAGAATATCCAGCTTGCTTGCATTGAATGTTATGAATGGTCCCATGTGATGCCACATCGTATACTTATTGCCTTTCCTGCATTACAGGATGATGTCATGATGTAAATGGAATTAAACCACAAGTTGGACTAAAGTTGTGTGGACCTGATTGGTTTTCCACAACACTTAATTCCATTTATATCTACCGACATGGCTGGCAACAAGACGCTGGCGGTTGCCGTATTCTGCGCCGACCCGCAAGCCCCGGATGGTGGCTTGCAACTGAAGCACTGGCTCAGAACATTGGAGAATCATTCGAGGAGCCTGAGACCGCGCCGACGGCTGCCGCGAAGCTAGCAACGCTTCATTCCAAAATCGACTACAAGGTGTACAATTCCATCGCTCAATTCGCGACGTATGACCTCTCGATCGCGGAGCTCAAACGGCTGTACATAAAGGAAAAAAGCCCGGTGTATGCACGATATTTGCTGCTAACGCGACGTCAGCAACCCAACGAGGCGATGGACCACTATGCCCAGGAGCTCCGGCAGCTCTTGCTGGACAGCATCAAGGAGCCACGGACTCCCGCGCAGGCACAGGATGATCTTCTTTTAGATGCCTTTATTGCAGGGGTCTCCTCCCAGGAACTACGGCTCAAGCTCCTAGAGAAGACCGACCTGACCTTCGCTACGGCACTCGAGCAAGGGAAAGTATACACCGAAGCGCGGATGCAATCGAACACCTATGATCGCACGCGCCTCTGGGCGGGCACTACACTACACGCCCGGCCGGAGAGTGCTACCGCCGAGGACGCGGACCTGCTCGCGGAACTCCGGGATGCTCCGGAGGAAGACCCAGTCCTGACGGCTGCCGCTACGGCCAGACCCAAGGCCTTACGCGGGGCCGCATGCTTTTTCTGTGGGGGGCCACGCCATGCCCGGCCCGTGTGTCCGGCACGAGACGCTATATGCCATTTGTGCTCGCAAAAGGGACATTACGCGAAAGTGTGCAGGAAAACGGCAGGCGGCTCAATGAATCGCGCGGTCGCGGTCGCGGCGACCTTGAATGGGCTCATTGCGGAGCCTGCGAGCCGAGCCCGAAACCCGGCGCCTTACCCGTCTTCGAAGGGGAGGGCCCCTCTCTGCGGGCCCCTGGGCGCTCAGACGTCCTTGGCGGGCGTCACCGGACAGCCACCACAGTCTCATCCTCAATCGGGCACGAAGTACGTGTCCTTGACCAAACTCCGGGCCACGCAAGGGGCTTTGAAGCCTCGCCAAGCCCCAGCGGAACGTTCTCCTCGTGTCGTCCACGAGCTAACGGTGGCCCTCACCCCGGAAAAGGCGATTTCGAATACTACGGAGGCCTTTTCCTGCCAAAAGTGTCAAAAGGCGTTTTCAAATACTACGGAGGCCTTTTCCCGTCAGAATTGTCAGATTTTGAATCGCGAAACACCGGAATGCTTGGGAAAGCCCTCTGATGGCATTAATGGATTCCCCATGGACAACGCATACTCCGGCCACGACCGCAAAACTGCTGCTGGCATAGGATCCACCCGCGAGGCTTGTCCGACCCATTCGGGGGGTTCAGTCCCACTCCCAGCAGCCTCGTCTGGCCTGGCTCAAGCCCTTATTCCCCTCATGGTCGAAGGCCATTGTGTTCGGGCCTTGGTGGATACAGGGTCTACGGATAGTTTTATCGACCAGCGACTTGTGCTCAGGCATGGATGGCGGATCTGGAGGTCTACGAGACGGATCTTCATGGCTTCCCAGGGGCTTCGACTCAGCACGAAGGGGGAATGCCGATTGAAACTCGTGCTAAAGGGACGGGTTTTTCCTGATGTACACCTTATGGTTTTACCCGCTTTATGTGCTGATATTCTGTTAGGACACGATTTTCTTAAGCTGCATGGACGTCTGGTAATGGAGTTTTGTGGGCCTGACGCGCTTGTTGTGGGGGCGGACGACGCGCTTGCGGTGTGCGCCCTAGCACAAATGGACATCCAGCCGCTTTCGCTGTTCCCCAATCTAACCTCCGACTGTACCCCTGTCGCGGTGAAATCACGGCGCTACTCTCACACAGACATGCAATTCATTGCGGATGAAACGGCTCAGCTCTTGAAAGACGGCATCATAGAACCTAGCAGGTCGCCGTGGCGCGCCCAGGTCTTGGTGGTGCGCAGCGAGGCCCACCGCAGACGCATGGTAATCGACTATTCCCAAACGATTAACCGCTTTACACAGCTGGATGCCTACCCCCTTCCGGGGATGGACGCGCTGGTGCAACAGGTGTCCCAGTATTCGGTCTATAGCACTCTCGATCTCCGTAGTGCGTACCACCAGATCCCTATCTCTAGGGCGGATCGTATCTATACCGCTTTTGAGTCAGGGCAGCGGTTGTACCAATTTACGCGATTGCCTTTTGGGGTAACGAACGGGGTCGCTTGTTTCCAGAGGGCCATGGATGACCTCATTGCGCGGGAGCACTTAACCGATGTTTTCGTCTACCTCGATAATCTTACGGTTTGTGGATATGACCAAGGGCACCATGATGCTAATCTGAAGCGCTTCCTTGAGGTCGCGCAGAGGTATCACTTAACTATGAACGAGGATAAGTGCCAATACTCCCTACGCACGATAGATCTTCTGGGGTACACCGTGACCCATGGCTCTGTCGCTCCGGATAAGGAGCGTCTGCGACCTTTGCTCGACATGGCCCCTCCCTGTGATTGGGCGTCCCTGAAGCGCGCCCTCGGGCTATTCGCCCATTACTCCAAATGGGTGCAAAATTTCTCCGCGAAACTTCGCCCCCTCGTGGCCTGCGACACCTTCCCACTGAGTCCGGCCGCATTGGCGGCCTTTGAAGGCCTTAAGGCCGACATCGCCCGAGCCGCCGTGGCGACAATCGACGAGAGCGGCTCTTTCGTCCTCGAAAGTGACGCCTCGGATCAGGCCATCGCGGCGACCCTCTCCCGAGGGGGGCGTCCCGTGGCTTTCTTTTCACGGACTCTTACCACCGCTGAGCGGAGACACTCGTCCGTCGAAAAGGAAGCGTATGCGATCGTCGAGTCTATTCGGCGATGGCGCCTGTACTTACTCGGGCGGTGCTTCCAAATCATTACGGACCAGCAAAGCGTTGCGTTCATGTACGACACCTTACACGCCCAGCGCATTAAGAATGAGAAAATCACTCGCTGGCGTATCGAACTCGCCGACTTCTGTTACACCATCAAATATCGCCCGGGGAAGGATAACCGGGCCGCCGATGCCTTATCACGACCGGCTACATGCACGGGTATCACCTCTTTGGAGGGCCTACGGGTGCTGCATGCCACTGCGGGCCATCCCGGCGTAACGCGTTTCGCTCATTTTGTGCGGCGTGGCAATCTCCCATACTCGATTGACGATATCCACCGTATCTGTCGCGACTGCGCTATCTGCGCGGAAATCAAACCGCGTTTCTATAACCCTCCCATGGGGACTCTGGTTAAGGCTACGCGACCGTGGGAACGCTTGGCGATGGATTTCAAGGGCCCATTGCCGGTGTCGAGCGGCTCTCGCTATCTGCTCACTATCGTCGATGAGTACTCGCGATTCCCCTTTGCTTATACGTGCGCGGACATGACTGCTGCCACGGTGATGCGATGCTTACAGAACTTGTTCTCAATGTTCGGGTACCCGGCCTATGTCCATACCGACTGGGGTGCGGTCTTCTTGTCTCAGGAGGTGCGCGGCTATCTGCTCCAAAATAACATTGCTTCTAGTTACACCACGCCGTACAGACCCCAGGCTAATGGGCAGATCGAACGCTTCAACGGGATTATCTGGAGGGCCGTCATGCTCAACCTCCGGACCCTCGGCCGGGGCCTCGATAAATGGGCTTGGTCGCTACCTGCGGCGTTGAACTCGATCAGGGCTCTCCTGTGTACGGCAACCAACCAAACTCCCCACGAGCGACTTTTCCACCACCCCAGGAGCACGGGGTGTATACGGTCTTTGCCCAGTTGGCTCGCTGGGCCCGGGCCGGCCTACCTTAAATGGGCGGTTCGCGCGAGCAAGTACGACCCCCTAGTGGACAAAGTGCAGATTCTCCAGGCTAATCCTGAGCATGCTCGTGTGATGACGACTGATGGCCGTGAGACTACTGTCTCCGTCCGTCACCTTGCCCCATGCGGGGTCGCCGACCTGAGTAGGGAATCGGACGGACCGACCGAACCCATCTATGAGACTATGGCCTCTCCCGACGCTCCCATCGCCGAAAGTCTACCGCCTCTCCCCTCGCCGGGTCTACCTGGGCCCGACGACTTGGAGTTACCCCCTTCGTCACCCGACCCTGATGGCGCCTCCGACGCCGGGGACACAGGGATACGTGATGCCGTACCCGGGGAATTTCGGACGCGTGCTGGCAGAGAAATTCGCCGCCCGGCCCGATACGGTTGGGTCGACTGATGTTCCGCACCCTGTTCGTGCTGACGCTCGCTCGCTTCTAGCCGCACCGCCGTATAATTCTGACGGGGGGGGGGGGGGGGGGAGAATGTAGTGAAATCGTATTCGTACTGAACCCGGGGTGATGCTCGCTGCTCGTTGACACCGCTAGGGGCGTGACTATAAGACCCGCTGCTGCGGACGGTGCTCTGAGACTTCTCCTGTGACACGTTACATCTGGTAGACTCGCTAACGGTACGCCAGCATAGAATATCCAGCTTGCTTGCATTGAATGTTATGAATGGTCCCATGTGATGCCACATCGTATACTTATTGCATTTCCTGCATTACAGGATGATGTCATGATCTAAATGGAATTAAACCACAAGTTGGACTAAAGTTGTGTGGACCTGATTGGTTTTCCACAACAGTCAATATCTCTATATTTTCATTCCAAACAGCATCATTCATCATTCCAATCACAAATTGATACTCTATTATTAATACAGTATATCAAAATATAATGTTAAATCACGATTGCATTGAGATATTATCAAACCAGCGAACCGTTATCATCTGTTCACTTCTGGATTTAGGAGCAAGATCTGTGTTGATCACATTTCAAAATCATAATTGTATTTAGCAATTTCTGAAATCTACATACCTTACGACACCTGCTGGGCCACCAAAATGTTCCACAAAGCATTATTATATTTCCTTTTAGTAAAATATGCAACTGTAATGGTTACTAAACACTGTCCCTCTGTCATGTGACCAGATGCTCAGCTCTGATTGGTTGACGTTTGTGAGGGACATACATACATACACCGGACGGACAGATAAATGCTATTCAGGGCTATGCCGTAAAAAACAAAATCTTATCCGAACAAAAAAAAACAAATCCAAACAAGAACAGTAGGAAGCCAAATAATAATAACAATAATAGTAACATACTACCCAGCCGCCTAAGTGCTTTCATTCTTCATTTCTTTTTTCTCTCACTATAGCCTCATTTTGCATTAATTTATGCCACCCATTTTGGAAACATGGTGCAGTGTATTAATAAGGCCTAACTTAAATGTATGCTGCATGGTTCCAATTTCCCAAATGGTTTAATGAATCTTCCAGTTTTTACAATGCTTTTGCACACTCAATTGGCTCAAAGTTACATGGACCAGTACAGTGAAGTCTTGTTTTATGCTGACAGTGGTGTGATATATTTGGGACTCTCGGGCAACCACATGTCAGATCAAATGCTTTCCTTTGGAAGGAAATAAATGCAAAATAAGATTATTCATTCTCTAGCCCTTTTCCATCAGTTAACTTTGTGTGGGCAGTCTCTACGACAACTCTTTAACAGCTACAATCATTCCCACATTCCTGAGTGATCAGCCAAGGAAGGTTTCCGTCCTAATGATTTTACGAAACAACTGGCTGGCCTGATGTTCGACTGAAGGTGGGAGAAATTTTGAATTCTTTCACAGTATCGACGATAACTCGTCTACTCTTCGGGAAAGCACCGTGGGATCAAAAACCTCCACCAAATAACACTAGCAGATAGGACACCCAGTCTAATTAATGCCTATCTGAAGAATAGCCCATGTTGTGATGCAATGCCCTGTCTGCAAAGCACCAATCAGACAGTTTATCATCGGGTCGGGAATCAAATCCAGACTAGACTCAGCTCAGAAACAAGTGCGCTAGTTAACGTACTATGGAGATTGCAGCAATTCAAATTATAACGAGAACAATGTGACTTTGTCGCCAATATGCCTCCGCATAGTCCCACAACGGGTAGATGACATTACTCTGCATATGTATGGGTAGGGGATCACGTCTGTGAAGTTTTGTGTTAATCGGATAAGGTCCGTTTTTCCATCCAAGATGGCTGTCAAACCACGTGACCTATGACATCATCATTTTCAAACTATATGCAACATTGCTGTTAGATTATATTTATAAAATTTTGCATCGATAGGGTGAGCGGTTTCAGAGATATAATTATTTAATATTTTCCTTCAATCCAATATGGCTGCCAAACCATGTGACCTATGATGTCATAAATTTAATATTTCAATACAAATGGGTCATAGATCATGTGTATGCAATTTCAGATATTTAGGATAAGGAATTCGATGAAAACATTCTTGGCTGGTATACCACTTCACCGATGATGTCATCATTATCAAGCTTTTGTTCCCCATTGGGAATGCTTGACATTGCCAAGTTTCAAATTTTTCCATGCAGCGGTTTCTGTTAAATAATTTTTTAATTACTTGCTTTTAATCTAAGATGGCTGCCATACCACGTGACATATGACGTCACAATTATCATAAAAACTGTGTATGGGTGTTACTCCTACACTGAAAGTTTCGTCTCAATCGGACATATGGTTGTTGAGAAAAACGAGGTTTAGCCCGGACGGACAGACAACCCGAAAACATAATGCCTCCGGAGAATGAGTCGGCAGAGGCACAAAAATAATTATCACAATGGGGTAGGTGAGTGAGCAGAACATTGGGTGGCAGGAATTAATGTGCAACAAAAGAATGTGGAATAAATAAATGTTCACAGAACATTCCTCAATGTACAGGCAGTCCCCGGGTTACGAACGAGTTCCGTTTTTAAGTCTGTCTGTAAGTCGAATTTGTATGTAAGTCGGAACAGTTACGTACGGTTCACATCTGGTGTCAATTAGTCAAATGTTTGTCTTACTATATAGTATATATTTTACCTAAAACATCTATAGGTATAAAAAACATGAAAGAAACATTTCTTAAACTGTTTAGATAGAAAAGAAAAGATAATGATTAAAGGTTAACACTTACTCTCGTTCCAATTGATGTCTTGCAAACCTTGAAACAAACACACCTTGATATATCTCTCCGAGAGGATGGACCTGGTGCTGGTCAATTTTCTTAAAGTAAACATAAAGGGTGGCTTGAACAGAGCTTTTCTTATATTTCTCTTGTCTACCACTCCCCTTATTATATACTTTGTGTGTCTGTTTGATTTTTTTTCTGTGTGTTAAATGTTAGCTCTTTCACGAGCCTCGATTCTGTATACAGTAAAAAAAACCCCAAAAAACAAACAAACTATTTTTTAAATAATAGGCTTTACGGAGGTCGGTACGTAAGTACGGGCGTTCATAAGTCGGGCGTTCATAACCCGGGGACTGCCTGTATTGAGTGTGCTGTGTAATAATAATATAATGTTATTTAAACCTTCCTGTTGGAAAATCAGAGCAACAATGAACGACCAAAATAAAGTGTTAAGAGTTGATTTGACTATAAATGCCACATGTAGACAAATAGTATAAAAGGTAGTGTGTAGCATGCATGGCCTATCATTAATAAAGTGCAATGAGTAGAGCAGTTGATGAGTTTACTTTTGTGTCCAGTTGTGAGAAGGCATACATTTTGCTGACTACGAATTATGTTCATGAGGCGGCCACATTCAAATATGCTACAGGGAACTTTTCTGCTGTTAATTATTTAAAATGATAATTTACTAACCTTATTCATTGTTTCTCTGAAAAAAAAATTGTATTTTTGCCTTTATTGTAAATATCACATTTTATTTGTGCCATTTTTATTTAGCTCCTGCCCTGACCCTGCAGCATTTCAGCAAGTTTCATGCTAGCTCTGTTCCAACACACTATAAGTCACTTGGGTATTAGATTGTTGTGTGGTCGTTTTGATCATGACACTGTGCAGTAGATGTTGTGTGCTGGCCTTCGAGCTGTCAGGTCTGGGATCCACTCTCAGCCCGACGATAAATCTTTCAGATTGGTGATTTGCAGGCAGGAAATTGCATCACAAAGTGCGCCGTCCCTCGGATTGACGTAAAGCTGGGTGTCCCCTCTGATAGCATTGGGTGGTGGATGTTAAATAGTCTAAGGTGTATTTTGACAAAGACTCAGCAAAATATCGCTGGCACCATTGACAAATCCCTAATTCCTGCCCTAAACCTGGAAGACAGTGGAGTGGCAACCCAGTTTTTGTACCTCACATTATTTCACAATTAATTTAATTTCTGGCCCTCCAACCCTATGGATATGGTTCGAGAAGGAGGAAAGGAAGAGTTAATGTTAAATTATATCGACTTGAAATTCTAATCGGATGATATATGAATGCTCGAACACCCTTTGCAAGCTCATTGCAAGTTATGCTTAACACGGGGGAATTATACTTCAGATGTTCTCACCTAGGCCTTCGGATAGGGCCGTGACCATGTTCTTCAATTGAGCAATCTCAAGTGCAGACCAAAGCAGGTCATCTTTGCACGTTCCTTCTGGGTCCAAATTGAACCTGTTTGGGAAGAATCAAAAGACATTTTACTCCAGGTAGTAAAATAAATGAATAAAAAAGGCGATGCTACTCCAAAATTAAACATTATCTTGACAGTTGATTCATGCAGGTAAGGACTTTTTAACTTTACTCAGTCTCACCTGCGCCCACAACTCACAACTCACAACACACAACACACAATGTAAATATACATTAAAATTAGTATCTGGTGTGAGGAGTAATAGTTTTGGAGGAATAGTCGTGGTATTGGTGGGTGGTGAGGGGAGGTAGTTGTATCAATAGATTTTACAATGGTTTACAATTACCTGATTGTTCCACTGAAGAGTACAGGGTCTTGCATGATTATAGACACCCGGGAACGCAGTGTGCTGAGCGGGATGTCTGTTATATCTTTGCCATCAACAATAATTTTACCTACATCAACAACATAAAAGAACCATAATGAGTTGGGGATAATTAATTGTGCTGCTATTCTCCTGCTATTTGACTCTTACAAGGATCTTAGGGAATGGGGGTGAAAAGGGGGTAGGTTAAACTCTCTGTCTCAGTCTGTTGCAACATAACAGCCATGATAAAGTTCAATGGCCCTTCACATCATGATAAAAAACCCTCTTTAATAAGACCAAATCCCCTAAAGTTCTCCTTTCTATTCAATACAGTATGCATAAACACGAGCAAGCTTTGCTGCATTACCTTCACAAATATCAAGCATTCTGAAGAAAGCCAGAGAAAGCGATGATTTCCCACTGCCTGTTCTGCCACATATTCCCACCTGTTAAAACAAGAACAAGAACCAAGATAGATTTACCACGATACATTTTCTAGATTAACAAGATAGATTTATCATGATACATTTTGTAATTTACCAGGACAGATTTATTAGCATACATTTTCTGGATTACCAAGATAGATTTACCACGATACATTTTCTAGATTAACAAGATAGATTTATCATTATACATTTTGTCATTTACCAGGATAGAATTATCAGTATACATTTTCTGGATTACCAAGATAGATTTACCACTATACATTTTGTAATTT
Organism: Myxine glutinosa; assembly: GCF_964187855.1. Classification (NCBI taxonomy): domain Eukaryota; kingdom Metazoa; phylum Chordata; class Myxini; order Myxiniformes; family Myxinidae; genus Myxine; species Myxine glutinosa. The sequence goes on from NC_136261.1 coordinate 329,009,013, forward strand.
ACCAGGATAGATTTACCACGATACATTTTCTATATTAACGAGATAGATTTACCACGATACATTTTGTAATTTACTAGGGTAGATTTACGACGATACATTTTGTAATTTACTCGGATAGATTTACCACCATACATTTTGTAATTTACTGTGATAGATTTACCACTATACCAAGATAGATTTACCACGATACATTTTGTAATATACCAGGATAGATTTACCACTATTCCAAGATAGATTTACCACTATACATTTTGTAATTTACGAAGATAGATTTACTACTATACCAAGATAGATTTACCACCATACATTTTGTAATTCACTAGGATAGATTTACCACTATACCAAGATAGATTTACCATGATACATTTTGTAATTTACGAGGATAGATTTACTACTATACCAAGATAGATTTACCACTATACATTTTGTAATTTACTAAGATAGATTTACTACTATACCAAGATAGATTTACCACTATACATTTTGTAATTTACTAGGATAGATTTACTACTATACCAAGATAGATTTACCACGATACATTTTGTAATTTACAAGGATAGATTACTACGATACCAAGATAGATTTACCACGATACATTTTGTAATTTACTAGGATAGATTTACTACTATACCAAGATAGATTTACCACAATACATTTTGTAATTTACGAGGATAGATTTACTACTACACCAAGATAGATTTACCACGATACATTTTGTAATTTACGAGGATAGATTTACCACTATACCAAGATAGATTTACCACTATACATTTTGTAATTTACAAGGATAGATTTACTACTATACCAAAATAGATTTACCACGATACATTTTGTAATTTACGAGGATAGATTTACTACTATACCAAGATAGATTTACCACGATACATTTTGTAATTTACTAGGATAGATTTACTACTATACCAAGACAGACTTAACACGATACATTTTGTAATTTACTCGGATAGATTTACCACAATTCCAAGATAGATTTACCACTATACATTTTGTTATTTACTGGGATAGATTTACCACAATATATTTTGTAATTTACTAGGATAGATTTACCATCATACATTTTGTAATTTACGAGGATAGATTTACCACGATACCAAGATACATTTAGCACGATACATTTTGTAATTTGCTAGGATAGATTTACGACTATACCAAGATAGAATTACCATGATACATTTTCTCTATTAATGAGATAGATTTACCACGATACATTTTGTAATTTACGAGGATAGATTTACCACCATACATTTTGTAATTTACAAGGATACATTTACCACTGTACGTTTTGTAATTTACTCGGATAGATTTACCACCATACATTTTGTAATTTACGAGGATAGATTTACCACTATTCCAAGATAGATTTACCATTATACATTTTGTAATATAGCAGGATAGATTTACCAATATTCCAAGATAGATTTACCATTATACATTTTGTAATATACCAGGATAGATTTACCACTATTCCAAGATAGATTTACCATTATACATTTTGTAATTTACGAGGATAGATTTACCACTATACCAAGATAGATTTACCATGATACATTTTGTAATTTACGAGGATAGATTTACCACTACACCAACATAGATTTACCACGATACATTTTGTAATTTACTGGGATAGATTTACCACTATTCCAAGATAGATTTACCATTATACATTTTGTAATTTACTCGGATAGATTTACCACTATACCAAGATAGATTTACCACAATATATTTTGTAATTTACGAGGATGGATTTACTACTATACCAAGATAGATTTACCACGATACATTTTGTCATTTACGAGCATAGATTTGCCACTATACCAAGATAGATTTACCACCATACATTTTGTAATTTACTGGGATAGATTTACCACTATACCAAGATAGATTTACCACAATACATTTTGTAATTTACAAGGATATATTTACTACTATACCAAGATAGATTTACTGTTATACATTTTGTAATTTACTCGGGTGGCTTTACCACTGTACCAAGATAGATTTACCACGATACATTTTGTAATTTACTCGGATAGATTTACCACTACACCAAGATAGATTTACCATGATACATTTTGTAATTTACTTGGATAGATTTACCACTATACCAAGATAGATTTACCACGATACATTTTGTAACTTACAAGGATAGATTTTGCACTATACCAAGATAGATTTACCACGATACATTTTGTAATTTACTCGGAGAGATTTACCACTACAGCAAGATAGATTTACCACAATACATTTTGTAATTCACTAGGACAGATTTACCACTATTCCAAGATAGATTTACCACTATACATTTTGTAATTTACTCGGATAGATTTACCACTATACATTTTGTAATTTACTCGGATAGATTTACCACAATATATTTTGTAATTTACTAGGATAGATTTACCACTATACCAAGATAGATTTAGCACTATACATTTTGTAATTTACTAGGATAGATTTACCACTATACCAAGATAGAATTACCATGATACATTTTCTATATTAATGAGATAGATTTACCACGATACATTTTGTAATTTACGAGGATAGATTTACCACAATACATTTTGTAATTTACGAGGATACATTTGCCACTGTACGTTTTGTAATTTACTAGGATAGATTTACCACCATACATTTTGTAATTTACGAGGATAGATTTACCACGATACATTTTGTAATATACCAGGATAGATTTACCACTATTCCAAGATAGATTTACCATTATACATTTTGTAATATAGCAGGATAGATTTACCACTATTCAAAGATAGATTTACCATTATACATTTTGTAATATACCAGGATAGATTTACCACTATTCCAAGATAGATTTACCATGATACATTTTGTAATATACCAGGATAGATTTACCACTATTCCAAGATAGATTTACCATTATACATTTTGTAATTTACTCGGATAGATTTACCACGATACCAAGATAGATTTACCACGATACATTTTGTAATTTACTAGGATAGATTTACTACTATACCAAGATAGATTTACCACGATACATTTTGTAATTTACTAGGATAGATTTACCACTATACCAAGATAGAGTTACCACCATACATGTTGTAATTTACGAGGATAGATTTACCACTACACCAAGATAGATTTACCATGATACATTTTGTAATTTACTCGGATAGATTCACCAAGATACATTTTGTAATTTACTCGGATAGATTTACCACTATACCAAGATAGATTTGCCACGATACATTTTGTAATTTACGAGGATAGATTTACCACTATACCAACATAGATTTACCACGATACATTTTGTCATTTACTAGGATAGATTTACCACTATTCCAAGATAAATTTACCATTATACATTTTGTAATTTACTCGGATAGATTTACCACTATGCCAAGATAGATTTATCACTACTAGGGCATTGCCCGTACTATATCTATATCTAAAATTATATCCCCCCCCTCTATTTACATGAAATGGTTTGGTCCAAAGCGAACGGCTTCCGGAGTTTGGTAAAGAAATCGCCATCGCGTGCACAAACGCGCAGGAAAGCGAATGAATCGCAAATTCGTTTTTATTAGTTGTAAAACATAGTTTAACGCCAACATAGTTTGCAAACGTGAAATAAATGAATACGCTCTCAAATGTGCCATCCGAGGCAGAGTGTGCCCGCCACGTTCGGCACACGCGATCGTTCGCTGCTCTCTGATTGGTTGAATCGTTTTTTGGACATAGCTCGGTAAGTAATTGTCCGATTAATATGAAACCTTGAAAAGGCACATCCTCGGGTCCCCAGCAATATACCTGGCAAGTTTAAAGTATATCGGACCCGTGGTTGTCGAGAAACAGCGGTCACAGACAAACGTACAAACAGAGATTACTGGAATTATAGATAGATATATTTTGTAATCTACTCGGATAGATTTACTACTATACCAAGATAGATTTACCACGATACATTTTGTAATTTACTCGGATAGATTTACCACAATACCAAGATAGATTTACCACCATACATTTTGTAATTTACTTGGATAGATTTACCACTATACCAAGATAGATTTACCACAATACATTTTGTAATTTACTAGGATATATTTACCGTTATACATTTTGTAATTTACTCGGGTAGCTTTACCACTATACCAAGATAGATTTACCATGATACATTTTGTAATTTACTAGGATAGATTTACCACGACACCAAGATAGATTTACCATGATACATTTTGTAACTTACTAGGATAGATTTACCACTATACCAAGATAGATTTACCACGATACATTTTGTAATATACCAGGATAGATTTACCACGATACATTTTGTAATTTACTAGGATAAATTTACCACTATACCAAGATAGATTTACCACGATACATTTTGTAATTTACTCGGATAGATTTACCACTATACCAAGATAGATTTACCACGATACATTTTGTAATTTACGAGGATAGATTTACCACTATACCAAGATAGATTTACCACTATACCAAGATAGATTTACCATGATACATTTTGTAATTTACTAGGATAGATTTACCACGACACCAAGATAGATTTACCATGATACATTTTGTAATTTACTAGGATAGATTTACCACTATACCAAGATAGATTTACCACGATACATTTTGTAATTTACTAGGATAGATTTACCACTATACCAAGATAGATTTACCACAATACATTTTGTAATATACCAGGATAGATTTACCACGATACATTTTGTAATTTACTAGGATAAATTTACCACTATACCAAGATAGATTTACCACGATACATTTTGTAATTTACTTGGATAGATTTACCACGATACCAAGATAGATTTACCACGATACATTTTGTAATTTACGAGGATAGATTTACCACTACACCAAGATAGATTTACAACTATTCCAAGATAGATTTACCACTATTCCAAGATAGATTTACCACTATTCCAAGATAGATTTACCACGATACATTTTGTAACTTACCAGGATAGATTTACCACGATACATTTTCTGTATTACCAGGATAGATTTACCACTATACCAAGATATATTTACCACTATACCAAGATAGATTTACCACTATTCCAAGATAGATTTACCACTATACCAAGATAGATTTACCACTATTCCAAGATAGATTTACCACGATACATTTTGTAACTTACCAGGATAGATTTACCACGATACATTTTCTGTATTACCAGGATAGATTTACCACTATACCAAGATATATTTACCACTATACCAAGATAGATTTACCACTATTCCAAGATAGATTTACCACTATACCAAGATAAATTTACCACTATTCCAAGATAGATTTACCACGATACATTTTGATATTTACTAGGATAGATTTACCACTAAACCAAGATAGATTTACCACTATTCCAAGATAGATTTACCACAATACATTTTGTAACTTACCAGGATAGATTTACCACGATACATTTTCTGTATTACCAGGATAGATTTACCACTATACATTTTGTAACTTACCAGGATAGATTTGCCACGATACAGTTTCTGTATTACCAGGATAGATTTACCACGATAGATTTACCACGATACCAAGACAGAATTAACACGATACATTTTGAAATTTACCAAGATAGATTTATACCACGATAGATTCGGTAAATTATCATGATAAATTTACCACTATACATTTTCTATATTACCAAGATCCAGGCTCACGACTCACTCCCAAATTTACACAATTCATCCAGGCCCATTATTCACTCCCCAATTAACACAATGAATCAAGGCTCAGTACTCACTCCCAAATTTACACAATTCATCCAGGCTCACTAACTTCCAAATTCATACATTTAATCCAGGCTCAATACTCACTCCCAAATTTACACAATTCATCCAGGCTCAATACTCACTCCCAAATTTACACAATTCATCCAGACTCAATACTCACTCCCAAATTTACACAATTCATCCAGGCTCACTGCTAACTCCAGGCTCACTAATAATACAGGCCCAATGCTTGCCTCCACTCTTTTGTTCCTCTTTTTTCCCACCTGTGGAACCAATTTCCTCATTCTGCTCTATGTCATCCTTCCCTCAACAGCTTGAAGATGGTTGGTCACATCTTCCTCAATCTATCCATCCCATATCCACATTAATCATCTTTAGTACCCTCATCAACCCGATCTTAAGATCTTAAAAAACACTACGCCCACCCCTTCCTTCCCAGCATATTTATTTTATTTTCTCCCCTCTTCCTCCACCCCACTTTCCGTTTTTTTATGTTCCATTGCTCCGTCATCCCCAGTTTTATCTTCCTCTCCTCTCAACCCTCTTCTTGATGTATTTGATCTTGTATAAAGTTGTTTACTCCCTGTTTCACCCCCTCCCCTTACTGATCTAATTTTCCCTTCACCCATTATTCTTCCAAATGTCCCTCTCTTGTGTCACTCTTGGCAGTTGTTGGTGTGTTTCCCTGCTTTCCACTATCTTCTTTCTGTTATGTGGCCAAACTCTTCCATGAGCCTTGACTTTGCGTATAAAAAAAATAATTCCAAAGGACATGATGCGGCAGCATACACAGCTTGGCCATTACTGAAGTTATTCATCAAGACAATTTCTCAAATCGAAAAATGTGAATTCATTTTGGTTCAAGAATACATCTTGAAAAAGGTACCTCACTGAGAGGGATTGTCAAAGTGCTTGGCATGCAGCAGAGGATATCACAGATGTGAAACATTCACACAAATCAGAGAGACGTTCAACAGCACGGACAAGATCGCAACATCAACCAAAAACACTGGTGTGGGTATGGATTTATTAATTGGGTGTTCTTGTCATTTCAGAAATTTTGGACAAAAAGCAAATACTCCACTGAGTAAAGCGTTGTGAATGGCAGATTTTGGATTCGGCTATTTTGATAAAAGCCATCTTGTTGCTGCTGCCATTCAGGCCAGACATTTCAATGCATGAAGTAATTTTTCGGCTGTTGACTGTACATGGCATGCAAAACTATTCTCAAAAGTTATATATATATACATATATATATACATATATATACAGTGGGGAGAACAAGTATTTGATACACTGCCGATTTTGCAGGTTTTCCCACTTACAAAGCACGTCAAGGTCTGTAATTTTTATCATAGGTACACTTCAACTGTGGAAGACGGAATCTAAAACAAAAATCCGGAAAATCACATTGTATGATTTTTAAGTAATTAATTTGCATTTTATTGCATGAAATAAGTATTTGATACATCAGAAAAACAGAACTTAATATTTGGTACAGAAACCTTTGTTTGCAATTACAGAGATCAGACGTTTCCTGTAGTTCTTAACCAGGTTTGCACACACTGCAGCAGGGATTTTGTCCCACTCCTCCATACAGATCTTCACCAGATCCTTTAGGTTTCGGGGCTGTCGCTGCGCAACACAGACTTTCAGCTCCCTCCAAAGATTTTCTATTGGGTTCAGGTCTGGAGACTGGCTAGGCCACTCCAGGACCTTGAGATGCTTCGTACGGAGCCACTCCTTAGTTGCCCTGGCTGTGTGTTTCGGGTCGTTGTCATGCTGGAAGACCCAGCCACGCCCCATCTTCAATGCCCTTATTGAGGGAAGGAGATTGTTGGCCAAGATCTCGCGATACATGGCCCCATCCATCCTCCCCTCAATACGGTGCAGTCGTCCTGTCCCCTTTGCAGAAAAGCATCCCCAAAGAATGATGTTTCCACCTCCATGCTTCACGGTTGGGATGGTGTTCTTGGGGTTGTACTCATCCTTCTTCGTCCTCCAAACACGGCGAGTGGAGTTTAAACCAAAAAGCTCTATTTTGGTCTCATCAGACCACATGACCTTCTCCCATTCCTCCTCTGGATCATCCAGATGGTCATTGGCAAACTTCAGACGGGCCTGGACATGCGCTGGCTTGAGCAGAGGGACCTTGCGTGCGCTGCAGGATTTTAATCCATGACGGCGTAGTGTGTTACTTATGGTTTTCTTTGATACTGTGGTCCCAGCTCTCTTCAGGTCATTGACCAGGTCCGCCGTGTAGTTCTGGGCTGATCCCTCACCTTTCTCATGATCATTGAGGCTCCACGAGGTGAGATCTTGCATGGAGCCCCAGACCGAGGGAGATTGACTGTCATCTTGAACTTCTTCCATTTTCTAATAATTGCGCCAACAGTTGTTGCCTTCTCACCAAGCTGCTTGCCTATTGTCCTGTAGCCCATCCCAGCCTTGTGCAAGTCTACAAATTTGTCCCTGATGTCCTTAGACAGCTCTCTGGTCTTGCCCATTGTGGAGAGGTTGGAGTCTGATTGATTGAGTGTGGACAGGTCTGGAGACGGCTTTGCGGTCGGTCTTTGCGGTCTTTGTGGTCGGAGACGGTCTGGAGACGTCTTTTATGCAGATAACGAGTTCAAACAGGTGCAGTTAATACAGGTAATGAGTGGAGAATGGGAGGGCTTCTTAAAGAAAAAACTAACAGGTCTGTGAGAGCCGGAATTCTTACTGGTTGGTAGGTGATCAAATACTTATTTCATGCAATAAAATGCAAATTAATTACTTAAAAATCATACAATGTGATTTTCAGGATTTTTGTTTTAGATTCCGTCTTCCACAGTTGAAGTGTACCTATGATAAAAATTACAGACCTTTACGTGCTTTGTAAGTGGGAAAACCTGCAAAATCGGCAGTGTATCAAATACTTGTTCTCCCCACTGTGTGTGTGTGTGTGTGTGTGTGTGTGTGTGTGTGTGTGTGTGTGTGTGTGTGTGTGTGTATATATATATATATATATATATATATATATATATATATATATATATATATATATATATATATATATATACGTATATATCTCTATATATAAAGGAGGAGTGTCTGTGTGTGTGTGTGTGTGTGTGTGTATGTGTATGTGTGTCTGTCTGGATGTCCGCTTATAACTCAAGAACTACACATCGGAGAAAAGTTTTAGACACAGATTCGGAATCGGCATAAAATCCTGGTGGTTATAGGCTACGTTTTATTTTAATATCAATGGTTTAAAAAACCGCGCCAGCTGCAATTCCATGGTGTAGTTTGTGGTGGCGCTATTGCCCCTTTCCGATCCCGCGGTTGCGCGTACGTACAGTATACTGTACGTACATATTTATATATTTTCAATGTGCTTTTTATTGTATTTTAAATTGTTTTCTAGTTTATTTTATTGTTAATTTATGTACTATTGTATTTATTTTAAATATATATTTTAAGGAAAACAAATGTTTTCACGTCTGTAGGAGTGACGTAAAGTCGCACATAATGACAAAATGCACGCCATTTTTTCGCGCCAAGAACGAATAAACGGTTTTTTTTTAAGTTGAGATTTTATTCGAATTCGAATTCCATTAAATTTCAACTGTTGGAAACAATAATTATTTCAACTGTTGGAAATATTTTTTGGGTTAACCAACGACGGTCGATTTAATCTCGACCTTCCCCGAGCAAAACACGCCCACTTTGCAACAGCATTAAGGTATAAACCGCTAACCATCGTGCTCGCGCCTCAAGAGCTGTTTCGTTCTGCCTGTGGTGATTTTTCATCACAAGTAGATCGTGGCCTGCGTTAAAGTAATCGTTGCTGGAGCAAGGATCGTCTACTGAAACGTAATTATTGTCATTGTATGTGTGCATTTTCATACGAAATGTACAAATACAGGATTTTCGTTTATCCGTGTCGATTGGCTCAACATTGTGCGATGATGACAAACATTTTCATTTATGCATGTGATCTTCTTTTCTTTTTATATAATGACATGACGATCAGGCAGTAAACCTCCCAACTGAGTTTCGCAACAGTCGTCAGCCTCAAGGACTCCCAACACACAGGGTGATTCTCAAGGTGCAAGGTGTGCATTTGACAAGTGAACATCAGGTAAACGTTCAAACTGATCAATACCCTGAAATTTTGAAATTCATTTGAATTGATCAATTCATGTGGCTATAAATTCAAGTCCACTTTTCTTTCAAGTTCATTTGTATTTGATGTGTTGCACTACAAATGAACAGTATTTCCTGTCATTTGACTTTTGCTCAGAGTATTAATTCATTTGCTTTTTTTTTTTAAAGGTCATCATGCCACGTAAAAGACCCAAATCGCTTGGTCGATCTACTGCAGATTCAAGAAGAAAGAAAGCTCAGAGAGCTGATGAGACCGATGATGAGCAACAAAACAGACTGGAGGACAATCGCCTTAGGCACCAAGATAATCGAACTCAGGAAACCGAGGACCAAAGGACAGAGAGACTGGTGGCTGATCATGTACAGCACAGACAAAATAGGTCCCGACAGACTGAGCAAGAAAGACATCAGATGCAGCTTCGTGACAGGTCTCGACGTCAGCTCCGTCGAAGCAGAGAAGCAGAAGAGAGTCTTCAAAGGCAGGAAGAAAACAGGCAAATGCAGGCAAACAGAAGAAGCAGAGAAACAGACGAAGAGAGTCTTCAAAGGCAGGAAGAAAACAGGCAAATGCAGGCAAACAGAAGAAGCAGAGAAACAGAAGAAGAGAGTCTTCAAAGGCAGGAAGAAACAGGCAAATGCAAGCAAACAGAAGAAGCAGAGAAACAGAAGAAGAGAGGCTTCAAAGACAGGAAGAAGATAGGCAAAGGCAAGCTGACAGAAGAACTGCAGAAGAGGATCAAACAAAAGTCAATTGGTTCAAAGGGGCCTTTGCTTACAACCCAATAAAGAAGTACAGCTCTGACTCTAAGGTGGACATTGGAGAAATGGACAAGGTGTGCAAATATTGCAAGGCCAAAACGTTCAAGGCAGAGACAGCAGGCCTTTGCTGCTCAGCAGGCGAAGTCTGGCTACCCCGCATCGAAGAGCCTCCTGATGTGCTGAAAAGGCTGCTGATTGGCAGCACTGCTGATGCCAAGCACTTTCAGAAACACCTTATGAGGTACAACTCAGCCTTCCAAATGACTTCTTTTGGGGCAGAAAAGGATCTCACTGACTACTCTTTCTTTATAACATTTACAATACAAGGTCAATGTTATCACAGGATGGGAAGTCTCCAGCCTGTTCCCAGTGAAAACAACAATACTGTACACAAGTTTGTTCAGGTCTACTTCATGTGCACAAGTGAAGAAGAGGCTGAACAGCGGTGCAGGAATGTTCAAATGTCAAATGGTGCACTCAAATTGAACATTGTGGCAGACCTCCAAGAAATGCTGCACCAGAACCACAAATATGTCAAAGTGTTTAAGTATGCCCTTGAACAGATGGAGGAAAGACTAGATCTGAAGCTCAAAATAAGGGCAGACCAGACGCCAGCTGGAGAACATGAGAGACGATACAATGCACCTGTGAGTGATGACGTGGCCATCATCGTGGTTGGTGAAGAACTTGGACCAAGAGACATTGTCCTGAAGCAAAGATCGGGCAGTTTAGATTACATCAGAGAAACCCACAGAGCTTATGATGCCCTTCAGTACCCACTGATATTTTGGAAGGGACAGGACGGGTACAACTTTTCTCTGAAGAAAATAAACCCAGCAACTGGCCAGGAGAAAAGCGGCAGAAATTCTAAAGTGTCATGCAAGGATTTCTACTCTTACCATTTCATGGAGAGAGATGAAGAGGTCAACTATGTCTTGAGGTTTGGCCATGTCACCTGTCAGCTCATGGTAGACAGCTATGCAAAGATGGAAGCTGAACGCCTTCTGTACATCAGACTGAACCAATCAAAACTACGTGCTGAAGAGTACATCCATCTGAAGGATGCCATAGTTACAGATGGCATTAATCCAGAAGACATTGGCCAGCCAGTTATTCTTCCGTCCAGTTTTACTGGTGGCCCACGGTACATGGCAGAAAGAACCCAGGATGCTATGTCATATGTCAGAAAGTTTGGCCATCCAAATCTATTCATCACTTTCACCTGCAATCCTGCATGGCCTGAAATCAAGATTGTACAAGATTCCAATCTACGACATGACATTATTGCCAGGGTATTCAGTGAAAAACAGAAGAAACTGATATGGTTACTGAAGAAAGGGATGATCTTTGGAGATTTGGTAGCATGGATGTACACCATTGAGTGGCAGAAGCATGGCCTCCCTCACTCTCACACCTTGATTTGGTGCAAAGACAAAATCCGACCAGACGATATAGACAGGATCATATCAGCAGAACTGCCAGATCCAGAGATGGACCCAGAACTGTTCAAGACCATCTCCACACAAATGATTCATGGGCCCTGTGGCAGCATCAACCCTCGATCTGTTTGCATGAAGGACAACAAATGCCAAAAAGGATTTCCCAAACAACTTCGCCGAGAGACAGAGACTGGTGATGATGGATATCCAGAGTATCGCAGGAGGAGCACTGGCGATGGGGGACACACTGCTAAAGTCAACATTCGCAGTGTGGGAGAGTACAACGTTGACAATCGGTGGGTTGTTCCCCACAACAAAATGCTCTGCAAAATCTTTAATGCACACATCAATGTGGAACTGTGCAGCTCAGTTAAGTCCATCAAATATGTATGCAAGTATGTCAATAAGGGCAGTGACATGGCAACATTTGAAGTAGGTGACAAAAAAAGGTCAGGTGAGATTAGCAGGTTCCAGTCAGGCCGATATATATCAACAAACGAAGCAGTGTGGAGGATCCTTGGATTTAACATTCATGAGCGATATCCAACTGTCATCAATTTGGCCGTACATCTGGAAAATGGACAAAGGGTCTATTACACTGCAGAAACTGCCCAAGCACGAGCACATGGGCCGCCTCCTCAGACTACGTTGACAGCTTTCTTCAAACTCTGCATAGAAGATGACTTTGCCAAGACTCTTCTGTACAATGAAGTCCCTACCTACTACACATGGGAGAACAAAATGTGGAATCGCAGGAAGAAGGACATTCCAGTAGACAATTATCCTGGAGTTTATGCCAGCAGCGCAATTGGCAGAGTCTACACAGTTCATCCAAAGAACAGAGACTGTTTCTTTCTGCGCCTTCTCCTGCACACTGTCAGAGGTCCAACATCCTTTAAAGATTTACGACGGGTTAATGGTCAAGATTGTGCCACCTTCCGCGATGCCTGCCGACTCCATGGTCTATTGGAAGAAGATGAACATTGGAAAAAAGCCATGGATGAGGCAGCAGTCTCACAGGCACCAAAACAACTATGGCAGCTGTTTTCCATCATATTGGCAGCATGTGACATTCAGGATCCAGAGAAGCTCTGGGAGGACCACAAAGGAAATATGTCTGAAGACTTTCTTCACTTGGCCAGACGTCAGAACCCTGGTGTGGATATTGATTTCAACTGTGCAATCTACAATCAAGTCCTGATTGAGCTAGAGAAGCACCTGATTGCCTATGGAACCACTATGGCAAATTGTGGAATGCCCCAACCAGAAAACAGCATTGAGGGAATGGCTCAGGAGCTTCTGAGGGAAACAAACTACAACATGGAAGAGCTGACCACATTTGTAGAGCAGAATGTCCCAAGAATGGTTGAGGACCAACAGCAAGCCTTTACTTCTATCCTGAAGAGTGTTTATGATGATGCTGGCAAGATATTCTTCCTCGATGCTCCTGGCGGGACAGGAAAAACATTCCTCATTAATATCATCCTGGCCAAGGTTCGTCAAAAGTCGGAAATTGCTCTGGCTGTGGCCTCAAGTGGAATTGCAGCTACACTTCTTGAAGGAGGAAGGACAGCACACTCAACTTTCAAACTGCCTTTGGATTTGACCAAGCAAGACACCCCAACCTGCAACATTAGCAAGAATTCAGCAAAAGCCAAGATCCTTCAACAGTGCAAAATCATTATCTGGGATGAGGCTACTATGAACCACAAGCAGGCATTCAAAGCAGTGAACAGAACACTCCAAGATATTCGCAACAACAAGAAAATCATGGGTGGTGTGACAACTGTCCTGGCTGGAGACTTTCGTCAGACTCTCCCAGTCATCCAACGGGGCACAAGGGCAGATCAAGTCAAGGCCTGTATCAAGTCTTCTTATCTCCTCTGGCCACATGTGCAAAGACTTACCCTGAATACCAACATGAGAGTCCACCTTCTTGGTGACAACACTGCAGGGGCGGTCTCAAGCCAGCTTTTGAAAGTTGGCAATGGCCTATACCCTCAAGATGCAGCAGAACAAATAATTCTACCATTTTGACAGTTTGTTGAAACAAAAGATGACTTGATCAAAAAGGTCTTTCCCAATATGGAGACCCAGTTCCAGGACTCATCATGGCTTGCCGAAAGAGCCATTTTGGCCCCCAAGAACAATGCTGTTCAAGAGATCAACAATTTGCTCCTCCACCAACTTCACGGTCATGAAAGACATTATGATTCTCTTGACAAAGTGACAGATGAAGATCAGGCAGTAAACTTCCCAACTGAGTTTCTCAACAGTCTTCAGCCTCAAGGACTCCCAACACACAGGTTGATTCTCAAGGTGGGAGCACCAATCATGCTTCTAAGGAATCTTCATCCACCAAAGCTGTGTAATGGAACACGATTGACAATCCAGCAAATGATGCCGCATGTCCTAGAGGCAACCATCCTCTCAGGACAATACAGAGAGAAAGTATTCATTCCAAGGATACCACTTATTCCACCTGACCTTCCATTCTCCTTCAAGAGGATTCAGTTCCCCATCAGGCTATGTTTTTCTATGTCCATCAACAAGGCGCAGGGGCAATCAATGAAGGTTGTAGGCCTGAACTTCACAGAAGTGTTTGCCCATGGCCAGCTGTACGTGGGCTGCTCGAGGGTTGGAAAACCAAGCAATCTTTATGTCTTGGCACCAAGTAAGAAAACCAGAAATGTTGTATACCAAGAGGTTTTGAGAAATTGAAAATTGACAAAACATCATGTAGGCAATGTACTGTAATATTGCTCTAAAATATACATGTTCTTTTCATCATATATTTGTCTTATTCTTATTCAACCCGGGCGAAGCCGGGTACCTCAGCTAGGATATATATATACAGTGGAACCTTGACTTACGAGTGCACCAACTTACGAGTTTTCCGAGATACGAGCCGTTGCTCGGGCGGTTTATTGCTTTGAGATGCGAGCCGAGATCCGAGTTACGAGCTTACGCCACCCACCACCAGGTGGGTTCCGGTCACGTGGTTATCTTGCCGTGCAAGTATCTCTGCCGTATATCGCTGCTGTTTTGTTTTCGCATTTTGGTTATTTTGGAGCTTACGCCACCCCCCACCAGGTGGGTTCTGGTCACGTGGTTATCTTGCCGTGCAAGTACAGTATCTCTGCCGTATATCGCTGCTGTTTTGTTTTCGCATTTTGGTTATTTTGGAGCTTACGCCACCCCCCACCAGGTGGGTTCCGGTCACGTGGTTATCTTGCCGTGCAAGTACAGTATCTCTGCTGTATATCGCTGCTGTTTTGTTTTCGCATTTTGGTTATTTTGGAGCTTACGCCACCCCCCACCAGGTGGGTTCCGGTCACGTGGTTATCTTGCCGTGCAAGTACAGTATCTCTGCCGTATATCGCTGCTGTTTTGTTTTCGCATTTTGGTTATTTTGGAGCTTACGCCACCCCCCACCAGGTGGGTTCCGGTCACGTGGTTATCTTGCCGTGCAAGCATTTCTGCCATATATCGCTGCTGTTTTGTTTTCGCATTTTGGTTATTTTGGAAAATTTCTTAGTTTTAACCACGGGTCCTAAGAAATTGAGTGCCAAGGGCAGTACTGAGAAGAAGAAGAAGAGGATGATGTGCTTGGATATAAAACACGCAATCGTCGAAAAACATGAGCGAGGTGTGCGTGTTGTCGACTTGGTGAGGCGGATGTGAAGGCAGCTGAAGATTTTATTATAACTTTTGCCGAACTGATAGAAGCCGAACGATACATCCCCCAGCAAATCTTCAACTGTGACGAGACAGGGCTCTTCTGGAAAAAGATGCCGAGGAGGACGTATATAACGGCAGAGGAGAAGAGCATGCCAGGCCACAACTTGTTCAGAGTGC
This sequence comes from Myxine glutinosa, assembly GCF_964187855.1. NCBI lineage: Eukaryota > Metazoa > Chordata > Myxini > Myxiniformes > Myxinidae > Myxine > Myxine glutinosa. The sequence goes on from NC_136261.1 coordinate 329,024,990, forward strand.
CGGCGATAGCTCGCCTTCTCTTTGTGGAAAACACGGTGAGATCCTTAACATCCAACAACTAATGGGACGCAAACGGGGCGCCCAGTTTAGCGGTACACACATTGATGAATCACCCTGCCTGTGATTCACCCATGACAGGTTATAGCTGGGTCGGGATTCAAACCCAGGCTGGACAGTTTAGACTTTAGAGTCAAGTGTGCGTACCTCCAGTCCAGGCCATCCTGCCAACTTGTATGCTGCATACAGGTGAAATATAAAGCGCGAGATATTTTTATATATACTGTATATTTAAAAAAAAATTGGTGTGGTTTTTGGCGGGCTGGAACGGATTAATAGCATTTCAATGCATTTTAATGGGGAAATTTGATTTGAGAAACGAGCAAATTGAGTTACGAGCTCGGTCACAGAACGAATTAAACTCGTAAGTCAAGGTTCCACTGTATATATATTTTTTATAAACAGGAATCAAATTCCTGCGAGAGGCTAAGTGTGAAAAAATTCTGACAATGCGGCGCTCGTACCACGGACCTCCGTTGATAACACGTCAACAGCCCACTGCGCTATTGAGCCAGCCGCAATCTCCTCAGAACTTTTCCACACTTAACACTGCGAGCTTTATCATGGCCGATGTCTTACGTGCCTGCTAGGCAGACCCCGAATGTTAGCGTAAGTATATGCATGCGTATGTATGTGTGAATAAGTAGAAATGCATTGAAGATTAAGTCAAATACAATTTTATAAACAGGAATTAAATTCCTGCGAGGGGCTAAGTGTGAAAAAATTCTGACTCAATGCAGGGCTCGAACCACGGACCTCCGTTGATAACGCGTCAACAGCCCACGCACTTTGAATATTTATGTCAATGTGATATTTCAGTTTTTTCTTTTTAATAAATTTGCAAAACTTTCTAAAATCCTGTTTTCTCTTTGTCATTATGGGGTATTGAGTGTAGATTGATGAGGGAAAAAATGAATTTAAACGATTTCAGCATAAGGCTGCAACATAACAAAATGTGAAAAAAGTGAAGGGGTCTGAATACTTTCTGAATGCACTGTGTGTATATATGTATATATATATATCATCAGTTGTCAGAAAACGTGCTAACAATTGTAAGTGTCTGTTCACAATCGCTGGAGGAATAATAATAATATAAAAACGATGGTTCAGTTTTTGGATTCTGGTATAATATTGCATGTTATTTTCCTGAGAGTGGGTTGGATTGGGGAGGAGGGAAGTGGGGTGGGGATGGAGAGGATTGTAACCTCACCTTTGGATCCATCTCATGCTTACATCAAGAAATCTAGTGTCCAACAATCTTGAATCATCTACTTCACATGGTTTGTGGAGGGGAGGGAAATTAAATGGAATACCAGAGTGCTTTTTTGGGAAAGTGGGGGTGGGGGTTAATAAAACAATTAATTGCTTTATTACGACCGACCGCAACTCTACAGTACTTCTGGTGGATTGTAATATTTATTAAGCAATTTATTAAATTTATTAAACGGTCCCATTTCTCCCTCCAGGGCTTCAATACAGCAGGTGCTGTTCACCACTACCTCAGGTCACGCCCCATCCATGCTCCTGATCTATTCTACCCCAAATGACCCCATTCCCAAGCACTCAGCTTTTCCAGGTTATTATGTTTCCTCCATCCCTCTCCCTCACCTCTTTTCATTTCTTAGTTGTCAGTTGGTTTGTTTGTTTTCTGTTTCACTCTCTGCTTTACCCTTCCTCTTCTTGCTGTGTTTCATTCAGCTTGTGTACAGCTAGTTCACACCATGTGTCCTTCCCCCTCCCGTTGATCTCACTCTCACCTCAACTCGACTGCTGGTTTCCCCCCCCCCTTTCCATTTCTTTCCCCTCCACTCTATTCTAGCTCTTCCATGAGCCACGGTCATGTATACAAACCCCCTGACCCACTCATATTTCTCTTCCGACATGAGGATCATATTGTGTAGAAATAATAAGGGGAAATATCTCATGATGCACTTGTTCATTCTGATGTTCATTATATAAATTGACCTCATGGGATGTTTAGCCAAACAAATGCAATCTTGCCTTAGTTTTACAATACTAAACAGGCCATTTCTGTAGGAAGATAAAAGAGCTTTATTGAACGTACTGATTGAATTGACTACTTTTCAACCCTCATTGTGGATGCTGAAAATGTTCTGCTTTCCTCACCTTTTGGCCTGGATTAATGGTGGCATTCACACACTTCAGTGCTGGACTCAAGGTTGTGTCGTATCGTACGGTCAGGTTGTCGATGTGAATGTCTCCTTGGCCGGGCCAGTTTTCGGGTACAGCTTGTTGGTCTGAAACACAAGGCAGGCATGCAAACTGCTTTCTCTCCCAGCCCAATGCATTGTGGGATTGGGGGAGGTGTGACAAAACGAAAGATCATTGTCACAGTTGACCCACACTCTCTTTTTACAGGATCTATGGCAGAAGCAGGAGCTGTTACAAGCAGACAGAGATATTAGACACCAGAGAGTTCATAGAACACGATACCCCACGTGATGTTACACAAGGAAACTAGATGCAGGAGGCCATTTTGCCCATCATGCCGGTGCCACATCAACACCAGACAAATTTCATCTGTCAAAACGACACAATTTCATTGGGATGGCGGGGGGGGGGGGGGGGGGTGGGGGGGGTAAGCAGAAGAATGTGGATGAGACAATGTGGCGTGCTTAAGGATATCCCAAGGGTGTAAAAATAAAAATGGGGAAATACATTAATTTTAAATATTTAAATAAATTTAAAAAATGATTTTTGGGGTTTTTTTCAGGGGAGGGGGAGGAGGTGGACGAAGGCAGTTCTTGGATGAGAAAGACACAGCATCAACCAAACACAACCCCTTGACGAGAACCTCACAGACATGACACTCCTCACAGATGGACATAATCACCCATCCATGCTCAAGCCTTCCGAAAAGTCCTGCCAATATCCCTCCACCCTTCTATCCCCAATGTTTCTAGGTACCTTTCCAATTCTAATTTAAACTTATCTAATGTTTCTGCTGCTACTACCTTTCCAGGGAGGCCATTCCCTGCATAAACTACTCTCAGCGTGAAATTGGCAGTGTTCTTCACCCTGATACTGTCTCTCTTACATGCCACGCCCTCTCATTCTATATATCGATATTGTAACGTTTGTGATAATAAATAGACGGAGATTCCAATTAGTCAAGCTCTCTTTAATCTGTGCCCAACAATGGTGACTGACGAGCACACGCACCACGCATGCCCAGGGCCCGGTGCGGCACCTGCCATTGGCTGCATCAATTACATCATCAGCATACATGTGATTATATATATATATATATATATATATATATATATATATATATATATATATATATATATATAATCACATGTATGCTGATGACCTCATGGGATGTTTAGTATATATATATATATATACAATCACATATATATATATATATATATATATATATATACACACACACACACACACACACAGTGAAACTTTGACTTACGAGTGCACCAACTTACGAGTTTTCCGAGATACGAGCCGTCGCTCGGTCGATTTTTTGCTTTGTGATGCGAGCCGAGATCTGAGTTACGAGCGAGCGAGCTTGGATATAAAACACGTAATCGTCGAAAAACATGAGCGAGGTGTGCGTGTTGTCGACTTGGCGAGGCAGTACGATCGTAGTACTTCTACGATATGTACGATTTTGAAGCAGAAGGAGTCGATAAAGGCTATAACGCCAGCCAAGGGCGTTACGATTATTTCAAAGCTCCGGACCTCTGTCCATGAAGAGATGGAGAAGTTGTTGTTTGTGTGGTTGACGGAGAAGCAGCTCGCAGGAGATACCGTGACCGAGAGCATCATCTGTGAGAAGGCACGAGACATTTACGGGGATTTGGTGCAGCAGACGGCGGGAACATCAACGGACGAGGCATCGGAAGAGTCATTCAAAGCCAGTCGGGGATGGTTTGATAATTTTAAGAAGAGGACCGGCATTCACTCCGTCGTCAGGCATGGTGAGGTAGCAAGCTCGGATGTGAAGGCAGCTGAAGATTTTATTATAACTTTTGCCGAACTGATAGAAGCCGAAGGATACATCCCCCAGCAAATCTTCAACTGTGACGAGACAGGGCTCTTCTGGAAAAAGATGCCGAGGAGGACGTATATAACGGCAAAGGAGAAGAGCATGCCAGGCCACAACTTGTTCAGAGTGCCGGCGATAGCTCGCCTTCTCTTTGTGGAAGACACGGTGAGATCCTTAACATCCAACAACTAATGGGACGCAAACGGGGCGCCCAGTTTAGCGGTACACACATTGATGAATCACCATGCCTGTGAAACACCGACATGACAGGTTATAGCTGGGTCGGGATTCAAACCCAGGCTGGACAGTTTAGAGTCAAGTGTGCGTACCTCCAGTCCAGGCCATCCTGCCAACTTGTATGCTGCATACAGGTGAAATATAAAGCGCGAGATATTTTTATATATACTGTATATTTCAAAAAAAATTGGTGTGGTTTTTGGGGGGCTGGAACGGATTAATAGCATTTCAATTCATTTTAATTTGAGAAACGAGCAAATTGAGTTACGAGCTCGGTCACAGAACGAATTAAACTCGTAAGTCAAGGTTTCACTGTGTGTGTGTGTGTGTGTGTGTGTGTGTGTGTGTGTGTGTGTGTGTGTGTGTGTGTGTGTGTGTGTGTGTGTATATATATATATATATCTAAGACAATTTGTGTTATACAGTGTTAAAGTATATCATTCAATTTAAACAAAGATTTAAAGAGGCTTAAAGGTGTATAAATAAATTAATTCCAGGTTTTACGACTGTTTTCTTCAGCGGCTATTACTATTACACCAACCTATCTCACACATTACATTCATTCATTCATTCTTCATGCCTGTTTTATGTGTCCATTATGACGACCTTAAAAACAGCAAGTTTCCTGTTTGGAACAGTAAGTTTCCTGTTTGGAACAGAGTTCCCTGTTTGGAATAATTTTCAATTTTGCTTGACTGGCAGGCAGGCAGAATAAAAATATTATCTCACTGCTCTCTGCACGTGTACAGTCGGGACGCATTCAGAGGCAATATACGGTAAAACAGCAAACTTGTGTTTCTACTCATGTTCCGATTTATGTTCAAAATTTAACATTCAATTTAAATAAGCTGTTCTTCGATCATAAACTGATGAGACAGACAAGATGGATGGACGGAAGGATGGACTTGAATAAATTGGTAAACCCCGCTTTTCGCTTCGCGTGTGAGGGGTAAATATCAGACTTGAGAAGTGACGCAACTTCCCAGTATACTCTGGGTGCCAGGGACACCATTTTGTGACTTCGCTTTTCAATCCGCAGACAGCGGGGTAATCAAGTATAAATATTCTCCCCTCCACTGTCCTCATTGGATGCGAACCACAGGGTGTATTGGTACTCTATCCTAAGTGACAGGGTGTATTGGTACTCTATTGGTACTCTATCCTATCCTAAGGTACTCTATCCTAAGTGATCTCTCGCGAGATCTTGGAGACGGCGGCAGGGATTTTCGAAGCTCCACACGGTCTCCACGTTTTTCGAAGTTAAGTCTGTTCACAATTGTATTTTGTCGAAACTGTATTTATCATTCGGTGTGTGAAGTTATTGTGTGCAACTTTGGTTGTTTCTCGGTGTTTATCTTTCATAAATTGATCGTCTGTTTGCCGTGTCGTGTCTTGAGGCCTTGTACAGTGTGCACTGTACAACCTTGAGGCTTTGTTTTTCTCTCAGCGGTCCGTCTTTTGTGATCCAATAACTTTCGTTCTCTGTATTCCCAGTCTTTTCACCCATAGCCTACTTCCTTGTGTAAATCTCAACTCAAAAAAAAAAAAAAAAAAAAAAAAAAAAAAATTTCCTTCTCTGTTATCATTCGTTTATTCATTCTTATTCGTTCGTTCGTTCTTCGACCACGTGTTTCTCCCCCATTTCCCCAGATAGTTTTCACTCATTAACCTTCAATGTTTACACTTTCCCCTCAAGTTATGTATTCCGTCATATTTTATAACACCTTTTTCTTCTTCTTCTTTAAAAGGCTGCTTTCGACTTGCTCACCAAATCAATTCATCCCCAAAAAAATATCCATCTCCTATAGTGCCTTTTTTCTACATTCCCTAAACTCTCCTGCACTCCATCCTCCATCCAGCGTCCTTAAACGTATTTTTAACTCGAAGGTCACAAGCAACTCATTTTGCAATAAATGTTCGTTTCCCATAAATCGTACACTTTCAAAAATCCAATCTCACCCCTCCCCTCCAAATCTTCCCCATAACCCCTCCCCTCCAAATCTTCCCCATCACCCCTCCCCTCCAAATCTTCCCCATCACCCATCCCTTTCAAATCTCCCCCCTTGCCCCCTCCCTCCTAAACGACCCCCTCACCCCTCCCCGCCAAGACGCCCCCTCGCCCCTCCCCTCCTAGACTCCTGCCTCACCCCTCCCCTCCAAATCTCCCCCATATCCCATCCCTTTCAAATCCCTCCCCTTGCCCCTTCCCTCCCAAACTTCCCCCTCACCCCTCCCCTTCAAATCTCCCCACCCTCATTGCTTCTCAATTTCCCCCCTCTCACTCCCCCTCCTCAAAGCGTCCTCCCCGCTTCTTCCCCCTTCAAACTCTCACCTCCATCTCCCCCAACCTTCTGCCTCGCTCTTCCCCCTCCTCAAATAACACCTCATTGTGGCTCACCCAATCACCATCAAACCTTTTGTCCGCCCCATCCTTCCCTTTCTCCGAGCTATTCTGAAATCTCTGACACACCTTCAACAGCTCTCCCTACCTCTTCCACCTCTTCCACATCTTACCCTACCCCTCCTCCCCCCTGTTCTGTATCTGATGCTCCCCCTTCCTCTTCATTAACGGTATGGACCTCAAACATCCGGGGCCTTCGTTCAAACATAACTGATCTCTCCATACAGGTTGCTTCTGTCAAACCAGACGTGATCTGCTTAACAGAAACTTTCCTCCTTTATGATGTCTCTGATTCCATAGTATCTCTCCCGGGCTACTCCCTCCTCCGGTATGATAGACCTGAGCCTCGTCCTGGAGGCGGGGTTGCTATCTTTATCAAAAACTCTCTTCCTCACTCGCCCTGCACTGCACTCTCTCCACCTCACCCCCAGGAATACCTCTGGCTACGGCTTCCCCTTCGCTCCCACCTCTTGTTCATATGTGTGTTGTACCGTCCACCAAACAGTGATGACTCCATCTACATCTCGCTGTCTGATGATATGGACCAACTTCTATCTACTCATCCCAACTCTCTCTTCCTCATATGTGGTGATTTCAACTGTCATCATGCCAGTTGGCTGGGTGTGGGTACCTCTCTCACCAGCCATGGCTCCTCAGCAAAGGACTTCTGCGACTCACTGGGACTGACACAATCTGTCAATTTCCCGACCCGGATCTCAGTCAACGGAACATCTTCTCTTCTGGACTTGGTTATGACTAACTTCCCTGAAAATGTCTGCTGCTCTTCTTCTGCTCCGATCGGATCATCTGATCATGTCCTTGTTAAAGTGGACATCTCTCTGACCATCCTCAGGGAGCCTGCTCAGCGTCGACGTGTCTGGCATTTCACTCAGGCCAACTGGCACGGTCTTCAAGCAGCCATCAATCATCTGGACTGGTCTCCCATTTCTACCGCCTCTGACATCAACTCATCCTGGGAGTTCTTCCGAGGTGAATTGCTCTCTCTCATGCACAGATTTATCCCATCTCGTCTTCAGTTGTCTTACCCTTCCTCCCGTCCATGGTACACGGAATCTTGTGGTGAGGCTGTTGCCCAGAAACAACTTGCCTTCGTCTCCTGGAAAGCAAATCCAACGGAAGGAAATCTCATTTCCTTTCACAAAGCCCGAAACAAGTGTGTGTCCACCCTCAGGAGAGCCAGGAAACAATATCTCTCCGTTCTCAAGACCGAACTCTCTTATCTGTCTCCCTCTTCCAAATCCTGGTGGCGTCTGGTCAAATCCGTTTCTGGTGTTTGTTCCCCCTCCATCCCCTCCCTTACCTCAAACGGCTACACAGCTGACTCCGCACGTGAAAAAGCTGAATGCCTCAACTCTGTGTTTGCCTCTAAATCTTGTGTCCCAAACCCATCCCTCTCTGTACCCACCATACCCAGTCGTACCCTGCTGCTCCTGGACTCCGTGTCCTTTCCTCCTGACAAGGTGGAAAAGTTTCTGTCAACCCTCGACTCTGATTCTGCAACTGGACCCGACGGCATCAGCCCACGGGTCCTAAAATCCTGCTCTGCTGCTCTATCTCACCCTCTCTCTGTTCTCTTCACCCTCTCTTTTGCTCAAGGTCAACTGCCATCTGCTTGGAAATCAGCCAACATCACCGCTTTGCACAAAAAAGGTGCAAAAACAGATCCTAGCAACTACAGACCAATCAGCCTTCTCCCAATTATCAGCAAAGTCATGGAATCCATCATTGCTTCGGATATGAAATCTTTCCTCTTCTCCAATGGCTTGATCTCTGATCATCAATTTGGTTTCAGACCAGGTCACTCTACTCTGGACATGCTGCTTCTGCTGTCTCAACAATGGATGGAGGTCCTCAATGCCAAACAGGAAATTAGAGCTGTCTCCCTCGACATATCACGTGCCTTCGACACGGTCTGGCACCCCGCTCTGCTCACCAAACTCTCCTCCTTTGGTATCCATGGAAATCTCCACGCATGGCTGGCGGACTTCCTCTCTAGTCGTCGTCAACGTGTGGCCCTGAATGGGTTTCTCTCATCTCCTCTTCCTGTTCAGGCTGGAGTTCCCCAAGGCAGTGTTCTGGGCCCCGTGCTTTTTCTGGTCTTCATCAATGATCTCTCTGACTCTCTCGAAAATCCTCTCTATCTCTTTGCTGATGACTCCACTCTCTGCCGCTCCATTCCTCTTCCCTCAGATCGGCAGTCTGCTGCCTCCTCACTCTCTGAAGACCTGGACAAAATCACAGACTGGTCAAACAAGTGGAACATGTCTTTCAATCCTGACAAATCTCACACTCTTACTATGTCTCTCCGAAAAGATCGACTGGACAACCCTCCCATCTACTTTCTCAACAATCCTCTCCAAGAAGTTCTGTCGCTCAAGATTTTGGGTCTCACTATCTGCCATGATCTTTCTTGGGAAAACCACATTTCCAAGCTGGCCTCCAAAGCCAGTCGCCGACTGGGCATCCTCCGTCGTGCGAAGTCCTTCCTCGGCACACCTGAGCTCCTCACCACATACAAGGCTTTCATCCGCAGCTCAATGGAATACTGTTCTCCCCTATGGGCCGGTGCTCCTGCCTCACACCTTGCTCGGCTTCACGCTGTTGAAACCAAAGCTTTCAGAATTATTGGAATCTCCCGCGCTGAAGCTATCTCTGAGGGCCTTTCACTCACTCACCGCAGGCAGGTAGGTGGTCTTTCTGTCTTCTACCGACTCCTCTCCGGCCTTGCACCCCCAGCTCTCTCTGTGCTCTGTCCCCCAAATATTCCTACAGGTCGCACAAGATCTGCCAGCAACCCTCTGATGGTTAAACTGCCGAAATCTCGGCTCTCTGCTCACCTTCACTCTTTCATTCCTCTTTTCTCCCGCCTCTGGAACAAACTCCCTCACTCCCTTCAATCCCACTCCTCCCTCCAGGTCTTTAAAACAGCTGTTCACCACCATCTCTTATCTTCCCCCATCCAAAACCTTGATCTTTTCTACCCCCGCTAATTCACCCCAGATCCACCTTGTTTGAAATTCCAACTTCTTTCCTGGAAGTCCTGGCAGTGTCCATATGTTTTATACCTCTCCCACCGCCCCCTTCCCACGCCCCCCCCCCCAAAGCCCTCGCCCTCTCTCAGATCTCTCGATGTCTCCATGTCTCTCGGTCCCTGCTCTCAAATGTTGTGTTTGTGTCCTTCCCCCTCTCTCCCCATCTTGTCTACCGTCTACCGCTCCCTATGTTATATGTTTTATGTGTCGGTTTGTCTTTCTGTGTGTTTAATGTTCGCTCTTTCACGAGCCTCGACCTTGTATACAAACAAAAAAAAAAAAAAAAAAAAAAAAAAAAAAAAAAAAAAAAAAAAAAAAAAAAAAAAAAAAAAAAAAAAAAAAAAAAAAAAAAAAAAAAAAAAAAAAAAAAAAAAAAAAAAAAAAAAAAAAAAAAAAAAAAAAAAAAAAAAAAAAAAAAAAAAAAAAAAAAAAAAGTGCTGAGCGTCAAATGAGGAAGCAGCACATAACATTTAAAAAATCTTTGGTACGACTCAGCCAATGTCAGAATCAAACTGGCAACTTATTAGTTTCACAAAATCTGCCAAAGTTTCACAACAATGACTAAACATGGCATTTCATTGATAAAGTAAACAAACATTTAAAAAAAAGAAAAATAAATCTAAAATCTACAAGCGTTATGCCGAGGTCCCCCGTCGGGGAAGTGATGCGAGTTGACAAAGTGGAAGACGCAGAAAACATGCTATGATATGATATTTCGCTCACAAGGTTCAGACGTACATGGCGGCGACCATCTTGGATTCTGACGTGGCGACCCAATTTTCAATAGGGTTCTTCCTTATGCCTAGATACACCCATACACCAGATTAGAAGTTGGTACTTCGCTTATTTTTGATTATATTCCGCTCACAAGGTTCAGACATACATAGCGGCGGCCATCTTGGATTTTGACGTGGCGACCCAATTTTCAATACGGTTCTTCCTTATGCACAGATACACCCACACACCAGATTAGAACTTGGTACTTCGCTTATTCTTCAAGGTATTCCACTCAAGGTTCAGACATACATGGCGGCGGCCATCTTGGATTTTAACGTGGCGACCCAATTTTCAATAGGGTTCTTCCTTATGCCTAGATACACCCATACACCAGATTAGAAGTTGGTACTTCGCTTATTTTTCAAGATATTTCGCTCACAAGGTTCAGACATATATATATGGTGGCGGCCATCTTGGATTTTAACGTGGCGACCCAATTTTCAAAAGCGTTCTTCCGTGTGCCTAGATACACCGACACACCAGATTAGAAGTTAGTACTTCGCTTATTTTTCAAGATACTCCGCTCACAAGGTTCAGACATACATGGCGGCGGCCATCTTGGATTTTGACGTGGCGACCCAATTTTCAAAAGCGTTCTTCCGTGTGCCTAGATACACCGACACACCAGATTAGAAGTTAGTACTTCGCTTATTTTTCAATATATTCCACTCACAAGGTTCAGACATACATGGCATCAGACGCACATGGTGGCGGCCATCTTGGATTTTGACGTGGGTTGCACCCACACACCAAATTCGAATGCGGTCCTTCGCTTACACACGCACGCATGCATGCCCGCCCGCACGCACGCACGGGCGGACGGACACACGGACGGAGGGGAAAACCATAGTCCCCCTTTCGCTCCGAGGTGCGACGGGGGACAAAAATTAACCTACCAACTGGGGACTTTTATGACCCCAACTCAGAAGCACTAAATCTTACTATAATTCACCAAATGTCTGTCCGTCTGTCTGTCTGTCTGTCTGTTCGAAGGTACCGTAAAAACTGCTGAACTGATCGCAAAGATATTTTGGGTGGATAATCCTGGGATCTCCAGGAGTAAAATAGGCTATTTAGTTTTCCCAATTTCAGCTTTGGTCTCCAGCATTCCCAGGTTTGGACTCCCGCATAACATTCGCGTTCGCATGACGTTCATTGTTCTCATTGTGACGATGTTGTTTTCCTGGGTGTGCGCACAAACGGCTGCACCGATCGCTGCACAGCTGCACCTGCCACGATCAGGACATGGGTTGAATCGCTGCTTGACAGAATTCTAACCCATTTCAACTGAAGGAAACACCTATCGGGAGTACATACGACATAGCGATTGTGAACACGATTATCGATCACGATCATAGTGTATCGATCACTGTGGGACATTTGGTGAATTATAGTAAGATACTGTTTAGATTTTGATGATTTGCGTGTGATATGATTTAACGAATGTTTATATGAATCGTTTAATATTTTAAAAAGCCTTGAATTTCTGATATTTTACCTTTTCATTTGGGCTTCCCAATTGAAGCCCCGCCCATAGGGCGGGTACCGTTGCTAACATTCGTGTTCGCATAACGTTCATTGTGACGATGTTCTCATTGTGACGATGTTGTTTTCCCGGGTGCCGCACAAACTGCTGCACCGATCAAACTCGGTGACCTCGGACAAAGACCTTTTATAAGGACACGGGTTATTAGAGGACACGGGAGTACATACAACATCGGGCGTACTAACTGCATGCGTCTTCAGTATCAAGCTGAAATCTGTCGTGGCGGATCTGAAGAGCGGAATGCTTGGAGAAGTGGTGGGCTACTTCGGCATGAATGAGGATCAGAAACGTGGACTCCCACACTGCCACATCCTGCTGATACTTGCTCCCGCATGACGTTATTTTCCCGGGTGCCGCACAAATGGCCGCACCGATCGAGATTTATCGGATGTTCATATAAATCGTTTAAAAGAAAAAAAAGCCTTCAATTTCTGATATTTAGCCTTTTCATTTGGGCCTCCCAATTGAAGCCCCGCCCATAGGGCGGGTACCGTTGCTAGTTTCATAAAATCTGCCAAAGTTTCACATCAATGAGGAAACTTATTTTCATTGGATGATGTTTTAGTGACAAAGTAAACAAGCGTTAGGCCTCGGTCCCCTGTCGGGGAAGTGATGTGAGTTGACAAAGTGGAAGACGCAGAAAACATGCTATGATATGATATTTCGCTCACAAGGTTCAGACATACATGGAGGCGGCCATCTTGGATTTTGACGTGGCGACCCAATTTTCAATAGCGTTCTTCCTTATGCCTAGATACACCCACACACCAGATTAGAAGTTGGTATTTCGCTTATTTTTCAAGATATTCCGCTCACAAGGTTCAGACATACATGGCGGCGGCCATCTGGGATTTTGACGTGGCGACCCAATTTTCAATAGCGTTCTTCCTTGTGCCTAGATACAACCAAACACCAGATTAGAAGTTGGTACTTCACTTATTTTTCAAGATATTTCGCTCACAAGGTTCAGCCATATATATGGTGGCGGCCATCTTGGATTTTGACGTGCCGACCCAATTTACAATAGCTTTCTTCCTTATGCCGAGATACACCCACACACCAAATTAGAAGTTGGTACTTCGCTTATTTTTCAAGATATTCATCTCACAAGGTTCAGACATACATGGCGGCGGCCATCTTGGATTTTGACGTGGCGACCCAATTTTAAACATCGTTCTTGCTTGTGCCTAGATACACGCACACACCAGATAAGAAGTTGGTACTTCGCTAATTTTTCAAGATATTTCGCTCACAAGGTTCAGACATATATATATGGTGGCGGCCATCTTGGATTTTGACGTGGTGGCCCAATTTTCAATGGCCTTCTTCCTTATGCCGAGGTACACCCACACACCAAATTAGAAGTTGGTACTTCGCTTATTTTTCAAGATATTCATCTCACAAGGTTGACATACATGGCGGCGGCCATCTTGGATTTTGACGTGGCGACCCAATTTTAAACATCGTTCTTCCTTGTGCCTAGATACACCCACATACCATATTAGAAGTTGGTACTTCGCTTATTTTTCGAGATATTTCGCTCACAAGGTTCAGACATATATATGGCGGCGGCCATCTTGGATTTTGACGTGGCGACCCAATTTTAAACATCGTTCTTCCTTGTGCCTAGATACACTCACACACCAGATTAGAAGTTGGTACTTCGCTTATTTTTCAAGATATTTCGCTCACAAGGTTCAGACATGTATATGGTGGCGGCCATCTTGGATTTTGACGTGGCGACCCAATTTTAAACATCGTTCTTCCTTGTGCCTCGATACACCCACACACCAGATTAGAAGTTGGTGCTTCGCTTATTTTTCAAGATATTCAGCTCACAAGGTTCAGATATACATGGCATCAGACATACATGGCGGCGGCCATCTTGGATTTTGATGTGGGTTGCACCCACACACCAAATTCGGATGCGGTCCTTCGCTTACGCACGCACGCACGCACGCCCGCATGCATGCACACACGCACGCCCACACGGACGGACGGACACACGGACGGAGGGGAAAACCATAGTCCCCCTTTCGCTCCGCTGTGCGGATAAGCATAAAAAAGTAAATATTTTTTTAGAGAACTTGCTCGATACAAATACCATGTAAAGTTATCATATATGCAAAAATATAAAAACAATTGGGGTATTTTTTAACCCCAGAAAGGATTTGCTGGTAAGTCTATATAGCAAGGTGGGATCTTAAAACATCATATATATTTATTACCGGCATGTATAGTTCAACAAACTAGTAAAACATGAAATACATTGTTGAACTATAATATAGAAATAACACATCGAAGTGAAGGCCCAGGGTCCAAAAACGGCCCCTGTTGGTAGGATTAGGTTTTTGGAAGAGACCACTAAGCCCATCAAAGCATGTGCTAGTTTTACCTTATGGTGGGCCAATACAAGCGGCCATGATTAACTGCACAAAAACTGACTTTCATTGCATTTCGGTGGTTTGGTTGGCAACACATTGCCTTGATTAAGTGCACAAAAAACCATGAGCGAGGTTCTCAGAGCACAACCACCGAATCAACAATTAATTGCTTTATGACGATCGCAACTCCAGACTCCAGTTTACTATTTATCTCCAATTTAAATTCCTGGCCACAGATTATGTCATGCATCACAAAAGTAATTTTTATCATTAATTTTTAATCAGTTTTTTTTTTTTCAGACATGTTTGCCATTAACATACTGTTAAATTTATTGATGATGTTTAGGACACATCCCCATCACAAAACACTGATGAAATTCTGCTTAAAATTTTAATCTCAGCGCTTCTTTTAACAAATACAATTGGAGGATAAATTGGACAATTAAGAATAGTGACTTTCATTGCCACTTATAAATTATCAAAAAATTATCAAATATTCCCACAGGTCGCACAAGATCTGCCAGCAACCCTCTTATGGTTAAACTGCCAAAATCAAGACTCTCTATTCACCTTCACTCTTTCATTCCTCTTTTCTCCCGCCTCTGGAACAAACTCCCCCACTCCCTTCAACACCACTCCTCCCTCCAGGTCTTTAAAACAGCTGTTCACCACCATCTCTTATCTACCCCCATCCAAAACCTTGATCTTTTCCACCCCTGTTAATTCACCCCAGATCCACTTTTTTGATATACCAACCTCTTTCCTGGAAGTCCTCCTAGCAGTGTCCATGTGTTTTTTTTTTTGTTTTTTTTACCTCTCCCACCCCCGCCCCTCCCATGCCTTCACCTCCCAGCCCTCTCCCTCCCACAGATCTCCCGATGTCCCTGCTCTCCATCTTATTCTCCCGCTCCCTTTATCATATGTTTTATATGTCAGTTTGTGTTTTTGTGATCAATGTAGATCTTACATGAGCCTGGATCTTGTATACAAAAAAAAAATAAAAATAATAATAATAATAATAATAATAATAATAATAATATAGCCCAATAACTAATAAGTCAAAAAGTTGTGGCACTCTCAAAACCTAGCGACAGTACATGAATTCATGCAATTTCAAAATAATATTCAAGACAAACACAAATCTGTAGGTTCATAAAAATGTCAGGTCTGAAGGATGGCTTCAAAGGATTCTGAAACCGATGCAACTTCAGAAAAGTAGAGAACTAAGTTTGACTCCACATCACAATGGCTGTTCAAGGTAAGATGGCAATGGTCCTAAACGCAGCCATTAAGCGAGGAACCATTCTTACCTGGCGATGTCTCATAGTCCTCGGACTGCACTTCCATAAGTGAGCACACTCTATGGACTGCCCCAAGCTGTGCCTCCATGTCTGCCAGGTTTTTCACCACCCAGTTGAGGAAGTTGGACACCTTGGATTGATGGATGAATGCACAATAGAGATGGATTAAGACACAAAAGAGCGATACATAATCAAAGGCAGTGAGAACCCCTGGGTAGAGACATCCCTCTATTATGTTCTGATTTGATATCCTGTTGTACTCACTATTCACACAGAACTAATCGATCAGGAAGAGTCCCAAGGGTACCAGCTCCTCAGCTCTTACACGAGCTGTGATCTCTGTATAAAAAGGCCTCCTCTTATCTATCTATCTTCTATATATTTTATTTTATTATATATATATCAAAGAAAGTTTTTGTTTGTTTGTTTACATGTGTTTGTTGTGTACACACCTCCCGGTGTGTACCTTGGATAAGAATAGGTACACCGTATCCTTGCGTGTCGTAAAAGACGACTAAGAGGGTTGGAGTCAGGAAGGGCATCCGGCCATAAAAAACATTGCCTCAAAAAGAGAACCATGACAATTACAACTACATATGGGCAGGGTACAGCCCGAAGTGGAGATCGGTTTCTGAGGTTTGGGACATGGAATGTAGGGACAATGACAGGGAGATCAGGAGAAGTGGTGGAAGTATTGGTCAGAAGAAGAGTGGACATATGTTGTGTGCAAGACACGAGATGGAAGGGAAGTGGTGTGAGAGTGGTGAAGGGTAGGCAGGGACAGAAATACAAGTTTGTGTGGCAAGGGTGCCTGGAGGGTGTGGATGGTGTTGGTGTCCTGTTTTCTGAGGAGTTTGTAGACAGTGGTGAGTGTGACGAGAGTGAGTGATAGGTTGATGATGGTGAAAATGATGATTGGAAAGCTCTTGGTGAACGTCATCTCGGGATATGCTCCGCAGGTTGGTCGAAGCGATGAAGAAAAGGACAAGTTCTGGTGTGCGATAGAGAAGTTGATGGAAAACGTGAAAGATGAGGAAGTTGTTGTGGTAGGAGGAGACCTAAATGGACATGTGGGAAGAAGTATGGATGGTTTTGACGGAGTTCATGGGGGTTATGGATATGGTGTGAGAAATGGAGAAGGTGAAAGGATTTTGGAGTTTGCTGATGGAGCTGATTTGTTGATTTGTAATACTCAGTTCCAGAAAGAGGATAATAAGCTTGTTACATACACGTCAGGTGGGTCGACGACAACCGTTGACTACCTGATGGTGCGTAGGCGAGATAGGGGGCACCTCTGGGACACAAAGGTGATCCCGGGGGAGGAGGCTGTTTCACAGCACCACTTGGTTGTCTGCGACATGAGGGTGAAAGGTGCGAGGAGAGCTCGGCGGGTGAAGTACCAACCGAGAATGAAGGTTGAAAGAGGTGACAGTAAGGGAGGCATTAAAAGAGAGGCTGAGTCGGGTCGAGGATGATGTGGTTGAACTTGAAAGTGGTTGGATGTCGATGAAAGCTAGTCTGTTGGGAGCCGTTGGTGAGGTATGTGGATGGACAAAAGGACCACCGAGGCACTCGGAAACATGGTGGAGGGATGATGAAGTTGGAAAGAGGATTGACGAGAAGAGGAAGAAGTTCAAGGAGTGGCAGAAGGCGAAGGGTACGGGAGCAGAAACAGCAGAGCATGAAAGTTATAAGGCAGCCAGGAAGGCTGCAAAGAAAGAGGTAGCAAAGGCGCAGGAGGCATGTAGGAAAATGTTCGGAGAACGCTTGGATTCGGAAGAGGGTCAGAAAGCAGTATTCAGGATTGCAAAGCATATAGCGAAAGAGAGGTGTGATGTGATGGGGGTGAGTTGCTTGAAGGATGAAGTGGGACAAATCGTTGCCGACCCAGATGGAATTAAAGGAAGATGGAAAAGATATATGGAAATGCTGTTGAATACAGAGAATGAATGGGATGGCAACATAGAGAGTAACCCAGTTTTAGGACCAGCAGAGAAGATAACTGAGAAGGAAGTTGAGGAAGCGATAAAAGCAATGAAGGGTAGAAAAGCGGGAGGGCTGACGGGAGTTGTGGGAGATATGTTGAAGGCAGCAGGAAGTTGGGGTGTGAAGAGAATGACAGAGATCTGTAATCTGGTGGTGAAAGAAGGCCGCATTCCAGTGGATTGGGAACTGAGTACCCTCGTCCCTCTATACAAGGGGAAAGGTGACCCTCTGGAGTGTGGCTCGTACCGAGCGATAAAGTTATTGGAGCATGGAATGAAGGTATTGGAAAGGGTGTTGGAGAGGAGGATAAGGAAGAAAGTGAAGATCGACGAAATGCAGTTTGGATTCATGCCAGGAAGAGGAACGACAGACGCGCTTTTCATTGTGAGGCAGTTGCAGGAGAAGTACATGGAGAAGAGGAAGAAGTTGTTTCTTGGGTTTGTTGATCTGGAGAAAGCATTCGATAGGGTACCACGCAAAGTATTGACATGGGCATTGAGGAAGTTAGGAGTGGAGGAATGGTTGATCAGAGTAGTGATGGCAATGTACAAGAGCGCGCACAGCTGTAAGGACGAAGGACGGGAACAGTGGTGAGTTTGAAGTGAAGGTGGGAGTGCATCAGGGGTCGGTACTAAGTCCACTACCATTTGTAGCTGTGATGGAGGTGCTGGCTCAGAACGTGAAGGAGGGTTTACCGTGGGAGTTGTTGATTGCGGAAAGTATGGATGGACTGAAGGAAAAGATGAACACGTGGAAGGAATGTATGGAGACAAAAGGTCTGAAGGTGAATATCGGAAAGGCGAAGGTGATGGCAAGTGGTAAAGCATGTGGTGAGGTGGAAAGAACTGGGAAGTGGCCCTGTGCTGTGTGTAGGAAGGGTGTCGGAGTGAACTCCATTCAATGTACAATGTGCGTTGAGTGGGTTCATCAAAAATGTAGTGGTCTGAGAGGGTCATTAACCAGTGTGGCAGCTACATTCACATGTAAGGTGTGCACAGAGGGAGCTGCAGATGGAGGAAATGTTGAGTTGGATCTTGGAGACGGCGTGAAGCTGGAAGGTGTGAAAACATTTTGCTACCTCGGAGACATGCTGAATGGAGAAGGTGGATCAGACTCGGCAACGGTTGCTCGAGTGAGATGTGCATGGAAGAAGTTTCGGGAACTGAGTGGCGTGCTGATGATTAGGGGAGTGTCGTTGAAGCTGAAGGGAAAGGTGTATGCCGCATGTGTGAGAAGTGTTATGATTTATGGGCGCGAGACATGGGTAATGAACGTAGAGCAGCAACGAAGGTTGGAAAGGGTGGAAATGCGAATGGTTCGACGGATGTGCGGAGTATCGTTGAGAGAGAGGAAGACAAATGATGAATTGCGAAAGATGATGGGAATAGAGCCTGTGATTGATGCTGTGAAGAGGAACAGGTTGAGATGGTTTGGTCATGTGTTGAGGAAGGATGAAAGTGACTGGTTGAGAAGAGTGATGGAAATGAATGTAGAAGGAAGCAGAGGACAGGGAAGACCGAGAAAGACTTGGCTAAAGATGGTGGAAGAAGAAATGCGGGCAAGGGGGTTAACAAGGAGAGATGCAGAAAATAGGGCAAAATGGAGAAGATTGTCATGGGGACCGCAAGGCTAACCCCCGCTCTTGCAGGGAAAATGGCCTTTAAAATGCATGTTGTTGTTGTTGTTGTTGTTGTTGTTTGCATGTGCTAATCTCCTGAACGGTGAAAGATAGGAGGAAACCTCTGAAACAAAAAATGTCAGGACGGGTCCCGGGAAGGTTATAGGCTAGGTGGCGAGGCCGGTCGAGGCCCACTTCGGCCGGGCTGGGCCCATTTCACAATTAAAAGCTGAGCTGAATTTCGTAGTCAATCTTCTACGGCTGCGAGTAAAAGCTGAATTATAGTAGTAAATTCATTCAAAAAGAACCAAAAATGTCGGGACGGGCCCCGGGAAGGTTATAGGCTAGGTGGTGAGGCCGGTCGAGGCCATCGGCCGGGATGGGCCCATTTCGCAATTAAAAGCTGAGCTGAATTTTAGTAGTCAATCTTCTACGGCCACGAGTAAAAGCTGAATTATAGTAGTAAATTCATTCAAAAAGAACCCGGGCAACGCCGGGTGCTTTCGGCTAGTAAATAATATGGGATTTTAAAGGTGCACAATACAGATGACACGAGTTTCTTCTCGCAATGTTTGAGAAAGTAGTTTTAAATTTCATCAAGTTCCACCAGGAGCTGAACCTGGTGCCAGTCAAAGCTACTGACGGAGCCATCCTGTTTCCTTAGTATCAGGTTCAAAGAAGAGATCTTCTATACAAAAAACACACGTATGATGTTACCACCCTGCTCTGTAGTACCATCGAATTTCAATGAAGACACCACCAGCCCAATGTGGTCTATTGTTGTAAATAAAGAAAAGAAGAGAAAAACACCAACAAACCATAGCCAGATGTGTTTAGGTGAGAATAAAAACAGTTTGGATTTGATTTTCCTAAATGAAACCAAAGTTTGTTTCAAAGTAGTTGATAAATACATTTTACGGCCTACAGGTTATTCCTTTTCGAAGTGTTATCTATCTATAATTCCAGTAATCTCTGTCTGTACGTTTGTACGTTTGTACGTTTGTACGTTTGTCTGTTTGTCTGTGACCGCTGTTTCTCGACAACTACCGGTCCGATATACTTGAAACTTGCCAGGTATATTGCTGGGGACCCGAGGATGTGCCTTTTCAAGGTTTGAAATTAATCGGACAAGTACTTACCGAGCTATGGCGATTTAGCCGTTCGCCGTTCGCTTTGGCGTTGCGAATGGACCAAACCATTCATGTAAATAGAGGGGGGGGGGTTCTGTGGTCGTTCGCTTTGGCTTTGCGAATGGACCAAACCATTCATGTAAATAGAGGGGGGGGTTCTGTGGTCGTTCGCTTTGGCTTTGCGAATGGACCAAACCATTCATGTAAATAGAGGGGGGGGGGGGGGGTTCTGTGGTCGTTGCGAATGGACCAAACCATTCACATCGAATCATCGAATCACATCGAATGGACCAAACCGTTCGCTTTGGACCAAACCATTGCATGTAAATAGAGGGGGGGGTTCTGTGGTCGTTGCGAATGGACCAAACCATTCATGTAAATAGAGGGGGGGGGGGGGTTCTGTGGTCGTTACTGCCACGTGGTTTCAAAGTTTTTTTTTGTTGTTGTTTGCACGCATGTTTTTTTGCACCCACGTACGGGCACGCCCTAGGATGTTTACACACACACACCCCTACACAATTTTTTTTTTTTTTTTTTTTTTTGGCAAGGAACGGGCACCCACGTACGGGCACGTCCTAGTCCTTGAAATTCACGTTTAATTTACTTTGTTGATGATATTCTTAACTTGATGTCTTGTGGCACTCTAAAAACCCAGCTGCAAGCTATAAATACAGGTGATATACGATCTGCTTAGTAACCGTAACCACAATAAGGCCTCGAGACGGTCACGTTGCACATGCATATCAGGAGCTGGCACAGGGCAGTCAAAGCTTCAAAATTCCCTCCCCAGCCAGAGTAAATTGGCATCGATTTGGATTAGATCCAAATTTTGCGCTTTGTGAATTCATCCTCCTGAGCGGGCAAATATATAATGTTGCTGAAATCAAAGAAAGATCCTGCACTTATTATTCCTTTCAAAGGGTACTATGTTATAATCCATTCGAAATATGCTTTTGCATAAGTTGAATACAGTAGTTCTAAAGATAAAGTTTGGAGGTGAAGTCGAATGTGACAAACACTGAGAAAAGGCAAACAGCAGATTCCCCAAAGACTTCTGTTACTTCCGCCACTGAAGGTGGACGGAGGTATTATTTTCACGGCCTATAAGTGAGAACCGGATGCAGATCCGGCCCATCAGTGCGATACCAAAAGGTAAACTGTTCAGTTTAGTGGAGGTGTGCTCTGTACCAAATGTCGTTTGAGTTACCTCTGCCACCCAAGGTGAATGTACGCCATACAAGTTTTCATCCCAGTCTGTTTGTTTGTCTGTAAACAAGAAATTGCAAAAAGTTGTCGATGGATTTGGACGAAATTTGGTGGAGAGGTTGCGTAGGTGACACAGATGAAATTATTCGAGTTTGGTGAAGGTCCAGATCCGGATTTGGACCTGAGAATTTTAGTGTTTCTTCACCATTGAGAGATAGGGCAAAAAATGATACGTAGCACAATATCTCAAAAAGTTGTGGACGGATTCAGACGAAACATGATGGACAGGTCGGGTGCGTGCCAAGTACAAATTTATTCGATTTTGGTGAATATTTGAATCAGGATTGATGGATTAATCAGGATTAATTCTGATCAAAGAATTTTAAAGTGATTCTTCACCATTTGGATATGGGGCTAAAACCCATATATAGCACGATATCTCAAAAATTGGAGACAGATTCAGACGAAACTTGGTGGACAGGTTGGTTGTGTGACAAGGACAAATAGATTCGATTTTGGTGAAGATCTGAATATGGATTCGGATACGAGAATTATTTAATTTGTAAGTGATTCTTCACCATTGAGAGATCGGGTGAAAAGTGATGTATAAGATGATATCTCAAAAAGGTATGGACAAGTTATGACTGAACTTGGTGGACGAGTTGGTTTGGTAACAAGAACAAGCTGATTCGATTTTGGTTCAGGTCCAAATCCAGATCCGGCCTATCAGTGGATACAAAACATAAACTGTTCAGCCTGGTGGAGGTTTCCGCTCTACCGAGTGCCGTTCTAGTTGAACTTGTTTTCGTGTTGCTCAATACCTACTCTTTGGATAGCCAGATGACAAATTCTGCCCCTGTTTTGGTGGCAGTTTCTCGTTCCGCTTCTTTCCCCCCCAAGTATTGTCTTTCCTGCTTCCTCAACGTTACTTTATCCCATATCGACGTTTCAAAACAACAACAACAACAATCAGCTTGTCTACTCCATGCATCCTTCTCTGCCCCTTATTCCTCCCCACATCCCTTATTTGTCTAAGTTTCTCTCTATTTTGTCCCTAAACCTGCTGTTGGTGTGCTTTCCTCTCTCTGTTACTGTTCCTTTTGTTCTGGTGAATGCGGATCTGTTCTGTGTTTCAGCTCTTCCACGAGCCTTAACTTTGTAGACAAAGAAAAGAAAAGAGTGCAATTTGGATTTTTGCAACGTTGCTTTGCATTGCAGCTGCTTTGAGATATTTCAAGTTCAGTGCGTTATGCATCCTAAATTGGATATAAAATTTCCTTTTTATCCCACTCGCTTTTGAAGTTCACAGAACTTAAATGTAGGAACATTTTTGAAGGAAGTTTCAGACTGAGGCACCATATCAGCTTTGTTTATCCGGTTCACGCCTTGTACAAATGGGAATTCAGGAATTGTGCCAAGATGTCTGCATCCATTGCAATACGCTTTTGAAAAGATTAAATCCACATTTCAAATGCACAATGTGATCATCTCTTTCAATTCACTCAATCCCCTCATGTAGGGGAATACAAAGGATCACGTGGGATGGTGACATAAAGTAGGTACCCCAAGGTAGATGAAAAGCTTAAATAAAAGCAAGCTGATAAATCCTAGCATAGTGAGTCGGCCCCAAGGGCTGGTTTAAGTCTTGTTGCATGCACATTCGCCTCAGATTTCTAACCTGGGCTTCAATCTTGGCCCAGCTATAAATTGTCTTTCTGGTGTTTTGCAGATACGGTGAGGCAGCAATGTGTGTGCTGTCCATTACGTAAATACTTTGTTCACAGAATGTAAGGACATTAGTTCAGAGAATACTTTTCACAGCATTAGTTTTTGATAGACGTGAAATATCTCAAGGTGTCTTTCATGAAGAGTTGGCGAGTTATCACTGGCACCCTCAGCAAATTACAAATCTCTGACAGCTTCAGTTGAGTAACCTGCATTGGGGTGGTGAGCCATCGTCGATTGCTTCTCGCCTGGACACATTTCTCGACGAGCTGTGATATCCTACAAAGCTCTGTAGAGTATGGGCCTCGAATAATAATAACAGAGCATAAAACGCATCGACAGTATATATGCGTATAACAATATATGTATATATATTGTTGCGGAAATGAGGATTGTGTTTTTTTATTGTGTGTATTATTATCATTGTTTGATTCTGGCCCCTCCTGCCTCCAGTGTTGTGTAAAGGTCAAAGGGCGTCCCGGTAGTTAATTCCATAAAAGCACACATTGAAGGACACGATAAAACCCTTGTTCAGTAGCTTATATCTTTATTATGTGTTTTAGATTAAGGCTTTGTCGTCCATTAACATGACACTCCATTGCACCACGTGAAAAAGATAGATTCCCTTCATTCCCATTCCCAAAAACCTCCATTTCCCCTTTCAACAATTGCCATTCGCATTGCCAACCAACAATTGCCGCCATTGACCACGAGGCAGGGTTGGGGAAGAAAGGCGGGTCCCCACCTCGTCATAGAGGGGAGGAGTGAGTCAGCCCCACTCAACCAACCACGAACAAGGGGTTGGACTTGGAGAGGGTGTGGAGAGAAACATCAAGGAGGTTCGCGAAGGTTGAGGGGCGGGGCCTATATAACCCGCCGCGGGACGTTCCCCAAGGAGATGAGAGATGAGCTCTTACGAGATGAGCTATGACAAGAGCTGAGTTGTGAGGTCCAAGGCTGAGCTGCGTGGTGAGGTGCAAAAGAGAGAGCTGGGTTGTGAGGTCCAAGAGAGAGCAAGGAGATCATCCAGGGAAGCACAAAGCCTGCTATTCGTCGCCTTGCTCGCCAGCAGCAGAGTCCACAGCAGCAGCAGCAGCAGCGTCCACAGCAGCAACAACACTCAACAGCCGCTTGGGGCCTGGACGGCAGTTTGGAGCAGGGCCGCGAAGGAACGGCGGCTGCCCAACGAGCCGATCGTGCTGCCGGACCCGTTTGGACATCGCTCTCCTTCCAGCCAATCCACTCTGCAATTCCCCGTGTGAGTCCGTTTCTGTTTGTTCTGTCCTGGGTAGTCAATTAAGTCTGTATAAGCTAGTAATTTTCACTGTGTCACCTGCTTTTTCATGTCCCTGTACATAACCGTGACTGCTCCTTTTTGCTTGTGTGTGTAATAATAAATCCCGTTACTCTTCTGTACGTCTTCTTCTTCCTCTTTACATTCGGTCGTTTTAGAGTTTTCCACATTGAATAGCTGTGGCGCGATCGGGCCAACGTTTGGGTGAATCGGGGAAACTGTTCGGTCGCGGGGCCTCCGCTCGGCAAATATAACATCCTTAACCGCAGACCGTAACAATATATATATACACACACACATGAGTATATACACTACATGACCAAAAGTATGTGGACACCCCTTCTAATTAGTGGATTCGACTATTTCAACCACACCCATTGCTGACAGGTATATATAATCAAGCACACAGCCATGCAATCTCCAGAGACAAACATTGGCAGTAGAATGGGCCATACTGAAAATCTCAGTGACTTTCAACATGGCACCGTCATAGGATGCCACCTTTCCAACAAGTCAGTTCATCAAATTTCTGCCCTGATAGAGCTACCCCAGTCAACTGTAAGTGCTGTTATTGTGAAGTGGAAACGTCTAGGAGCAACAACAGCTCAGCCACGAAGTGGTAGACCACACAAGCTCACAGAACGGGACCGCCGAGTGCTGAAGCATGTAAAAAATCGTCTGTCCTCGGTTGCAACACTCACCACCGAGTTCCAAACTGCCTCTGGAAGCAACTGTTTGTCGGGAGCTTCATGGGTTTCCACAAACGAGCAGCCGCACACAAGCCTAACATCACCATTCGCAATGCCAAGCGTCAGCTGGAGAGGTGTAAAACTCGCCGCCATTGGACTCTGGAGCAGTGGAAATGTGTTCTCTGGAGTGATGAATCACGCTTCACCATCTGGCAGTCCGACGGACGAATCTGGGTTTGGCGGATGCCAGGAGAACGCTACCTGCCCAAATGCATAGTGCCACCTGTAAAGTTTGGTGGAGGAGGAATAATGGTCTGGGGCTGTTTTTCATGGTTCGGGCTCGGCCCCTTAGTTCCAGTGAAGGGAAATATAAACGGTACAGCATACAATGACATTCTAGACGATTGTGTGCTTCCAACTTTGTGGCAACAGTTTGGGGAAAGCCCTTTCCTGTTTCAGCATGACAATGCCAAAAGCGAGGTCCATACAGAATTGGTTTGTCGAGATTGGTGTGGAAGAACTTGCCTGATCTGCACAGAGCCCTGACCTCAACCCCATCGAAAACCTTTGGGATGAATTGGAATGCCGACTGCGAGCCAGGCCTAATCGCCTAACATCAGTGCCGAAAGGTGTTCAAACTATATATAACCATATATATATATAGATATATAATATATATACAGTGCATTCAGAACGTATTCAGACCCCTTCACTTTTTCACATTTTGTTATGTTGCAGCCTCATGCTGAAATCGTTTAAATTCATTTTTTCCCTCATCAATCTACACTCAATACCCCATAATGACAAAGAGAAAACAGGATTTTAGAAAGTTTTGCAAATTTATTAAAAAGAAAAAACTGAAATATCACATTGACATAAGTATTCATACCCTTTGTTATGACACTTGAAATTTAACTCAGGTGCCTCCCATTTCCCTTGATCATCTTTGAGATGTTTCTACACCTTGATTGGAGTCCACCTGTGGTAAATTCAATTCATTGGACATGATTTGGAAAGGCACACACCTGTCTATAAAAGGTCTCACAGCTGACAATGCATATCAGAGCAAAAAGCAAGCCATGACGTCGAAGGAACTGCCTGCAGAGCTCAGAGACAGGATTGTGTCGAGGCACAGATCTGGGGAAGCCGACAAAAAATTTCTGCTGCATTGAAGTTTCCCAAGAGCACAGTGGCCTCCATCATTCTTAAATGGAAGAAGTTTGGAACAACCAGGACTCTTCCTAGAGCTGGCCGCCCGGCCAAACTGAGCAATCGGGGGAGAAGGGCCTTGGTAAGAGAGGTGACCAAGAACCCGATGGTCACTCTGGCTGAGCTCCAGAGGTCCTGTGTGGAGATTGGAGAAACTTCCAGAAGGGCAACCATCACTGCAACACTCCACCAATCTGGGCTTTATGGCAGAGTGGCCAGACGTGAAGCCTCTCCTCAGTGAAAGACACATGAAAGCCCTCAGAATCTTGTTTCTCACAGTCTGAGAGTCCTTTGCAAACTCCAAGTTTGCTTTTTTGCAAACTCTAAGTGGGCTTTCATGTGCTAATCCTTGTAATACGCGCACTTATTCGCCATAAAGCAATATTATGATTTGGTTTTATGTTCGCAGGGATTAAATGTTACGTCGTGTTTTTTCTCTTTCAAGTTCAAAACGCAATTCACCTTGAGTCATGAATAATACTCTGCTGCAAAAGGCCTAGCCTAGTGCTAGATATAACGCCATAACGACATCCCAGATGTAATGCCATCTATTAAATCCGACATCCCGACTCCTAGCGTCTGGCATTCAGCTTGTGGCCTAAGTATGTCAGATAGTCAGATATATTGGATATGTCGTCCAGCTGCCTTCAGCCAAGTGTCAGGACAGGTTGAGTGCTGGACACCGGGATGACGTGCACTTCCATAGAAGCCTAGCCTAGCACTAGACATAATGCCATAATGACGTCCTAGTGAAAAGAGCGTGACAGACAAAGGGAAAGACAGATGGATAAATCCAGCTAATTTAATATATGGATTATGATATATTATTATTATTATTATTTACATATTATTATTGTTGATAATAATAATAATATA
Source organism: Myxine glutinosa (assembly GCF_964187855.1). NCBI lineage: Eukaryota > Metazoa > Chordata > Myxini > Myxiniformes > Myxinidae > Myxine > Myxine glutinosa. The sequence goes on from NC_136261.1 coordinate 329,052,503, forward strand.
TTGGAAAAGCATGGACTGAAGATGAGCTGGTAGAAAACGGAGGTAATGTGGGTCGAAGCTTTGACTGATGATGGTCGTTCATAGGAAGAGGTATACAATGGAGGAGGATGTTGTACGGGAAAGTCCTGAGGTTGTGTGTAATGCTAGCATACCTACACAGTCTGGTGATGGTAGCTCTGACAAAACAGCAGCAACAGATGCTGCAGGTCTGCAAGAACAACTGGGCCATGAGGATTGTGGGAGTAAAGAGGCTGGATAGGAGGATGGACGAACTGAGTGGGGAGAATGGTGTGTTCATTAGATTGACAGGAAGATTGGTAAAGAGGCAGTTTAAATGGGCACTGATCCTGGTGTGGATGGAGGAAGACAGTCTTCCGAAGAGCGCCGCATTGGAAGAGCGAGGGAGAGGGAAAAGTAGTGGACCGCAGTTGAGTTGGAAGTATTGTGTGAAGTGGGATGTCAGAAAGGTGTATTTGATGGAGAGAGGAGAGAGATGGCTGGTGATAGAGGGTGGTGGAGAATACGAGTGTTGTGGAATGAGCAGAGTAGCAGCTCACTACCAGTTGGCTTTACCGTATAAGTTTCAGTTGAATTTGCAAATCTGTATCAGCGCATACTACTGACAGGCTGCACAGTTTACGTTTTGTATCTCACTGATAAGCGGGATCTGGATCCGGACCTTAAGCAAAATCTAATCGTCATGTTCTTGTCACTTAACCAACTCATCCATGTAATTTTGTCATAACTCGTCCACAATGTTTTGAAATATATTGCGGCCCCATCTTTCAGTGGTAAAGAATCACTTAATTTTTTTTTAATTCTCGTAACCGGATCCGGATCTTCACCACAATTGAATCATTTCGTCCTTGGCACACACCCAACATGTCCACCCAATTTCGTCTGAATCCGTCCACAACGTTTGGAAATATTGTGCTATATATCGTTTTTGGCACGATCCCTCAATGGTGAATAATCACTTAAAATATTATCGTATCCGGATCCGGATTTTCAACAAAATCTAATCAATTTGTCTTTGTCATACACCCAACCTGTCCAGCAAATTTCGTCCATAACGTTTTGAGATATCCTGCCCACAGATAGATAGACAGCCAGACACACAGGTGTGAAAACATAACCTCTGTCCACCCTGGGGGGTGGAGGTAAATATATGGGAAATTTAATTGGATATATTTATGCAACAAAAGTTTTCATTACTTGATAAATATATTTATTACCTTCGCCACCAAAGTTGGATGGAGGTTATGTTTTCCTCCCTGTCTGTCTGTCCGTCCGTTTGTCCGTGAACAAGATATCTCAAAAAGTTGTGGACGGATTCGGACGAAATTTGGCAGAGATGTAGCGAATGTGACAAGGACGAAATGATTAGATTTTGGTGAAGATCCGGATTCGGATTCGGCTACGAGAATTTTTAAAGTGATTCTTCACCATTGAGAGACAGGGCCAAATACGATACATAGCAGAATATCTCAAAAAGTTGTGGACGGATTTGGACGAAACTTGTTGGACCAGTTGGGTGTCTGACAAGGACGATTCGATTAGATTTTGGTGAAGATCTGAATATGGATTCGGATATGAGAATTATTTAATTTGTAAGTGATTCTTCACCATTGGGAGATAGGGCCAAAAACGATACATAGCGGGATATCTCAAAAAGTTGCGGACGGATTTGGACGAAACTTGTTGGACCAGTTGGGTGTCTGACAAGGACGATTCGATTAGATTTTGGTGAAGATCTGAATATGGATTCGGATATGAGAATTATTTAATTTGTAAGTGATTCTTCACCATTGGGAGATAGGGCCAAAAACGATACATTGCGGGATATCTCAAAAAGTTGGGGACGGATGATTTTGATTAAATGTGATTCTGTATTGTGATTTTCTGGTCTACTCTGGGATACAAAACGTAAACTGTTCACCTGGCGGAGGTATGCTCTCTACTGAGTGCCGTTCTAGTTCATCCATTAATTCATTCACATCACGCCGTTTTCAGTCCACTGCACGATGAAAGCCTTGAGTTGGGGGTTGTTAACATATACATGCCACTCTTGTCAAGTATATACGAAAGGGAAATACTAAAAAGCAGATCTACTTCAATGTGTATGTAACTCTAATAAAGTTAAAATGTATCTTTATTGGTTATCTCTCTATTATAACTGATATTGAGAATTCCTATTAATCTGGTAGCAGATGAAATTTTGTTAATCTGATTGATTTTAGGTATAATTTTAAATCATTATGTTGCTTTTCAAACCCTTTCTGATGGATCGCTGCATACAGTAACAAAATATCGACTTTTGCGAATTGAAATCCTTGTTGATTCTAAACACTGTCAATAACATCTCAGATATACGACAACATTAGCTCAATGGAATGTATTGTTATTTACGAAGTGTTTGGCCATTTGGGAAATCTGTAAGATCCACCGTATTGACTACTTCTTTCGCGGCCCCAATTAATCCACCTTCTTGTGGAGTTGGACAGGGAATGCTTTTGGTGCAAGTCTTTCATGAACTGCTTGGTCAGTTGAAGGTGAAATAAGTTATAATTTGTTCACGGTTCTGCAATAACTCGCCTACTTTTCGCAAAAGACACCATGGGGTCTTTAATATGTCCTCCAAGTAAGAATACCAACTGCGTCTCATCATTATGTTGATTAATACAAAATAAGTTGCTGAAACTGGTGTGTTACTTGGAGTTCAACTGAAATTATTTTCTGGGTGAAAATGTAACTTGGAGCAAAGATAGCCTTTCACTGGATTTATTGTAACAGAGTACTAATTGTTAGCTCACTCATGGCTGCTGGATATATAAATTGCTTGGTTGCTTTGTACATGTAAGCTACGTGACTCAAATTGAATTGCTGCATCCTGGAGGGAAGGAGAGGATACAGGGTCCAAAACTTGTCCCTTCCCACACCATATCACAGATGGTATACCAACCCAATGAGAGAGAAAACTTGAGCCCGTGGTCCAGCAATAAATCCCCAGTATTAAGCCTGCCTTATGTTTGCCTTCCAGTCATATTTCCTCTTTGTTAGACATGCACACATAATGAGAATATTGCATTTTTTTTCGAGTTAACCATCATTATATTTTGTCTGATGGTCCAAGGGCTCACAGAGGAGCTTGTATTTGGATTTTAGGTGCATGCAGTTTTACAATACATATTTGTCCTGTTGGAGAAAGGTTTACAAAAAGAAGACATGCAGATGGTATGTAATCATTCCAAGTTGATTTACCAGGAAAATAAACAAGATAGCATCTGCCACATGCTTCCTCTGCAATATCTGTGTGAACTACAGCAGCAGGTGCCATGACCAAGGAAAAGGGAAATAGAGTCGTGCCAATGAGAGGGAGCAAAAAATGGGGTTGTGAATGAGTGCTGATGTAATGGTAGTGTAACAACATCGGACGACTGATGGGGTTGGCCGAAGTCTTTCACGAACTGCCTGTCCAAGCCTGATGTTCACCTTAGTAGTTAGGGACAGGAATTTGGCATTTGGCATTTGGCCGTGGCGTCGGTGATAGCTCGTCAAGAACACCATGGGATGTTTAACGTCCACCAACTAATGCCAGCAGACGAGACGCCCGTTTAACATCTATCCGAGGGACATTGATGAATCACCCTGTCTGTGAAACACCAGGATGACCGTTTATATCTGGGCTGAGATTTAATTTAAACCCAGACTCAACAGATTCGAGATGAGTGTGCGTACGTTTAGGCCATCCTGCCAGGATGTTCTATGACAACTGAATACTGTTATCATATCATAAAACTGATAACCTTTCAATAATGTGTTTGAATCATCTAGTCACAAGACATAGTAAGTGTGAGTAGGTCATGCACTTACCATGAGTGAGTAAGCTAGGCCCAGTCCCACAAGGCCTGAAGAGAGCCCATAGTAGAGAGACCGAGTGATGGAGGCAAGTGCAGATGCAAGAACGATGCAAGCACCCACATAGTCCTATAACAAGGAACATATAATATATCAGCATACTATAATTATACTCAAAGAAGAAACTAAAACAGCCTTTGTATTGCAAATTTCCCCACTGAATTGGATTCACAGTCACCAGTTTACAGGAGCACTCAGCGGATGTACAGTAAAGGAAAGCCAAGCAAAAAGGATGTGATTGAAGTGTGCTGAAGAATAACATTCTGAAGTGGCAAATGCAACAACTGTTGTTGAGATTACTTTTGGTAAACATGTGAAAAATCATGCTGGTGATGAGTTACTACTACTACAACTACTACAACAAATACAACTACAACTACTACAACAAATACTACAACTACAACTACTACTGCAACAAATATTACAACTACTACTACTACTACTACTACTACAACTACTACTACAACTATTACACTTCCTTTGTTTGATGAGAAGGCGGCTAACTGGCATTGTGGTGCCACACAACAGGGTCAACCTCAAACTTTCTGCATATGCAGATGATGTTCTCGTGTTTGCCAGTAATGCAAGGGATATGCAAATAGTTTATGATTGTCAGCAGGTCTATTCAGCAGCATCGTCTGCTACAATCAATTGGAGGAAAAGCTCGGGGCTTCTAATTGGACAAATGCAGGTAAAGGAGTTACCAACACTTTTTCAGAAATTGACCTGGAGTCGCAATGAGCTCAAATATTTGGGGGTGCACTTATCCACTTCCCATGGGTCCTCACCACTCATTAACTGGAACACTTTAGGGGACAAGATCGAAGCAAAGTTGAGAGACTGGAGTGGACTACTAAAAGTCCTGTCTCTGAGGGGAAAAACACTCCTTATTAAAGTTTATAATTCCGAAGTTAGTATTCAGGCTCTCTTGCATAAGCACTCCAGAGGAGTTTCTGGTTAAGATGCAGAGGAAGCTACTGGACTACTTTTGGAATGGTAAACACTGGGTTTCCCTGGGCATTCTGAGCTTGCCTTTTTCAGAAGGTGGACAGTCTTTTCCCTGCCTTCGAAGCCACTACCACGCATCCAGGCTGAAGACCATACAACGTTACCTACATGTGAACCCTGCACCGCAATGGTGCTCACTGGCATCATACTTCTTCAGCAAAGTGCTCAATCTTGGGTACAAAAGGAATCTTTTCATCATTACATCTCGGAGCCTGTCTAGTGCTACATTGCCTCCTTTTTATCAAGAAATGCTGAAGGCTTGGAATGTAGTCGACGTACAAAGAACAGTTCCTTATCCAGGCAAGGACCTGTTAGAAGAACCGGTCATTCTCAACCCTCTTCTACAGGGCCCAACTCTGGCTTCCTTTTCAGTAAGAAGGAGCCTCTTAGCTGGTAGCATATCCACAGTGGGAGACCTTCTGAACGATGGTAAGAGAACGCTTTTACCCAAGGAACTCGCAGCGAAAATGGGCCTGAGGACAATCAGGATCCCCTCCAGGATACTTGAAGAGGTCAAAAGCTCCTTGCCTCCCGATTGTCTGGAATATCTAGAGAATCCCAAAGAGGGTGATGGATCTGGACAGATGTCCATCGGTAACTCCATGGATTTTAAAATCCGACCACGATGTTGCGAGCTCTCTCAGCCAATACCTGCAAACAATATGAGTAAGACCCCTGGCACAGTGGAAATGTCGTTCTGTGGGTTATCAAGGAAAAATATATACCTGCTAGTGATCCACTCGCTCCATTATATAGCTCTTGCAACCCGACTGGATACTCCCTGGCGTGAGATTCTTCCACTTCCTTCGACTGTTCATCCACGTTGGGATTCACTCTATCTCTACCCAACGCCAAGAATGATGGCAGACTTAAGTTGGAGGTTGCTACATGGTGTACTGAGCTCTGGATCTATGATGCGGCACTTCACTAACGTCTCAGAGGATTGCTGCTTTTGTGGTGAAAGGGAAACTATATTTCACATATACCTTCAATGCCACCGTCTTGAACCAGTGTTCTTACTGATGAAAAATCTTCTCTTGCGCTTCTGGCTTCACTTCTCTCCAACACTTTTTATCATCGGGCACCCCGTAAAGAAACTAAGCAAGTCACGAGATATCCTTATTAACTTTATTTTAGCCTGTGCAAAAATGGCAATATATAAAACCAGGAAGGCAAAAATTGAGAAAGATGTGGTGGAACACAGTTCTGTATGTCTGAAGGGCTTAATACGCTCACGCATTATTTCGGAGTACAAGGCGGCAGAATATAGTAACACTGTTCAAAAGTTTAAGGAAACCTGGACTATAAATGATGCACTTTGTACGGTCTCCCCACAAGATACTTTGCTCTTATTTGTATAAATGTGTTATTTGGCATTATTTTTGGTGTTCTTTGGCGTTCTTTTTTTGGTGTTCTTTGGCGTTCTTTTACCTTCCCCTTATCTGTCTTGGTAGTGCTTTCTCTTCAAAATGCTCTATCTTGTCTACTGTAGTTCAAACCATGGACTTGCAGAGATGAGGAATTGAGCGACATTAAACTGGGAACATATGTTTGCCTGAGCTTGCATGAGTTCTGAACGCAAATCTCTGTAACCTTTCCAACAAAAGCACTACTACTACTACAACTACTATTACAACTACTACTACTACTACAACTACTACTACAACTATTACAACTACTACTACTGCAACAAATACAACAAAAACAACTACTACGACTACTACAACTATTACAACTACGACAACTACTAGAACTACGACTACAACTATGACAACTACGACTACTACTACAACAAATACTACTACAACTACTACAACTACGACTACTACTACAACAAATACTACTACAACTACTACTGCAACTACTACTGCAACAAATACTACAACAACAACTACCACTACTACTACAACTATTACTACTACTACAACTACGACTACAACCACTACTACTACTACTACAACTACTACTACAACAAATACTACTACAACTACTACTGCAACAAATACTACAACAACTACCACTACAACTACTACAACTATTACTACTACTACAACTACGACTACAACCACTACAACTACTACTACTACAACTATTACAACTACTACTACAACTATTACAACTACTACTACCACTACAACAAATAATACTACTACAACAAATACTACGAATACAACTACGACTGCAACAAATACTACTACAACAACAACAACTATTACTACTATTACTACTACTACTACTACAACTATTACAACTACTACTACCACTACTGCAACTATTACTACTACTACAACTACTACAACTACTACTACTACTACCACCACCACCACCACCACCACCACCACTTTAACAGTACCAATTATTCGAACATTATTGTGGGATTGGCCAAGGATAATTTTTGAACCAAATCTTCCATAAATCAGCTTGATGTACTATGGAAGGTGGTTTGGGCAGGAATTCTGAATTTGTAGAGCGCCTTGATGATAACTCACTTACTCTTCCCAATCCCATACTCCATGGGATTTTTAACATCCACCAACTAATGTTAGCAGAGAAGACAACCAGCTTAATGTCCATCTATGGGTCGACACATTTTGTGATGCCTGTGAACCAGCAATCTGAGAATTTACAGTTGGGTTGTGAATAGAAACCGAGATGACACAGCTTAAAGACAAGAGAGTCTTCATCTGTAAATGTCAGATGAGGAAGTGATGTGCAGACATGATGTGGCAATACATTGTTTCCATTCTTGTATTAATTTACTTGGTAAATTCAATTTTCCACGTGTTACATGTGTTCACTGATCATCTGAATGGAAGACTGAGAAATTCCAAACAAATAAAAAAAAAAGTTATAAAACGAAACTTCGCATTTTAGTATGGCAGATAGGTGCAGGAATTGTGCCTTTGATGATACAAGCACGAGAGTTGGCACACAGTCCGAGTGTGCCCTAAGGAAGATATTTGGCTATTGGGCCATCGCAGATTTGTCCTTTTTTGAAAAATGGCCGCCATTGTTGTCACAGAACAAATCTGTGATGGCCCGATAGCCAAATATCTTCCTGAGGGCACACTCTAACGGTGTGCCAACTATCGTGCTTGCATCATCAAAGGCACAGTTCTCCCAAATATTTCACCTATCTGCCGTACTATTTTGCACCCTTTACCCTCTACCTGATTTGTCCACCCCAGGTATCCACCGTCAGCCCCCTTTTGGTGAAGCTCCAAAAATCCAGGACGACAGTTCACCTCCACGCGTTTGTTTGTCTTTTTCCCACCTGTGGATCCCAAATGCTACATTCTCTTCAATGTCATTCTTCTCTCCAGGTCTCCAAGACAGCTGTTCGCCATCATCTCAGATCATCCCCAATCCAAAACCATGACCTTTTCTACCCCCGTTAAACCCCACCACCCCCAAGCCCACCACTCTCCAAATCCACAGTTTTTAATTCCTGAGAGTTTGCTTCTGTATCCATCTTGTCCACCCCGTGCAAACACCTCTACCCCTCATTCCACCCCACATCCCTTGTTTGTCTGTCTCCGTCTATTTTGTCCATCAACCCTGCTGCTCGTGTCTCCCCCCTCTCTTTCTGCTGTTCCTTTTGTTCTGTTGCGTCCTGATCCATTCTGTGTTCTCGGTCTTCCACGAGCCCCTTGTATACAAATAAATAAATGAATGAAATAAAAACGATCTAAAAATTACAGACACAAAATAGCGGATTGTATTCTTCGACTTCTTATTCCCTGCACTTTTTAAAATTCCCTGTCCATGGTCCAAACTCCTTTTCCATTTCACCTCGATACTTTCCCTTGCTTTTCTCAAACTTATGTTCCCTGCAATAAAAAAATATCCCAAACATATATCAAACCGCATACGCAAAAAAGAAAAACATGATAATGTTATTTTGGAATGCCCCTTGGCATTCCTTGCCATGTGTGCATCTAGGGAGCTAATGCTGAGAGGGTCGAGCACTATATTGAGCACCATGAGGGAATGTGCAAGCCAACACAGGCTGTTGGCCAATTTGGAATAGCTTTTCCTTACCACGCGAACTTCCAGCCATCTGTTGGCTGCAGACAAGAACAGGCAGGAAATGTTGTTCGTGTCAATCTTCTCAAAGGCTTGTTGTCGAAATCGGGTCTCATGTCTGTGGGATGGAGAGGCACCTTTCATTTTATGTACAGGTGTGGCAGCCAGCATGTCCAGCTGGGGCCCATATGTGTCCTATGTGGGCTAACTTGTCCCCCACTTAGGCCCCAGCTGGATTTGGGTTAGCCCACGTGGGCAGGGCATGGCCTTTTTGTGGGCTAGCCCACATATGGCAGTCCTCGAGACGCTTGCCTAATAAATTAACCACATTACACATTTCAAGGCAATAGGATTTCAAATACAGTGAAAGCTATTACTATTATTTCATTACTATTGAAAGCTATTATTTCAAATACCTCTCCCACAGATCTCCCGATGTCCCTGCTCTCAAATGTTGTACTTGCGTGCTTCCCTCTCTCTCCCCATCTTGTCTCCCGCTCCCTTTATTTCGTCTTATGTGTCCGTTTTTTTTTTTGTCAGTAATGTTAGCTCTTACACGAGCCTCGATCGTGTATACAAAAACAAAAAAAAGCTATGGATGTTATTCCCTGGTTTGAGCAACTTCCTGCTTGCAAAGGCTGCATTTTGGACGATTACATCATAATTATGATCATAATTCATAATTCATAATTATGATCATAATCATAATTCATCTGAGATATGCGGGAATTTTTTTTGTTGATATAGTGCTCAGGCCCACAGTCAGGTTGGTGAAGTCGTTTGTTTTTGGTTAATGAGGACACTTTGCTATTCCTCGTCCCCATTCAACGAGACGTACTGTACACTGCAATATGTATAGTTCAGAGTTCAATCTTCAATTTCCACGTGAAAACACAAAACAAATATACCCAGCGCAGTGAGAGTGGCCTTCCATTTGTGGAATCATCATATAACCATATTGGACGACAATCATGCACTTTACCGAAAAGCACGAATAGTCGAGATCCCTTCCACGGTTTCTGTGATGAGCGACAGCAGCGGAAGTTGAGCATTATCGTCCAACTCTTGCAAATCCCTGTTCAAGGAGAAATGGAAATCAAAGATAGCCTCTTTTACTATATCGTGCCTCTTAAACGTCAAAGCAATGTGTGGTGCTTCATAATGTTCAAGATATGACTTAACCCACCAAACATATTCACACCTTACCAAACAATACTTGTGTTTAGTGCTTTCCGGATAGATAATCATCTTCCAGATGACACAAATTAAGAGTAATATATAGACATTGATAAATAAGCAGTGGAAAAAGATAAATACTGATCGTATATGGAGCAAGCATCTGTTCTGCGACAGACAGATCGGAAATGGACAAAACTGTGTTTGAGAGTGGCATTCATTGATGTTCAGACTATGGTTAGGGAAGTTTATCCATAAATCGTGTCGAAAGTGATTGAAAAAAACACATCAGTATTCTGAGTCTACAAAGTGTGGATGGCTTTGCAGGGAAGGTTATTTAATCAAAGCGATTATGGATGGAAGAGATTCAGGAAAGAAACAGTTTGATAATAATTGGCAAGGATTTAATAAATTAGGACAACAAACAATGTCAGACTTTTAGAAACAATTATTAAGCTTATGGAAGACTTCAACCAGCAAATCAATAAAACTATATGTAGGAAACCCAAACCAAATTTGGAAGCAAAGTGTATGAAAATGGAGAGAGGAATGGGCTTAACAGAGCAACAAACAATTATTTCTGACAATCATAACCTCCGGGAATGAACATCCTGGCAAACATACGATATTTCCTGTTGCGGGCAACGTATGATGTGCTTCCGTCACCAGCAAACTTGAGATTGTGGGGGTTGTTGCAGGAGGAGAGATGTTATTTGTGTGGAGGTTTAGGAACGATGCAGCATGCACTGAGTGCATGTTCAGTCGCATTGGCAGCAGGAAGATGCAAGTGGCAGCATGATCAGGTGCTGAGATCGAGAGAGAGAAGAGTGGAGAAGGAGACCGATGAGGCAGAGGTGTTGTTTGTCAAAGAGGGCCAAGTGGTAAGAGGTGAAAAGAGGAGGAGGTGGAAAGCAATAGGGCTGTCAGATGCTTATGATTGGCAGGTGGTGGCAGACCTAAAGCCACAATTGATATTCCCAGAGGAGATCTGTGTGACAAGGTTGCGGCCTGACATTGTCATCTGGTCAGGTGCAACAAGACAGGTCATCTTAGGGGAATTGTCTGTACCTTGGGAAGAGAACATGGAGGAGGTGCACGAGAAGAAGAGAGGAAAGTACAGTGAGCTGGAGGAAGAGTGCCGGGAGAAGGGTTGGCGAGTTTCTTGTCAGCCATTTGAGGTGGGGTGTAGAGGGTATATTGGCAATTCCTTTTCTGCATTTCTTGCTCGGCTTGGAGTGTGTGGGACAGAAAGAAGGAGGATGTGTGACAAGGTGGCCCAGGTTGCCTTGAAAGGCTCACTTTGGATATGGAGGAAGTTTATGGAGGCAAGTCGAACAGTGAAGGTTGAGGTTGTGGGGGGGTGGTTCATTTCAGTCCAAAGGGGTAGTGACTGAGCACGGAAGAGAAATGGAGATGTGTGAATGGTGTGTGTGTGTATGTGTGTGTGTGTTGCAGGAGTGGGTGTGTGTGTTGCAGGAGTGCGTGTGGTTTTGCATGAATGTGTTTTTGTTTGAGTGGTGCATGTTGAGGGTGGTGGTCGGTTGTTTGTTTTTTTTGTTGTTTTTTTGGTGTGTGAGCGTGGATTGAGGGGCTGTTGATTCTGGGAGTGGAGACAGTTTTGTTGCTGTAGTCTGTGTTCTCACTGGCTGGGGGTGGGGGTATGTATTCATGCGGGTGTAGCTGCTGCATGTGGAGGCGTATGGGCCCTGCTGGCCCACCTTAGCTGACCATATCGAGGTTGAACGGCTGAAAATGGGATGATGCTGAGGACCTCGACTGAGGCCCTGGTCAGTGAGGCACACTTGTGACCAGGTGTGTTTTGAAATTATATATATATATATATATATATATATATATATATATATATATGTATGTATGTATGTATGTATGTATGTATGTATGTATATACCCAAATGGAAGCTTAAGTACCGCAGTGTATAGGAAACCCACCCAGACCGAGCGTTACCTCGATTTTACGTCTTGCCATCCACTGCACCATAAAAGAGCTGTGGTGAACACACTCGTAAAAAGGGCAAGGAATATACCGTCCACCTTGAAGGGCAAAAGGAGAGAGATCAAGCATCTCAAATGGGTATTGAAAGCCAATGGCTACCCAGACCACCTCTGCCCAAAAAATGAAATGGTACTGGCAGCTCCAAGAACCCAGGACGCACCACAGGAACCACCTAAGGGCTTCTGCGTGCTACCATTTGTGCCAGGAGTAGCTCAAAGCATTGGCAGGATTTTGAGACCGGTCGGGGTGAGGGTTAACTACCAACCTATATACACCTTGAGACGTGCACTGACCAAGGTCAAAGACAAAAGACTAAAGAATGATTGCACAGGTGTGGTATACACCATTCCATGTGACTGTGGTGAATACATAGGCGAGATGGAAGAACCTTAGGCCAGCGCATTAATGAACACCACAAGGCCTTTGAGTGTCATTACCCAGAAAGATCTGCTATCGCCAAGCATGGAATAAGGGCGGGCCAATCCGGGCCATGTTCCCCTATGGGACAATGTGAATGTGCTGGCGGCATCCCCAAACCGGGCCAGGAGGCGAATACTGGAGGCCTGGCACACGGGCCAAACGAGGGCACCGTTGACAGAGGAGACTGTGGCGTTACCACAGGCATACAGACCTCTCATGCATAAATACACCAAAGAGACACCAATGCTGGGAGGAGGACAAAGACAAAGTGGGACATAGCAGACACAGGCAACAAGGACAACAAAACACAACACACCGCTCAAACACACACAAAACACTTGCAAAATAAGCCGATCACGGGTCTATGGTCACGAGGTCTCGCAACACAGCTTTGTGATTATAAAAATAAAAAAAACCACCTTTAGAGGCCATTTTCCCCCGCAAAGCGGGGGTTGGCCTTTTTCGGGAACCGTGGTTGTTGTTGTTTTTCGGTCCCCTATTTGAAGCAATGTTTTACGGCCGGATGCCCTTCCTGACGCCAACCCTTTTTGCCGCCTTTAACGACAAACAGGGAATTACCAGTGAACTGGTACTCAATTAGCCGACCTCGGAAGGATGACAGGCTGAGTCAACCCCCCTGGCGTTAATTCAGCGATCGACCGGGATTCGAACCCAGGATCCTTGGATCCTAAGCCGGCACCCTAGCCGCTAGCCCAACACCCAACACACATTGTGATTGGTTGATAGAATAGGCCCACCCCTCCCCCCAGGTATATCTGGGAGGAGGTGAACAAGGGAACTTCTCTTGATGAAGGCTAGTGGAGGCCCAGCGCATGCTGGGTTGCTGGCCGATACGTTGTTTTTTAAAGACAAAGCTGTAGGTTGGAGAACGGAAAAATGGATGTCGTGGATATAATTCCCAACCGCCGTTCATTACTTGATATACATATATATATAGACATACATACATATATACAGTGCATTCAGAAAGTATTCAGACCCTTTCACTTTTTTCACATTTTGTTATGTTGCAGCCTTATGCTGCAATCGTTTAAATTCATATTTTCCCTCATCAATCTGCACTCAA